>NW_022589707.1:61242814-61672410 GCF_004348235.1 Phoca vitulina
AAAAAAAAAAAAAAAAAAAAAAAAAAAAAAAAAGAAGCACTGAGCTTGATAGCTCATCACAGTCCATCAAGCCTCAAGAAATTAATATCACATATATACTCTAAATGGTATGCCTGTGTGGAAGGGGAGGTTAACTGAGCAACTGAACAGGTGATTGTAGACATACCCTAAAGGAAAAGAAAGCGGAAAAATAAAAAGGACAATAAAAAAATGGGGTGTATGGGTGGCTCAGTCAGTTAAGCATCTGACTCTTGATTTCCGCTCAGGTCATGATCTCAGGGACCTGAGATCAGCTCCGCCTCCGGTGGGCGCTGGGTGCGGAACCTGCTGAAGATTCTCTCTCCCTTTCCTTCTGCCACCCCCTCACCCCCCCCAACCCCTGCTTTCATGCTGCTCTCACTAAAAAAAAAAAAAAAAAAAAAAAAAAAATTATTACTTTGGGAGAAGACAAAAGAGATGTAATCCATTCTACAGTACTTCACACATTTTTATTGCCCTACAAAGTGGAGGCAAACTCATAATTTCTTGTACAATTGAACTTGAGAATCATTTCCATAATACTGTCCTTTTTACAATGCAAACTCTGCTTCAAAAACATTCTGAGGAATAGCATGCCTCAGGTGGGTAAATAAAGAGGTATTAACTTCTGCTAAGTTACTATGACTTTGGAGATAAGAAAAAGAAGAGGAAACAAATACAGATTTTGGTTTTGTTGTTAAAAAGAAAAACTAAAATAAGGAGAGGTCATGAATTTGAAAATTCAGTTTTGAAGAAAGACGCTATGAGGAAAGGTGTGGTTACAAGAAATAAAGGGACAAAGGGAAATATATGTTCATATCAATTACTGTAAGAAAAAAAGTATAAAGTAAAAACAAGGGAAGTCACTCACTTATTGTAAGCTGCAGTCAGTCACTTATGATACAACCTCATCAATACTATGTGTCTTGCTTAACAAATTAATACTCACTTGACATCTTTTCACACTAATATATAGTTCTATTTTTCTAAAAATATGAGTTCACATGATTTAGTTTCTATATATCATTTAATTTCATTATTTTGGATGTGACTGTTTAATCGTCTTTCTATACTTAACTGATGTTTTCCTCTGATTATAGTATGTTGCTGTATTGGATCATAAGTTTAAATGAAATATACCACTGTATTGTACAAATGCACTAAAAGTCAAAATTTTTATACTCAGATGCTAGTAATTGTCTTTATAGCAATATTTTTATATAGTTCCAAACAGGACTTTGAAATTATGCTTGGGTGTTCATTTATCATTTGAGTTATTTTCCTTCGGGAATCAAGTATAAGTAGAGTTTATAAATTCTATAATTTTCATCCTTATTCAGGTATAATTTACACATAATAAAGTACATCTCTTTTAAATGTACAGTTGGTAAGTTTCACAAACATAACCTGTAATCGCCACATCAATAAAGATACACATTTCCATCAACCTAAAATATACCATTTTCCTTTCTAGTAAATCATCCTCACCCTGGGCCCATATTAGATTTGTTTTTTCTAGAGTTTCAGAATCAGAGTGTCTGACTTCTTTGGCTCACCATGTTTTGGAGATTTACCCATGCTGATGCAAGTATCAGTAATTCATTCCTTTTTATTACTGAACAGTATTTCATTGTACCAGATGTACTACATTTGGTTTAGCTATTCTTCTATTCTAAGTTGGATTTTGGATATTACGAGCAAAGTTACTATAAACATTTGTGTGCAAGTTGTTGTGGGGGCATAAATTTTCACTTCTCTTAGACAAATAACTAATAGTGGAATTGATGTTCTATGGTAGTGTATGTTCAACTTTTAAAGAAATTGCCAAATTATTTTTCAAAGTGGTGGTACCATTTTATATTCCTACCAGCAATGCAGGAAAATTACAGTTGCTTTACATCCTAACCAACATGTGGTACTGTCTTTTAAAATTTTAGCCATTCTACTGAATAGCTAATGGTACCTTATAATGGTTTTAATATCCAATGCTTTGATGACCAATGCCATTAAGTATCTTTTCATGCACTTACTGAGCATTCATATATCTTTTTCAGTGAAATACCTTTTCAAATATTTTGCCAATTTTAAAAAACTGGGTTGTCCAGCTTTTTATTATTGAGTTGTAATAGTTCTTTATATATTCTGGATGCATATCTTCATATATGTATACTCTATGTAATAAATACACACAGATACATACACACATACAAAGACTGTGTATCTCTGATTTATTTATTTTCCTCTCCCAGTCTGTGGTTTACCTCTTAATTTTCTTTTTTTTTTTAATTTTTTAAAAAAGACTTTATTTATTTGTCAAAGAGAGAGAGAGAGCAAAAGCAGGGGGAGCGGGAGGCAGGGGGAGAAGCAGGCTCCCCACTGAGCAAGAAGCCTGATGTGGAACTCGATCCCAGGACCCTGGGATCAAGACCTGAGCTGAAGGCAGACGCTTAATGGACTGAGCCACCCAGGCACCCCTACCTCCTAATTTTCTTAATTGTGTCTTTCAAGGAAGTCCAATTTATACCTTTTTAAAAGATTTGTGCCTTTTTTTCCTATCTAAGAAATCTTTGCCCCATTTAAGATTGCTAAGATTTCTCCTATTTTTCTTCTTGAAGTGTTAATGTTTTGATTTTATATTAGGTCTATATCTTTCAAATTAATTCTCATGCATGATGTTTGGTAAGGGTGGAGTTTCATTATTTTTCCACATGGATAACTAGTTGTTTCCACACCATTTACTGAAAAGACTATTCATTACTGCCACTGAATTACTTGAGCACATTTGTTGAAAATCAATTGACTAGATACTTGTGGGCTGATTTTTGGACTTTTCCAATCTCTTTGATGTATTTATCCTTGTGTGAATACCACACTGCCTTGATTACTATATAATCACTCTTGAAACTAGGTGGTATGAATTTTCCAACTCTGTGTATCTTTTCCAAAACTATTTTGACTATTCAAAGTTATCTGCATTTTCATATAAATTTTACAATCAGCTCATCAATTTCTTTTAAAAGTCCATTGATTTGGGATTGCTCTGAAGCTATAGATCCATTTGTGGAAAACTGACATCGTAATATTGAGCTGATCCATGAACATGGTGCATTTCTTCATTTATTTAGATTTTCTTTACTTTCTTTTAGTAATACACTACAACGTTCAGTGCAAAGTTGTAGCTATAGTTTGTTAAATTTATCTCTATTTCATGTTTTTTCAAGTTACTGTAAGTGGTACTGATTTTTAAATTTGTTTCTAATTGTTTGTTGCTAGAATATAGAAATATAACTGACTTTCGAATATTGGCCTTGTATTTTATGACCTTGCTAAACTCACTTATTAATCATAGTAGACTTTTATAGATTCCTTAGAATTTTCCAAATATAAGATCATATCCACTATGAAGACATTTTTATTTCTTCTTTTCCTACCTGTTTATTTTTCTATTTCATTTGAAGATATTTGGTTTCTGTGATGGAAGATACATAAAGTCTTTAACATGCCCAACTAATCTAGACATATAAAGACTATCTTGAATTCATTATATTTTTGGTTAACAGTCTAAAAGTCAGAAATGATGTCTAGGGATATAAATATAAAGCAATTAAGAAACTCATATTCTAGAATGAGAGATTTAGGAAAACCTAGATTAATCTTTTATGTTTCTTCAAATGCATAACAGAGTGGGGTTTGAGGAAGTATCACTTACCTACTATAAAGCTGACAGGAATTTGAAGGAAGCAATTAATGTACAAAATGCTATTAACTGAAAACAGTAGCCACGCTCAAAGTAAAAGGTAAATGAGAATTTATATTCATTTAAGCCATAAATTCTTTAAACTCATTTGAGAATTACACGGTCAGATCTTTTAGTTGAACAGTTTTCCCCAAGAATGGAGAAGTTTATTTCCTCTGCAAGGCAACTGTTTAAAATTACTCTGAACACAACTCAGGGAGAGAAAAAGAGACGATCTGGTTCACTTGCCAACACGTGAGAAGCTCTGCTATGACTCTAAAGGTGAATGAGGGAGTCTGAAGAAAGACCGTGTGAGAAATTTTAAAGCAGAAAATTATTTTTAAAGCCCAAATTATAAGATTAGAGCATATCATATAACAATAAATTATATAATTATATAATAAATCAAAACTCCAATATGACGTGCAAGTTTCTTCCTGCCCTCAAAGCATGATTTCTAATTCCAAGTCAGAATTATTTGTGATGCTAAAACTAAAAGGAACAAATACATGTATAATCGCAATTTCAGAGGAAATAAGAACTGTCCCACATTGCATTAAGAAACCAGCATTTTAAACCATGAAGGCATAGTTGCTCAATTCACAGCGTGGCTTTCTGAATTGGTCTCTAAAATTAAACGGTATTCACTATTTGCCCAATATTAGTTTGTATTCAAAACCACTTTACAGTCTTATGAAATAAAAGTGATTCTAATTGTATAGAAAATAGACAATCCATCTCATGAAATATACTTTTTAAAGCATTATGTTCAAGTACATGTCTCTTCGTTCAGGCAGCTGTTTGGGGTAGTGTTATAGCACCTAGCTACACAAATCTTGAAAGCCTTGTAATCCGGTGTGATTTACAGTTCACACGTGCATGAGCAGAATGGCATCCTGGTAAGTATGGTTCAGAGGGAAAGCACCCCTAGGTGGAACTAAACTATTCTCCATGCCTTATTCTCCTCATGTGAAAATTGGTATCTACTTCACGTGTCAAAAGGAGGGATAAAAGAATAAAATGTGGTATGGACATGAAAGGACGTTGGGCACTATTACTATGATGATGAAAGTGATAAAATCTCCCATTACCTTTCTATATGTTCTTAAATGTTTGGTCCATTTTTGAGCCGTCTTTATAAATGGACTTCTATAACAATATGTGTACAATCTAGCACATGTAGGATTGAGAAAATGCAAAATTTAAAGTTAGGTTATTATTTCAATTATGAATTCACACTATGCATATGCTGTGATAGTAAAATTTAGGGGTTAAAAGGGTCTGTAATAGGGGAAAAAGGCTGTGATAGGACAAATTCACTAAACTATAAACATGACTTACTGGCTCTGTGACCTTGAATGTATTAACATTTCTAATCCTTAGTTTCCAGATTGTAATAAAATGAATATAATAACTTAAATAAATATTATATAACACATATAAAAAGCTTAACTAAGGACCTAGTGCCTAGAGAGTATTTCACAAATGTTTACTGTTGTTTTTACCTGGATAATGTATTAATAGCTAGATAGGGGTGAATGCATTTTTAAGTACTATCTGTGCACACTCTCCCAATTACCTTGTTTGAATCACACCAGCTTTGAAAACAGAGTACGTTTTTGAGAGTCAACAACAGTAGAAAGGTCAAATACTTGCACTAAAGTTCTGAGAACCTTAATTTCAGTTACCATCAAAATATAAAAGTATAGTTTATGTGATCCCTTTAAATTGAATTTTTTAAGTCTTCAAAAATATAACAAGTGATAAAGTCAGCAACAATCAGTCCCTCTAAACATATGTGACCAAATCAACTGATATTTATGCACAATTATGATTTATATGACTAAAATGAGATACATGTAGTCAAATCAGCCTTTAAGATCCTTTAAGAAAAAAATACATTTTCTTGCTACTTTCTAAATTTGTTTACTTTGCTTCCACAAGGAATGGATTGATCTTTTTATTTTTTAGCTATAAAGGATGAGGTAACAGGAGCCAAACTGTAATAGACATTTAAATTAAAAATTAGGTATTTTCTAAGGTTATAATTGACAAATAAAGGCTAAACCTAAAATACAAAATGAGGGGTTTATGTCTTCAGCATGACTTGTTTCTAATGTTTCAAACAATTATCTTGTTTTGATGTGAATTATTTCAATAAGAACTGCCCCCTCTCCCCCTCAGGCTGAGATTCAATAGGTAAAGGCAGATAAATCAGTTTTCCCTTTTCCTTTCATCTATTATCAGACCAAGCAGTGTCCATGCACTGTCCTTTAGAGTTTAGATGACGATATTATACAGGATTCATTGGATCAGTTTGTTGAATTCTCTGGTGAGCTGTCAAACAAAAACTAACAACTATAAAATTGCATTTACAATTTGCTGAATTGAAGTCATAAAGATCCTACATGTTCAGTGTAAATGATGTGAGAGGTTATGCTGAAAAATGATGAGTTGAGTGCCTTGTTTTGCAGACATTTATTCTAATGAAAGTGATATACTAGTCAAAAGTGGCACTTAAATGAAGTCAAAACTTCAAAATTTTTTTAAACCAAAGAATTTTTAATGTAGACTTAAGCAAATCTAAAAAGGGAAAAGCTATAGTAGGATATAGTTACAGTTCCTACATAATCAATTCTTTTATTCAGATATTCTGTAACAAATATTTATTGTGTGCACACCAAAAACCTAAAAAATATACCTAAAAGAAAAATAGATACACACCACCTACTCTCATTATACCAGAGTTCTTGGATTGTAAGATCACATGGTGCTTTTAAACATTTTTGTAGAAAGTGTCTCATTTTTTTTCTATGTTTGATCACATTTCATGACCTTACTCTGAACTTGATAGATTTTAAAATATTTGACTTAATTGTACTTGAGCAAGTGGTGCTAAATGCATATTTATTTGCTTTCACTGAGATTTGCTATTAGTATCTAGAGGTTAAAGTCCTACACAACAAAGCTTTTGCCTCTTTCTTGTATTTGGGTACTGTGACATATTTTTCCTTTCTTATTAGGATTTAGATTAACATAACATACTCTATATTTAACATTTAAATTTTTTAAATTCATCTAGGAAAATGTTTGCTTTTAATTTTTGGTTTCAAATTTTTATTTAAATTCTAGTTAGTTAACATACAGTGTAATATTGGTTTCAGGACTAGAATTTAGTGATTCATCACTTACATATAACACCTAGTGCTCATCACAAGTACCCTCCTTAATATCCAACACCCATCTAGCCCAACGCCTGCCCACCTCCCCCCATTAACCTGTTTGCTTTTAAAAGCTAGACCTTAAATATCTAGATCTGAAATGTTTAAACTTAACTGTAAGCATTACTTCTTTGAAATGAATTTTGTATCTAACCCAATCTTAATCATAAGAACTTTGTTCTACCCCTGTATTTCAATATAGAACAAAAGTAGTTGAATTCTTTAAAAAAAAACACTGCCTAATACATGCCACTTCAAGGACTATATACCACATAATAGGCATAAACTTAAATATTTTCTAAAAATGCTATACCTTCTCAAGAAGTGACATTTCTTGATTTGAAAGCTAACTCTGATTTTTCAGGTTTAAATAGTTATGCATACAAATATTTAAAGGAAAAAATTTTGAATGCTAATCTGTATATATTGGCCCCAGAAAATGTCTCATTAAGCCAAAGTCCCCTTTAAAACAAGTCTTTGAAGTTTCCACTGTTTTTAATCTTCTATCTATCACCAGTAGTTGTAATTTAAAAGTTGTAATATCCATGGTCCCAAATCCATAGTGGCCGTTCCTCTTGTCTAACCACAAGGGAGGAACGTGAATACAAAACCCGTAAGGACTGAGAATTCCCATGAACATGGTGATGCCCTCACTGCCCTCCATTACAAATGACACTTCATTATGCACAATCACAAAATCAAGACTCTGATAAAAAGTGAAACTCTCAATTACCCCTTGTGCTGTAATGGCAACAAAACCTCTTATTAAAATGATGTGAATGAGGCAAAAACATTTCAAGATTTAATGTACTTCAAATGGAAATCTTCATATGGAAAACCAATGATTTTAGGTAAAAAATTAAAAAAAACTTTTCATATTTAGAAATTACATATGCAGGTGTGAATCCAAAATAAACAAGTACATATTTATTTCAAAAACTCAGCATGCATTTATATTTTCTTTTGAGTATTATAACCTCTTCCAAAAAGGACAGGGAAATATTTAAGACCTTCAGATTAATTTATTTTTTATTATGTGTAACTACAATTCCTATAAAATCCTCACCTCCAGAAGTGTCATATGACTCAATGTCAAAAAGGCACTAAACACATATACTAAGGATAAAAGCATGATGAATGTTATTGACCATAAGTAGCAGTACTTGCCAGAAAGCATTTACAGTTTAATGTAAATGGCACTGAAGAGCAAATATACAATTTATTAGAAATTTCTCATATTGAAGCACAATTTTCTCCTGTAACATCATTTTCCTGTCACTGCTGTCCTCCAGTGCTAGGACGGCTGTCTGGACTTAAAAAGAATACCTAAGTCTTTTTTCACAGTTCAAATGCTTCACAATTGTTACTATGTCTTCCTAAAATGTTCTATTTTAGGTAAAAGTTGGCAGAATCTTTAATTTTTATATATACAAGGAAAAAATGTTTAGATCTCTCACCATCCTGGTCAGTCTTTCCTAAATAGTCTCAAATTTTTCAGGATTCTTCTTTTTTTTTTTTTTTTTTAAAGCTTTTATTTATTTATTTGACAGAGAGAGACAGCGAGAGCAGGAACACAAGCAGGGGGAGTGGGAGAGGGAGAAGCGGGCTTCCCGCCGAGCAGGGAGCCCGACGTGGGACTCGATCCCAGGACCCTGGGATCATAACCTGAGCCGAAGGCAGACGCTTAACGACTGAGCCACCCAGGCGCCCTCAGGGTTCTTCTTAAGAGAGGGTATGCAACATCAAACAAATGAATTGCATTGTGGTATAACATTAATCAGACTGCCTGTCCATCCACCCATCCAACTAGTTATTGATCACTACATAATATGCAGCCTCTAAGATGCACCCAAGTGATCTCTGGCTCCTGATGTTCATGGAGTGTAAGAGGGACCTATTAACTCTTCTATCAAATAAAATACAAAACTGATGGAATGTCACTTTGGATATTAAGTTATGAAAAGATGACGGATTCCAGTGTGGATACTCTCTTGGCTCACTCCCTCTGGGAAATCCAGTTTCCATGTAGTGAGGCGTCCCTGCAGAGAGGCGCTCATGAAAAAGCTGGAAAGTAGATCCCATAAACTGTGAGATAAAAGTTCGTTGTTTCAAGTCACTAAATTTTGAGGCAATATGTTTTACAATAATAGGTACAGTATGTCATTTACATAGTGGTAAACAAGATCAGAAAGGTCCCACTTAAAGCTGTAACACCCAAAAACACATGAGTTCTTAAAAATTATGCTGCAAATCCATGTCTGAATAAAGAAAAGGGTCCAGACAAGAATTTAATATAGATATTATTTTTTCTGGTAAAAAAATTAATAATGGAAATTATTTTTTAGAAAAGAAGTATACAGCATAATAACATATACATATTACTGAGGAAATTCAGTTTGACTACATCTGCCTTTCTTAAGTAGACATTGTCCTCCTTTCTAAATCCCCATCCCCATCAATATAATTAAATGTTAGCATGATGCTTTTTAAGTTAATCGTTAACTATTAACATACATTTTAAAAGATCAATTTTATTGAGATCAAATTTATACAATAAAATTCACCAGTTTAAGTTGTCTAATACAGTGAGTTTTCACAAATATATATATAGTTGTGTCATAAATACAATAGCCACAATATAGCACATTTTTATTGCCTCAAAAATGCCTCTTAAATGCTTGCAGTTTAAAGTACAGTATGAAGGCTTTTCTGTCTGCCTTCTTTAGTCAATATAATAGTTCTGACAGTCAAATATTGTGTTGAATATATCAGTAATTTGTTTCTTTGCATGGCTGAGAAATATTTCATTACACAGGATACAATACAACTTGTATATCCTTTATCAGTTAAAGGCATCTGAGTTGTTTCTAGCTATCATGAACAAAGCTCCTATGAACACGTAAGTATGAGTCTTTGGGTAGATATATGTTTTTATTGCTCTTGAATACATAGCTATGAATAGAATTGCTGGCTGATACGGCAAGTACATGCTTAACTTTTTAAGAACCTGCCAAACTATTCTGCAAAATGGCTGTGCTATTTTGCATTCCTGCTGGCAATGAATGAATGTTAAATTTGCTCCACATCCTTGTCAATGCATAGTATTATCAGTCTTTTAAATTTCAGCCATACTAGTGGGTGTGTAGTAGTACCTCACTGTGGATTCAATTTGCATTTCCCCAATGATTAATGATGTTGAGCAGCATTTCATGTGCTTAACTGTGTATCTTCCTCGGTAAAGTGTCTCTTTAATTGATTTGCACATTTTTAATAGGATTATATATCTTCTTATTGAATTATAAGAGTTCTTCATATCTTCTAAATAACAGTCCTCTATCAGATAATTGTTTTTGCAAATATTCAGTCTTTAGCTTGCTTTTCCATTTTCTTGAACAAATGTTTTAAATTTTGATGCAGTTTAATTTATCATGTCTTTCTCTTATATTTCTTGCTTTTGTGTCTTAAAAGATCTTTGATTAACCCAAGGTCATAAAGATTTTTGCCTGTTTTCTAGAAATTTTATGGCTTCAATTGTTGCACTTAGATCTATGATCAATCTTGAATTAATTTTTGCATATACTGTGGGACGAAGGTCAAGTGTTCTTATTCTTTCTTTTAATGTGGTTATTCAATGGTCCCAGAACCATTTGTTGAAAAGACCATAATTTCCCCCACTGAATTATTCTGGTGCATCTGTCAAAAAGCAATTGTTCATGTCTGTGCAGGTCGATATTGGAACTCTCTTCTGTTCCATTAATTTGTATTTCTATCCATATGCCTAAACCAGACTGTTGTGATTAGTGTAGCTTTGAGGCAGTGAAAGTTCTTCAACTTTGTTCTTTTTAAAAAGTCTTGGGGAGATTTTCACTGAGATTTCCTTAGTCTGCAGATTTGGAGAAAATTGGAATTTTAACAATACTGAGTATTCTTACCCATGAACGTGGTCTATTGCTTCACTCATTTAGGTAGTCTTTATTTTCTCTCAGAAGTATCTTGCTGAAGTTGTCAACATATCATGTCAGGTTATCCTTAAGTATTTCATGTTTTTGATGTTAACATAAATGTTATTTTTAATCTGAATTTTCCCAATTCCTTCTTGTTGCCAGTCTGTAGAATAGAACTGATTTCTGTACATCAACCTATGCCCTGTAACCCTGTTTGACTCACTTACTAGTTCTAGTAACATCTTGGGTAGATTCCTTAGGACTTTCTACATAGATGACATCTCATCTGTGAATAGGTTTACTTCTTCCTTTTCAATCTATGTGCTTTCCATTTCTTATTCTTGCCTCACTGACCTAGCTATGAGCCCTAGGACAATGTTGAATAAAGTGGTGAAAGTGGACACACTCACATTGTTCTTTTACTAGAGAGAAAGGATTTGGTCTCTCATCATTAAGTCCGATATTAGCTGTAGGTTTCACGTACATGCTATTTATCACACAGGAAATTCCCTTATATTTCAAGTTTCCTGAGAGTTTTTTTGTTGGCCTCTATCTACTGAGATGAGCATGTGAATGTATGATCTTTCTCTATTCTTCTATCAGTATGGAAAAGTCCACAGGTTGAATTTCAAACATTAAATCAAACATGCATTCCAAAAATTAATGTCATTTAGTCATAATGTATTACCCTTTTTATATATTCCTGACTTCAATCTGTTAAATTTTTGCTTAAGGACTTCTGTATCTATGTTCATGAGCAATATTGGTATGTAATGATTTTTGCTTTAATGTCTTTTTCTGACTTCAATATGATGGTAAGGCTGGCCTCATAAATGTAGTTGAGATGTGTCCTCTCTTCTATGTCCTGGAAAAGTTTATATAGAAGTCATGTTATTTCTCCCTCTAATGTTTGGTAAGATTCACCAATGAAACAAACTGAAACTGGAATTTCCTTTGCCAGAAAGCTTAGAATCTAAATTCATCTTCATGTGTACATGTACACACATACACACACATGCACACACTATTTTTTTGTGAGTGAGCTTTGGTACTTTGTCATAGTATTGTCTTCTAAGAAATTTAACCATTTATCCTAAGTTGTATTTATCAGCATAAAGTTCTTCATAATATTGGCTAATCCTTATAATAACTGTTAGGTCTATAATGATGTCCTCTCTTTTTTTCTACCTTATATAATAAATTACCCCAAAATTTATAGACATTTTATCTTCCATAGTTTCTCTGAGTCAAGAATTCAGGAGATGCTTGACTAGGCAGTTCTGGCTTGGTGGTTCTCACTAAGTTCAGTCAAATGTTGACGGGGGCTACTGGCATCTCAAGGCTTTACTGAAGCTGGAAGATCTCCCTCTAAGGTGCTGCCCTCACATGGCTGGCTAGTTGACAGGCTTAAGTTCTTCCTTGTATGAGCCTCTCCAGAAGGCTGTTTGAATGTGTTCTCAAAATGGCAGCTGGATTTCTCCGGAGCTGGTGATCCAGAAGACCAAGGTAGAAACCACATGCCTTTTATAGCCCAGCCTTGGAAGTCACACATCACTACTTCCTTCATACTCTAATCATCAAGGCTAGTCAGGGGTCAGTGTGGTGGAAGACTGAACAAGAGAAGCAATACTGGGAAGAGAGGATCATCAGAGGATTATTTACTTTGAGGATGCTATGTAGAGGACATGGTAATGTGACAGAAACTGACTTGGGATTGGACAACATAAATACCATAATATAAGAAGAATTCATTCACTGAAAGAGTGATTTTTGAACTGAGACTTGATAAGAGGGAATCAGTCAAGTAAAGATCATATGATTTTTTTAGAGGAGGGTATAAGACAGAGAATGGTACAAATAAAGGATAATAATTTGAACATACTACATTTGATGTGCCACATGAAATTTAATTAAATTTGAAAGCCACATGAAGATCTCAAGTAGGAAGTTGAATAACTCTCAAGCTTGGACAAGAGAGGACAAAGCTTTAAGTAATAAAAGGAAATAGAGAATGGGACAGAATACCTAAAAAAAAAAAAAAAAGAAAGAAAGAAAAAACAGAAAATTTCCCAAATTCAAGTGTTCAGATTGAATTCCAAGCAAAACAAACAAACACAGATCTAGTTATAGCCTGATAAAAATTTCAAAAACCAAATTAAGAGGGGAAAAAACTCCAAAACAGAAAACCAGAAAGGACTACAAATCAGATTAATATTAAATCTCCCTTTACCAATTGTAGATATTAAAAGACAACGGAAAATATCTTTGTAGTACTGAAAGAAAAGGATTTTTAACTCAAATACTATACCTACTTATTTTTGAGGGCCAAATAATACATTTTCAGACATGTAAGCCCCCTGGCAGCTATGTATGACCCAAAGGAAATCAAGAAGGCTAGAAATAAATTAAGTCAGGTTCCACTAGAACCTTTATGCCTTGAAAAGTGACACAGATTGAATGACATAAAATTACATTTCATTTTCTATCAATTCACTCATACTTGACTCTAGACGGAATAATATTTTCCTAACCATAACATTATAGATACTACTTATTGGTTTTAATTTTTGAATGAACTTATAGAAAAGCTACCTAAGACAACTGTAGCCATATAATAGACAGTAAATGTCATAAACTCTTGCAAAAGTTTTTAACTAAAAAAAACCTGATAGGTGAAAGTTTTATAAAAGCAATCATTAAATTTTTATCTAAAACTGAAAAATCAAGAAATGAAGAAAAGACTTCTATTGGTACTTCCAAAAGAACTAAAAAGAGAAACCAGTAACAATGGTTTCCTCTGCAGACTATCAGATCCTGTGCCTTTGTTAGAAAAGGCTATAAAATCGACTCTCAGTTTTCTAACAATCTACACGATCACCTAAGAAGGCATCAGAGTTTTCAGAAAAAAATAATAATCACTAATATTTTATTGAATTTCAACTTTTCCGGGGCATTCATTACATGTTTTAACTCATTTAATACTCATCTCAAATGTATGGGGGAGGTACTATTATGATGCCCATTTTATAAATGAAGAAACTACAGGGAGATTAAACACTTCCATAAACACATACATCTAAATGATTAAGCCAGAATCTGAATCCATGAGGTCTGGCTTCATGGGAAAAAAAACAGTTACTAGAGAAAGACAATTATTCCTAGTACTAAGTGCATAAAGAAGTATCAGTGAATACATTAAATAATATTTATAATTTGTAACAGAATCAGCTGTATGACTGTACCTATCCTCTGGCTATACTATAATTCAAAGATATTTTTCCCCTTGTCCACAGAGATAGAACATAAGAGATTGAGTGAAATGTCTACATTTGGGACATCTCTAGCAAAACAACATCACAGAAAGCTAAATTATGTATCCAAAAATAAATGGAAAGTAGTTTGTATAACTTTTAATTAGTCTCCTAATATCTAGAGATTCCTACTTTCTTTCCATGGGTATATCCAGTATTTTTATCTCTTTTGAACTATTATTTTTTCCTAATAACTTCATAATTTTAAGTTTAAAAGTATTTTCTCCATAACTTTACATGGGCCAACAGACATAAGGCTCTTTTAAGGATCTCCAAGAAAAGCATCACTTAATATGTTCTGATATAAAAATGAATTGTAAGTAGATAAACCTGCAGATTCAAATGAACCGAATCTAAACTATTTAAATTATTTTTTACATAATGCAGGATCTGACAATAAGAAAAGAACTTTTTTCTAACTTTTTAACTATATGACATTTGGCAAGTTACATTCTATCAAGCACCAAAAAGATTATAGGTTTTCAAATAACTTACAACATTTTCTTTTTAGGTTTTCACCAGGTAACATTGAAATATACAATAAATACGCTCAAATAAAAAAAATTTAAAAGAAGAAATATACAAAAGAAACATACTAAGTAGTATGAATCTAAAGTCAAAAGGAGAGTGGTAAATATGTTATGCACTATGCATTATAGAGCATGAGTTAATCTAGAGACCAGCTGGATTGACAAAGTACACAGAATCGCCTAGAGCATGGTACTGAACCTTAGTCAAAGCTGTGAGATGTTTGGCAATAATCATTGGATTTATTCCTTCTACCTGGATTTGGTGGAGTCCAGGGGTTTTCAATGATTTCAGTGAGAAATCCCTACCATACATAGACTTGGGACTTCTTGGTACCAAGATGCTGCATGCACATGCATGCCCATGGTGGTTCAGCACTGGGAGACCAAGTCCTGTGAGGCCCAGTAGAGGGATGATAAAGAAGACTGTGTCTGAGTTTGCCACGCCCACCCTGTTACCGCTTTTCTTTCTCCCGAAGCTGCTGTGGTGCATCATTTCTGACTACGAACTATTCTGATTCCTGTGAGTCCTTTCCTAATCAAGTATGTAAAGTAATTACATGATATTAGCATAATACTTATCATGAGTGCTTAGTTTTAAATGACATCAGTAAAATGAAGGAAATAGTAATTGTTTACTGATACTCTGAGTCAGGCCTAGACTTTCACTCCCCCAGGAACCTCACCTGGTTTGAGCTGAACCACTTCTTAACTCATATAAATGATGTGGAGTTGAAAAACACGTAAGCCTTGAAAATTATCACATTAAAATACTCGTAATTTCTCCAGTGTGTTAAAAATGTCATATTAATGGAGTCTTTGTTAGTAGCATCAGTTCATAAACTCAGGTATTGTCATTTAAAGTTTAACAAAATAAAGCAGACTGAGGTCAGATGGAAAATGATTCTCTGTGAGTGTGGATAAAGTCACAGAACTTCACTGTGTGATTTCAATGCGTATCCAAAAGCTGGCACCAATTTCATACACATTTCCAGGAAATAAGTAAAAATCTTGACCTCTAATACTTCAGAAAGAATCACCATCCAAATCTCAGTTTCGTTCTTCTCATCACTTCTCGCTTCCTATCTTTCTCCCACTTGTATTTTTAGACCCATGGCTCCCAGATCTGTGCTTAGTAGTTAGGAAAAATATCAAACTAAATTTACTAATTTTTCAGATATCCCTTTTTGAAAATAAATTTCAGTAACCACTGAATGTGACAGCTAAGACACCAATTAACAAGAAATATAAAACCACACCTATTTTAAATTCTTAGTTTTAAAAAGTTCTTTAAAAATACAGGTTCTAGGGGCGCCTGGGTGGCTCTGTCGTTAGGCGTCTGCCTTCGGCTCAGGTCATGATCTCAGGGTCCTGGGATCGAGCCCACATCAGACTCCCTGCTCAGTGGGAAGCCTGCTTCTCCCTCTCCCACTCCCCCACTTGTGTTCCCTCTCTCGCTGTGTCTCTCTCTGTCAAATAAATAAATAAAATCTTTAAAATAAATAAATAAATAAAATAAAAATAAAAATACAGGTCTAGTTTTGGGATTCTGTTTTTGTATTATTACTTTACGGAGAACTACCACCTAAAATATATTCAGAGGACTCAAATATTATTTTTAATAAGTTAAAATTGAGAAAAGACTTTCTCCTTATACTCAATAAAAACCCTGGGTTAAATAATTTGGGGGGGACAAGGGAGGGCTAAAGGTCCCACTTCAATATCAAGATTTGTGCAAAGTGAATGAGGAAATAAATGTATGCCTCTAAAAGATGAAAGTAATATTCTGTAACCTCAAGGTCAAAAAAGCAGTATGAATGATGAGTGCTACCAGGAAGAAGAGATCACTAGGGGATATGTAGGTCAAGGAGGACTTCTTGGAAGATAAGGGATTTGAAATATGTTCCTCAAGATAAGCAGGTTCTAAACAGAAGACAGTATTTTAAACAGAAGAAATGACAGAGAGAAAGGCACAATAATAAAACAATAATTCACAAGTCACATTTGAAGGAATATGACTACCCACAGGGAGAGGTAAGTGATAAGACTGGCTGATGAAAGATTTCAATACCAGGGTCAAGAGCTTAGATTCTGTACAGAATGGGGGCCCCTGGAGGCGTGTGAAGAGGAGAGGCACATGATGGATGTGGAATTTTCACTTCTACCCACAGGTCTCAGATCCTCCAGTACTAGAGTTACACAGAATGAGTTCATTCCTTTTTCCATGATAGCCCTTCCTAGAGTTGAAAACTGCTATTATTTTCCTCCATTTGGAGGAAGGATGAGAAGGACAGACTGAAGAAGAGAGAGATTGAAATCAGGAGATAGTTGAGAAGCCGTTTGTAATTTGTAGGAGGTTTGAAATAAAAGGATGGCTATGATTTCATGTAACTATAAACTTCCTTGCAACTGAAAAATGTTCTTATAAAAAAAAGAAAGAAAAAAGAACAATGTTCTTAACAAGTTGAATGTGTATCTTACTTATTTCACTTTAAAATTCACTTCAAAGCCTAACGGGCAGCTTTAAAACCAACTTCTCTACCGACAGAGGAAAGTGCTGTCTCAAGAACAGACAGTAATCTGCAGAAAGACAGTCAACATTTCCTGAGGGAGCCCACACACACGGCTCTAAGAGACCATCAGACAGTTTTTTCTGTGCTCTTTCCAATTATTTCACATACTTTCCTCAGGACTATGGGTAGTCTTGAAGCATCAACATAGCACCCATAAAAGTCATTGATGTTGCATTCTTTAAACATTTCCTTCAGCATTAAAGGGTATTTTCCAACTGAAAAAGTCTAAATTCTAAAACTTAAACCCATGTTTGTGCAACATAAAACCCGCTGCAATAAAATCCTCGTGTTACCCTCTTTACAGCAATATTAACTCATTGATATTTCAGAGTATCTGGCCGTGACATTCTGATGGTAACACCAAAACATTTTCATAATTGCCCACACTAAATAATGTCCCCTCTGTCTTCCTTTGTAGGATCGATGGAAAAATATTAAGACATAAGCAACACGATATTTAAAAATAAATACCCTATACCAAATAAAATGGATTTCAAACCTTGACCTTAGTTGGCTCAGGACTACTTTCTTATCTGTTTTCTAAGCTACAATTTTCAGAACCCCCAGGACAGGATATATATTTCAAGGTCCAAAAGAATGTACCCTCTGTCCTATTAAGTTGGCAAAGTTACAGTTTACCAAAGATTAGTCCTATAAAGTCTATAAAGAGATTTTTTAAATGCATGTATTAACCTCAAATAATTTAGCCAGTTTATCTAAAAACATGTACTGCTGGATACATGTATAATCATTTCAATTTCAATTTACTGTATAACTAGTTTTATTAAAAGGCTTTAGAGTCTAAATTCATATTTGTTGAGGACTTAAGCAGAAATTTTATGCAGTGAGGCACACTAACATAGTTCAGTAATTAACCATATTGATTCACACTGTACACTTCATATCTTCATGTCGTTCTAAAATACCATAAGTTTTGGTCTTAAATTACATTTGCATAAACTAATTACAATAAAGAAGGAAACATTAAAAACTAAAGGCAGGTGTTGAGTATTTAGATAAAATCTTCATTGTAATTACATATAACTAGAAAACTAAAATTCAACAAAATGTTAAGTAATAAAATTATACATATCTGAAGCCACATATTTACCTGACATTGCCCTTGGTGTTTCTGAGAACTGTTGCAGCAAAATTCTGTGTGACACCCACCAAGCTGATTCCATCCACTTCCACAATCTGGTCATTGACTTGTATTCTTTGGGAAGAGGAGAAAAATTAGCCACAATTAACTTTTCTGATAGTACATTATCATTTTCAATACATGAGTTGACAAAGTACTTGATTTTATGATACTCTTACTGACCCCAAAATTTGTCTTTTATCCACAAGGTCCGATCTTAGTCAAATGCTTAATGTTTTTATTATTTTAATTTTTTTTTTTTTTTTTTTTTTAAGAAAGGCAGACTGCCACATGCAGAGCCTCATTTGGATGTGTCTGGAGTCTTGGAAGCTTGACTACCCTATGTTCTCCTACAAATGGACCTTGAGAGCTTGTTTGGAAGCTCTAGCAGGGGAGCGCAGAACAGCTCTCCTCTATCGGGGAAGGTCATCCTCTTCAACCAAGCGCACAGCTTCGGGAGGGATGCACGTGGAGTGGTGAGGGAGAAAGGGGACACCTGCCTAGTCAGCCAGATGAGCCGAATCAACCCTGGAGAGCAATGGGGTGACAGATGTCGCAGCCAGATCGCCCTCACATCCTTAATGTTTCTAAAAGATCGTCTTGTACGGTGACTAACATAACATAATAAAATTAAAAAATAAATAAATAAATAAAAAATAAAATAAAATAAAAGATCGTCTTGAAAAATAGATTGTTTTGAAAAGCAATACTAAATGGAGAGATTCAGTTTGCCCAATATTCATATTCCTATCACAAAGAACTGGTAACTGCTAATGTATGACATACTTACATCATTTTTGGTCCTTAATAAATTACATAAAACAACAGATCCAGCTGAAATATGCTGTGGGCCTCATCCCTAATCCTGCTTTCCACCTCTCCTCTTCAAGAAAAAACATCAGGAATTGCAGGGAATCCTTCCTATTCAAGTTGTACGCTTGAAACAGATAATGCTCATAACTGTATGTATGTTTATGTGTGCACACACGTATATAAATGCATATATTTATTTATGTTTAGGAGCAATATACAGTATTAGTGTTGTTTAATGTATAATGCTTTTAAATTTATATGCATGTTTTATACATACCATTTTTTTATTCCTCAAAAGGAAGTATTTCTCTCTTTTTTTTCCTGAAGTATTTCAATCATGGAGAAATGCAGAGGGAATTGGTAATAAACACCCATGTACCAAACACCCAACTTTATCAAATCTCAGCACTGCGCAATATTTGAGTCAGATTTTTTCCTAAAGAAATGTATTCCAGAAAAGCTAGAGCCCCTTTATTATTCATCTCTAATTCTAGTCCCTTCACTGCTTCCATAGATGTAACCATCATACTAATTTTGATGCTCAGTCTTCCTATGGACGTTTTGAAGTAGAAATAATAGTATACATGAATATGCACAATGTGTACATCTGCAGTTTTCAAACATTGTGAAGTGTGCCTCTCATTCCATAATTTAGTTTGCTTCATTCAACGTTATGTATGAGATTTATCTACAGTTATAAATACCATTCTACTAATTCATTTTAACAACCAGGTATATACATCTTTTGTGAATATATCAAAATATATTCATCCATTATCTGCAGATGGACAGTTACATTGTTTTCCATTTTAGCCATTATGAATACTGCTCATATGTGTCTCCTTACACACGTGTGTGAGTTTCTCCATGATATACACCTAGAAATAGAACTCCTGAATCAAAGAACATATGCTTTTTCAACTTAAACAGACAAATTTTACTTCAAAATGCTTATGCCGATGCGTATTCTCAGTAGCACTGTATGTATGAAAGGTTCTGACTTCCCACACTCTCACCAATACTTGGTATATTCTGACCCTTTAAATACTGGTGATCTTGTAAGTATAAAAAGACATGACACTGTGATTTTAATTGCATTTGCCTGATTACCAGTGTGGCTGAACGTTTATTCATATCTTTCTGAGTCATTTGTCCATTTCTGCAAACTGTTAGATCATGTCTTTTACCCATTTTTGTTGATGTTGTTGGGTTGGGTGTCTTTTTTCTTATTGATTTATTGAAGATGTCCTTATACATACTGCATACTAACACTTTCTCAATTAAATATGTCGCAAATACCTTTGTCCCAATCTGTGGCTTGTTTTTCACATTTCTTTGAAAAATGGTGATTTTGAGGAAAACAATTTTTAAAAATATAATCACATTTGAAATTTCAGCTTTGTATCAGGTAGTTCTGTGTTTTGTTTCAGGAACCCCTTTCTGCCTCAAGGTTATAACAACATTCTATTATTTTCTTCTAAAAGTTTTAACATTTTGCCATTCTGCATTTAGGTAGTTATCCACCCGGAAGTTATTTTTTATTATAATATGTGTTAGCAATCTATTTTTATGTTTTCCAAGTGTTATAAACAAATGCCTTAATAACTTTTAATAAGAGTTCACTTTTCCTCCACTGATTTGTAGTGCTGCATCTGTCAGGGTTTCAAATGTGCATCAACATGTTTTGGGTTTTCTACTAGTTTCTACTTGTCTGTCTGTCTATCTCTGCACACTCTATTGCTTCATAATTAGTTTTGACATTTCATAGGATAATTCCCTCCACCTTGTTCATTGTCCTCAAATTTTTCTGAGCTATTCTTGAGCTTTTTCTCTTCATAATTAGTTTTGGACTTACTTGCCAAGTTCTATAAAAACACTCGTTGAGGTTTTAATAAAATCATACTGATTTTTAGATTAGTTTGGGGAACACTTACATCTTTATCATATTGACACTTCCCACCAATAAACCTTATGCCACTATAATTACTCTGGACAAGTGTTGGGTATATCATATGTTGTTGCCATGTGTTAAGAAGAGTTAAAGTTTGAAAATAAGAATAAAAAGGAGAGCAACCTATCTTTTCAATATGATTTAGGCACATTATTTAACAGGTCCACCCAAGGATAATTTGGGGGAATGTATTTTCATTGATCCACTGTTTAAAATTGATTAAAATCCTGGATATACTTAAGTTGCATGTTAATTTGCAGATTTTTCTGTCCTGAATAAATTCAGATACTTTCCTTCTGTTAGAAAAGATAATCCCATAGGCCATGGTTTATTTCCCTGTAGAATATTAACTAGTTTTATATCTAACTTAGTAATGTTATTCTAATACTACTTTATTAACTTGTCTTTAACTACGCATGTCTAAAATGTCCTTTGAATCACATTTACCACATCTCACTGGTTCTCTCATTAATTAGTGAGTTAAGTAAAGTCTAATCCGTGTTCATTTTATATGTATGAAAGTCATTTTTTTAACTCTCTGAATATAAGCCTACGATAGCTTCGGAGCTTCCACCAAGATGCCAGAGTGGATTCACAAAGCCAATACAACTGTTACCACAGAAATACGTTTCATGGGCTGTTTAAGCCCAGGAATAATTGCTTGGTCCCTGGACTGATTCTAAAGCAGCAACAGAGCACTATCTTTGTTAACATGGTTTTGTCCTAATGTAGTACTTTTTAATTTTTTTCTGGCTTTGGCCATTTTGGTTCTGGATCTAGTTTGCTCTAAACAACAATGAAAAATCACTCCCCACTGGTAGCAGCAATGAGTAGGAGTGTAATTTTATATTCTGACCATTCAAGACGGCTACTGGGATTATAGGGATCTATTATCTCTCATGTGAAAGATGATAAAAAAAATTTTGAGTTACTATCCTTTAATTTTTTTTTGTCTATTTGTGGGCTTAAACTATTTCATAAACAATTTCCTGAACACTAGAAAGTAAAATAGCCCTTTGAAATCTTGACTGGTGAGTTTTTGTGTTTCTCTGATTACTTAAAGCTCTTTCCGAGGTTGTAGAACTGAAGCGACAAATTCTGTGTTGTTGTAATTGAGAAAAGCCATTATCTCTCACTGTGTATGCATGAAATATGTTCCTAACATAGAAGGGTATTAATAAATTAAATTATAAAGTCTTGGAAGTTAAAGGAGTGATAATCTGGTTCAGAGAGAATAGCAAGCACTTTCATAAATCTTATATTCTAGTATCTTATGAAGACTTTAAATGTGCTAGACATTTAAGAAAAAAATCCTTCTTAGAGATTCTGCTAGAAGCTCAGAAATATTTTTATAGAAAGCCCAGTTCACATAATAGAAGTGAATCTTTAGGCAAATAAGACTAATTTAATAATTTTGGTTTAAAATACATACCTATATTTTCTCCATGATTTTGTAAAGGTATGGGTTTGCATTTTCCAAATGAAAAGACTAGTTAATCTGAACTTCCTAATATTCTGATATGGATACTGATCATATTAACAGTATCCCTACATAAAGCTTAAAAAGCATAAGAAAACCAAATTGTCTTTAACTAAACTGAATCATAATTCTGACAAACTTTTATATTGATGGGAATTATGTTTTATAGAGTGTCAGCTTAAAACACGATTTCCAAGATTTTTAGTTATCTTGAAAACCTTGGTCATAAAGCATAGCTTTTAATACATATAACTCCACTTAAAATGTTAAAGTTACAAAAAATAAATAAAAAATAAAATGTTACAAAGTTACTTTAACTTTGCATCATGTTAAGGAATGTGTTTATCTTTACAGTTTAAGAAGACTATAAAAATTGTGTGCGGCTGCAGAAAATAATAGCTACTGGTCTGGTATTGCTTGTGTATGACAGACAATCATTATCAAGTCCCTATCTACCTGCAAAGGTTGTTAACTAGAAGTTGGTTAAGTAAGCTGTAAATTAAGTGTAATATGGATAACTGGGACAATGCTAGCGCCAACAGTTACAGAAAAAAATATATTGTGTAGGTGAGGTAATGGGATGGATTTTTTTTTTTTTTTAGAGAAAGGATAGTAGGTTAGTCCAACAGTATCAGCCTGTTCTAGGATATCAGAGAACAAAATGAAGATCAAAACTTGAGTGTGCATAGCAAGTTGAACAAGGTTTGAAGAAGTGATTTTTATTTGCCTTGGTTTATACCATCTGAGGCCAAAAAAGAATTTATAAAATGAGCTGATTTTTTTACGAAATGCATTCAGCCTTGAAGGACTTATTCATAATATAATTTAGAAGAAAAGAGTATAGTTCTTCTACTACTAGAGTTACACAGAGTGAGTCAATTCCTATTTCCATGATAGTCCTTTATATATTTGAAAACTGCTATCATGTTCCTCCATTAGGGGTAAGGAGGAGAAGAGACTGAAGAAGGTAAAGATTAAAATCAGGAAGACAGTTAAGAAGCCATTTGCAATTTGTAAAAAGCTTGAAATGATAACAGCACAAAATTATGAATGAGAGTTTCTTTTACTTCATATCCTCACCAGCATTTGGTATTGTCAGTGTTTTGGATTTTGGCCATTCTAATAGGTGTAATGGTATCTCATCATTGTTTTAATATGCAATAACTCACAGACTGGGAGAAAAAACTTATACATCATATATCTGATATGGGGCTTGTATCTACAGTATTATAAAGATGGTTACAACCCAATTACAAAAAGATAATCCATTTTAAAACTAAGTTAAAGAAAGACAGATAATGTATGATTTCACTTACATGTAGAATCTAAAAGCCAAAACAAACCAACCAACCAAAAACGAGGCTCCTGGGTACAGAGAACAGATTGGTGGTTGCCAGAGGGTAGGGGGGTGGGGGGGTGGGTAGAATGAATGAAGGGGGTCAAAAGGTACAAACCTCCAGCTACAAAATAAGTAAGTCATGGGGATGTAATCTACAGCATGGTGACTATAGTTAATAATACTGTATTGCATATTTGAAAGATGCTATCTATCTTAAAAGTCTTCATCACAAGAAAAAAAGTCGTAACTATGTATGGTGATGAATGTTAATTAGAGTTACCATGGTGATCATTTCACAATGTATACAAATCATTATGTTGTGCACCTGAAACTAATATAATGTTATATGACAATTATACCTTAAGAGAAAAAAAAAAGTGGGCAAAGGATCTGAATAGGCATTTCACCAAAGAAGATGCCCAAATGGCCAAGAAGTACATGGAAAAGATGCTCGAATCAACAGCCACCAGAGAAATGCAAGAGGTATCTTCACACCCACTAGGAGATGGTAATGATCAAAAGACAGATAATAACAAGTGTTCATGAGGATGTGGAGAAATTATAACCTTCATACATTACCAGAGGCAATGTAACTTTGTGCAGCTACTTTGGAAAACCATCCAGCAGTTCCTCAAAAGGTTAAACATAAAGTTGCCACATGACCCAGAAATTCCACTGTTAGGTATATACCAAGAAAAATGAAAACATGTCCGCACAAAAATTTGTACATGAGCAGCATTATTCATAATAGCCAAAAAAGTAGAAACAACCCAAATATCCACCAAACGATGTCAGAATAAACAAAATGTGGTATATCCATTCAACAGAATATTATTTGGAAATAAAAAGGAATGAAAAGTGATACATGCTACAACGTGGATGAACCTTGAAAGCACTCTGCTAGTGAAAAAAAGCCAGTCACAAAAGACCATATATTGTATGATTCCATTTATACAAAATGTCCAGAAAAGGCAAATCTCTACAGACAGAAAGTAGATTTGTCCATAGTTTTTAAGATTAGGTTGCTATTATTCTCTTATAAATGTTATTCATATTCTGTATGTTATGTTTTGCAAATATTTTCTCCTTGCCCATAGCTTCTCTTTTCATTTTGTAACTGTGTCTCTCAAAGTAAAAAAGTTGTGATTTTAATGAAATTCAAATTGCCAGTTTTTCCTTGATGGTCTGAGCTTTTGTGGCTGTGTCAGAAACCTTTGTTTAATGTGATGATACAAGGATTTTCACCTATGCGTTCTTTTAGAGGTTTCATAGTTTGAACTCTTACGTCTAGATCTATGTTAATTTTGATTAATTAATCAAAGTTAATTAATTATGGTGTGGTAACATTTGTGGTTTAGGTTTCTTTTTCGTCATATGGATAGCTAATTCTTTTACTGCTATTTGTTAAAAAAAACTGTACATTTTAGCACTGAGTTATCATGACACTTTTACTGAAAGTTGACTGACTATATACGTCTTAATCTATTCCTTACTTTCTATTCTATCCCATATATTTTAATTTTTATACCAATATCATATAGTCTTGGTTACTGAGGCTTCGTAGTAAGTCTTGTAAAATCAAGTAACATCAGTCCTCTAACTTTATTCTTTTTCAGAATTTTTATTCTAGGTCCCTTGCATTTCCATATGCATTTTAGAACCGGCTACTCAATTTCCTTAAAAAATAAATGCCTGCTGGGATTTTAATTGATATTTCTTTGAATCTACAGATGAATATAAGGACATGTGACATCTTAACAATGTTGAAAATACTGTTATAAACATTGCTACGTCTCCATTTATTTACTAATTTACTAATTTACTCCATTTATTAATATCGTATTACCATCTACTAGTATCAACTCAACTACATTTTCATTTTTGTCCAACAACATCCTCACATAACTAAGAACTGTAAGGCAGGCCACACCCTGAAAAGACTGTTCACATTCCTGCCTTTGTATCCTCTACGAAACACTTGCCCATATGTCCCTTCTCTCCCCTCAATAGCTTTCTCCTGAAAGCCCAGCTCAAATGTGAACTTCTCTTTGAGCATTCATCTGTTTATCCAAGCCTAATGATCTTTTCTATCCTTTGAACCTCTTCTGCACCATATGTTTTATACCTTCGCTTAATGTTACATGTTACCAGATAATTGTTTATTATTTCTTGAGATGTAAGGTCTCCCTAAGCAAACAGATTGCCAACTTCGTGGGTCTTATTATCTGAGCTCAGAGCAATAATTATGTATTGCTAATCTTATTAAACCATTTTGGAGAATAAAGGAAAAGAAAGAATTCCTTTTATGTGTAGTTTATTCTGTGGATGGGACAAAAGTTAAATGTCCACTTTTAGGATAACATTTTTTTATACACTGCTGTTGATAAGACTCAAAAGAGGCAAATGTCCTAACTATTGGCTCACTTTCCATCATTCTATTTATGCCAATCTCTTTTCTGTGACAACATCTTCTCTTGGCCAGTTGTCATTTAAATATTTTTTTCTCAGAGACTGTCTAGAAAACATCTTTCCTGATTAAATGTTACTTAATCTTAGTAGCATTTTTTTAACTATCTTTATGTCTGTGTACACATAATTTGTGTAATATACTTTAATATTTCCTTGTGTTGCTTTATGAAAGTCATTTTGTTGTGTGGGGATGTGTTGGGGGTGGGGACGTTGTGTTTTAAGTTGATTCTAAACTACTTTAATGGCCAAAATTACGACTTTATTTCTTCCTAACCTTTACATGAAGTCAAATGGAATGCTCTGGAAGCAATATATGCTCAACACATGCTTTGACAGCAACAGTTCCTCAATGTTTCTGAGTGACCAATGACCGTGTTGTAAACACATGGCAGCTCTCCAAGAAACTCATGGCAGTTCAAGTGCCTGATTTACCAGTATCTATGGAAGATAGAGGCAAGAAGAAATTCTTTATCTTTCAAAAAAAGTCAAATTAAAGTTGATTTACAGAATTTGAAAGATGAACACAGTTGGTCTTCCGGGGCGGGAGGGGATGCAAGTGAAGCTGAAAAGCTCAAACTCTCAAAAGGGAAGTCACTCTTATGCTTTTAGGAAATGAACAGATGGTAAGGTGACTTGAATCGGGAAAGAGCATTTGAGAAGGTAGACATTTTAAGAAAAGACAAAAGTTCAAGGATGAGTGAGAGGACTACTAACTAAATAGAGGACACGAAACTTCTAAAACAGGTTTTCTTGGTAAGCCAATACATCCAGGGCTAGCATTTACTGGGGAGGAAATAAAAGTAAAAGCAAAATATAGGTTTTTACACTGTCAATAGACAGAGTAATCAGAGGTGAAAGAAAATGAGGGTGATGATTGTCTTAATGGACAAGAATAAAGGAAGCACAAGCAAGGTCAAAGAAATTTCTGAAAATACACATCCTTGAACAGGATAATTTAGATAAAATGCAATGAAACAAATACAATTAGCGGGACATTTCTAAGTACTCTAATCAGAAGGAAGATAGCAAAAGTGCTAGAAAAATATAAGTAGAGAAAATAATATGCTTGCTTCATTGATCTGATTGATTCATTCAGTCAGTAATTTAGCAAGAGTGAGTCAATCACGACTCTACTCCAAGAACAGTGAGAGTCATTGGGATACAAATTTGAATGAAGTATGATTCCTGTTTCAGAATATCATACATACACACACACACACACAAATGTTTACAGAAGCATAGGGGTATGTGCGTATGTTGCAGAACTGGAGACACGGCGTGTGAAATATTACAGTAAGTGTGTTAAGAAAGGTATGAACAAAATAAGTTGATATTAACAGGGGAAGGCTATTGACTCTGTGAGGTGAGAGTCAAGTGGAACCAGAGCAAAGAAAAAACTGAGAATAGATGGATTCACAATGAAGTCATAGTGTCCTTGCAAATAAGCCAAGAAAGTCATCAGCTATAGTGTACGGTGCTATCAAAATAAACAAACAAAAAGAAATGGAAATGTGACCCTCACAAAGACTAGAGATTACTGGAAATTACCTTTAGGAAGAGTAACAGAATAAACATTAAAAACTAAAGTCATAAGGAAATTTGCCCCAAAAGGCTGAATCTTATAAGTGGCATCGATCCATTCATACATGGGCTTGAGTGCTTATCAAAAGTCTAGTACCAGCATGTTGCTATAGACGACACCAGAAATGTAACTGTGGTCCCTGCTCTTAATGACTTAACCATAAATCTATGGATATACACTCAGTACACATGACATGATGACAAACAAGTGAACATAAATGCATGTGCTACCGACTATTATGTACAAGTGTACAGGGGCCGAGCGTTCGGCTGGGCTCCACCAATGACAGCTGAATGGTTTCAATGATGAACTGGACACTAAGTTTAACCTTGAAGTAAAAGGTAACAAAATGTTGAGAAAAAATACTATTTTGGGTAGGGTGAAGAGTATGAAAGAAGTATGGTAGTAAGAAAAGGATCTGGGTCCCAGAGTTACCTAGAGCTGAATTTCAATCCCAAAGCTTTCACTTATTGATAGTCTACTGAAAGTCCCCAATGCTGTTTCCCATCTGTATGTTGTTTTAGGAATAGTTTTACATCTGTGTGATGTAGAGAAATAGAAAAAGCAATGACTGAAAGACAGAAAAAGAAAAGAGCTAGAAAGCAGATGGTAGACTGGGAGTGAATGTTTCTACAAAGTAGCGCTGGGAAGAGAGAAAGAAATGTGAGGTAAAATAAATCCAGACCCACCCACCCATCCTGCAAGCACTGTGAAAGTGAAGAAGGAATAAAGGAGACTGATGAGTTGAGCTATAGGGCCTCAGGCCTTGGTGGTAAACAAATCCAAATCTACAAAAACTGGAAAAGCAATGAATGCTTGGAAAAAGTATTAGGGGGTGGGAAATGCCATTCAAATCCATATCACCACCAGAGGATAAAACAAATTCACAAGCATTTTCCTAATGCTGGATAGGAGCTAGCAAAAGGTATCCTACTGAAAAGTACATAATTTGCAAAATGCTAAATGTAAATGAACAGTACTGCATCTATTAGAGGAAAAATTTAAGATGTGTAATTGATAGTCTCTTTCTTTATAACACATTTTGATTGCTTTATTTTAGCAAATGTTTATTTAGATGCTTTCATCCACTTACCTCAGACCACAGTTTTCTTAATCCCATTTTCTTTATTTTTTAAGATTTTATTTATTAATTTATTTGAGAGAGAGTGCACACGCAAGTGGGGGGAAAGGGCAGCGGGGGAGGGAGAGGGACAAGCCCACTCCCCAGTGAGCTGCGGAGCCCTATGCGGGACTAGACCCTACAACCCGGAGATCAGGACCTGAGTCAAAAATCAAGAGTCAGATGCTTAACCAACTGAGCCACCCAGGCACCCCTTAATCCCATTTTCTATGAAACCTTAAGTTTCTTCAACTATGAATTCCTGAAAGAATTAATCCTAAGTTTAGATAAAGAAGGTCTAGTATAACTACCATGCTGGTTGTAATATTAGCAAAAATGTATGGGAAAGGGTTTGCACAATAATTGATGTATTATATGGCCTTAATACATTGTAGTTACAGTAATTATTATTTTAAGATGTGGAAGGAGGTTGGGGAAGGAAAGCAGTGCAGACAATAATGTAATCTTCCTGATTGAACCAGACAACTGAATATGCACTTAAATAACATAGATATTCAAAGTCAATAAGACCCTGGGCTCTGACCGGCACAAAAAAAAAAAAAAAAAAAGTGGAGGAAACTATACACTATTGTTCACAAAGGCTATACAAACAAAGTGATAATTGTAGAAGAATAATCTTGGAACAAGGTAAGGATAAACTGGGAAAGATCAGCTGAAAGAAACCCCATACAAACCACGGCGTAATAAGAGAAAGACTTGATCCAGAGATATGGTTCAAAGAATGGACACAAAAGAAGAATCTGAGGAACATTCCAAAGAAAGAAATATCCAATATAGTAAGATATTATATAGGTAAAATAAATGAAAGAACAGAGGATGACTGGAAATCTAAAGTAATGAAAAATAGGGTCAACACAGAAAAAAAACAGGTAGTTCAGATCAAGGAAAAGGAAGAAAAAAATGAAAAGAGGAATTCAGTTTATGTTGAATTTGAGATAAAAATAAGACATAAGTGATATAAGTGAATAGTTTCTACATGCACCAAGACTGGGGTATGAATCTGGGAGCAATTTCTATAGAGTCATTTAAAAAAAAATCAGTTCCCTGACTGAATATGAAAATGAGTTAAAGAAGCTAATTTGAGAGATAAACATTCTTATAATACAGAAGGAAAAATAAGAGGAAAAGGATCTATATAGCTGTCTCCCTCTCCTTTGCTCTCTCTTCCTCGCTTTCTCTCTCTCTCTCACACATACACCCCCCAACAAAAAAACAACAACAAAAAACAAAACCGAGGACGAGGGGCACGGATAGTGGATCTCAAGAAATAAGTGATTATAATACGACACTGAAAAGTTTAAGAAGATTAGGTCTAAGAAAAAGTTACTGGATGTCTCAAAAATTAGGTAAATAATTTTCAAAACAATAAATTTGACAGAAGAGCAAGTGCTATAATGCTTCAGTCTAAAGGAAAACTTTTTAGACTCTTTCCGCGGTCACCATGAAATGCCATCCTCAAGTGTCAAATTAGCATTTGCTAATTTTAGAAAATATTTTAAAAGTTTTAGTGTAATACATGGTCATCGTTGAAAATTTAGAAAATGAAAAATATAAAGAAGACAAAAATTTCATGTAATCCCACCATCTAGAGTTGATCACTACTAAAATTTTGCTGGTGAATTTCCTTCCAGATTTTTTTCTGTGCATATTATGCCTTTGTTTACTTACTTAACAAAATTAAGGATCAGTTGAATATATAGCTTTGTGGGGTTTTATACTTTTTATTCATCAAGATAGTATTTGTTGGGTGCTTACTATATGTCAGGCAGTCTTCTATGCCTTTTATATTTTGTTATTATTTGTTTATTACTTATTTATTTATTATTGCTAATAGCTATTATTAAATACGTATCATTATTATTTCTCTTGTATGTATAAGGAAATTTTGGCTTTTCTTTTATGTGCATAACAATAAAATAACTAAAGGTTCTGGACTCAAGGATCTATAATCTATAATCCAAAGCCAAAAAGGCATTGTCTCAAAAAAATATAAAGGACAGGGGGAATTAATACAGTAGTTTTGAGCTTCTACTTGTCAACAGAGATTTTACAATGCTTCTTATATACAATTCACTTAAATAAGCAGAAAATACAACAATATGTGTAGCACTTTCTAATTTTCTTAATTCATCTGTGTACATGTACTTTCGTTCATGCACTCATGTGCCTAAAATCAGAAAAAAAAAGGTCTGAAAAAAATACTAAAAGGTAAAAAAAAAAAAAAAAAAAAAAACCCCCGTCAACCTAAAATTCTATACACAAAGAAAATATATCTTTAAAAAGCAAAGGTAAAACAAAAAGACGTTTTCAGACCTACAAAACTGAAAGAATTCACCACCATCAGACCTGGTGATAAAACGTTAAAGGCAGCCCCTCAGGGAGAAGGAAAATAATATGGAAATAGGGAGCTCACAAGGGAATGAAGAGCACTGGAAATGGTCCCTGGGAAGACAGAAGTGACCCAAGCTTTATATAAAGCACTCGGTGCAACAGGGACAGCAACAACAGATCTTTGGCACGGATTTGCTCTTTGCGGTCACACCAGTATGAGGAAGAGGCGGCCTATGATTAAAATGCAGGTTCCTGATCCTACATAATTCTTCCTGCCAGCCTCAATACAGACAGCATTAAGGGGATGAAGAGAGCTCAGTGCTATTTGATTATTATTTTCATTAAAAGAATATTTATTTTAAAAAGTCCTCATTTCAAAAGTGTTACATTCATTAAAGGAAAAAAAATGAAAATCCGATACACAATTAAAAAACACCAAGGAAATAAAACCACTTTTAATTTAAAAGAGAGAGGGAGGGAGGGAAGTTCTATTGAGTTTGATATTTTGAGAGGCATTTTAATTTACCATTTCATAGAGGAAGACTATGTGGTGATTAAGGTGGAGACAAACTCAAGAAACTAAAAATGAGCAGAAGGAGGAGAGGTAAAGAAGACTGGACAGAGGATGAGAGGAATAATATTGGTTAAAAAGAAAGAGTAGCAATTCAGGTTTACTGCCATCATACTCTGACCCTACTACCCACGAGATCATGAGCCAGCAGGGTATTTAATACGTAAATGGTTATTATGGTAGAGTAAAAGGTTTTCCTATGGTAGCACTGATAATCTCTCAAATCTTGGTTCATAATTAGAAGCACAAAAAAGAGCAGGCATGAGTCCTGGTGGTAAAAATTAAACAGACAGCTCTCTGAATCAGACCATCCCAAAGCACAAAGAATACATACAGACAATCTGGGCTTTCCAGAAGTTGTACAGAATGACACAGGAAATAGCCTGTTTTTCCCTGGAAACACTGCCTACTGGAACGGAGTTTGCGGGAATGTACCTGGCTAGTCTGTAATGGTTTTCGTGTGCTAATAAACGACAGGGTACAATGCCTACTCTGCAGCCTCCATTGTATTTCTGACATCCCTCAACTCGGAATCTAAAACCCAGAACCAACAGGGGTAAGCTAACAAAAATATATACGCTGGACGATTCTAGGGTTTGTTTAACGTTACTGGATAGTTATCTACCGACAAAGATGTATCTGGGAAGGGGAAACAAAAACAAAAATTCTACCTCACAGGGCCTACGTAAACAAAGCAACCGATGCCGAATGAGAGGGAGACCAGCTGGAGCAACATTAATAAACTCGGGTCAACACAATTTTCCCCGAAATGCCAGATAGTGGAGTTTTAAATGTATATGAAAATATGTCCATATCAAAGCAGTAATATCCCAACTCTCTAAGGGGTGAACAAGCAAAATACTTGATGAGGAGAGTAACACAGGAGTGTGTGCACTGAGAGGAAACCCTCGACTACGGAATCATGACAGATGGACACAATTAAAAGAGCAGTTTCCATTCAGGTTGTCCCGGGCGGGAGGGCGCCCCAGGGGCACAGATGGGTCCCGCCCCAGCCCAGGGAGCGTCTGCTGCAGGGGAGCTAAGAATAAAACTCTTCATCTGTTTTATGTGTTGCTTTCTACCCAAAAGCTGGTCAAAACCAATTAAAATCAGTTGAAAACCTTGAGAGGCTTGAATGAAGGTAAACTACATAGCACCCTCGTTTCACATTTGGTAACTTTTTTCAAAAAAAAACAAACAGGACAGTATTCTCAAATGATGACATGCAAACGCCTAAGAAATAAACATAGGAGCCAGAAACAAAGCAGATCCCATATGCATTTTTAATTTGCCTCTTTAGCGCAGTGTCATTACTATCATTTGTCAGTTACCACCCACAGGACTTATTCCACTATCAGCATTTTCAATTGTGTTATCATAAAGTTGATTTTGCTTTATAGATTCATGAAAGAGAACTGGAGAAATAATTAGGGTCCTGTGTATCAATTGTAAAATGTATGGCGAGCAAAGCTAATGGTTTTATTATTAATACTATTTTTGCTAAATATTTATTTTAATTTTAATAAAATAATATTTAATAAATAAAAATGTATTTAATAAAATTAATATTTTATTTTACTAAAATTAATCTTATTTAATATCATTTGTAGTTATTTTACTAAAAATTTAAAACTAAAACAGATGGTGGAAATGGCTATCAACTCACGTCACTTAGCTCAATTGCAAGTGATTGTTAAGAGTTAGGATAGCACAAAAAAGAGAAAGAGGGAGAGAAAAGAAAAAGAAGGGAGGGGGAAGGGAGGGGGGAGAAAAACATTAGGCCTAAGTAAATGTTTTGAAAGTGATTAAAGCACAAAGTATTCATTCATTCAACAAATATTTATTGAGAACCCCTACGTTTCAGGCATCATATAAAAAGGTACACACAGACATGAAAAGCTTGACAAAAGAAAATTTCAATGTAGAACATAATATCAAAAAGGAAGGAAGACTCAAACTTTTTAACTACACTCTGAATGACACAGGAGATAAATGCCCATGGCAAATTTTTAAAAGTGCTCAAAATATGGTGAGTTTATGAGATGTTTAGAAGGGGTAAAAACAATCACAACAAATATGTGGGGGCAGTAAGCGGGGAGGAGGGAGAAAAGAATGTCCTGGGTAAGTCTATAAGTCTGTTTATTTAACATCCCTTGAAGGTAATATGACTGAATCTGAAATTAGACTGAAATCATTTTCTTAAATAGAGTTGAAAAACTAAAGCAAGGGGCGCCTGGGTGGCTCAGTCAGTTAAGGACAGACTCTTGATTTCAGCTCAGGTCATGGTTTCAGGGTCACGGGATGGAGCCCAGCATCAGGCTCTGCGATTGGCTCCAGGCTCATCACAGAGTCTGCTTAAGTTTCTCTCTCCCTCTCTCTCTGCCCCTCCCCTACTCACGCACACACACATTCTCTCTCTCTCTGTCTCTAAAAAAAAAAAAAAAAAGAAAGAAACTAAAGCAAGCTAGAAGGGTTAAAAAAATTTTTTTTATCCTTTTATTTTTATTTTTTTTAAAGATTTTTTTTTTATGAGAGGAGTTTTTTTTTTTTTAAAGATTTTATTTATTTATTTGACAGAGAGAGAGACAGCGAGAGAGGGAACACAAGCAGGGGGAGCGAGAGAGGGAGAAGCAGGCTTCCCGCGGAGCAGGGAGCCCGATGCGGGGCTTGATCCCAGGACCCCTGAGATCATGACCTGAGCCGAAGGCAGATGCCCAACGACTGAGCCACCCAGGCACCCCAAAACTTTTATCCTTTTAAAGCTAAAAGGAATTATAAAGAACACCTAATCCAGAACTTTAATTTTGTCCATAACTGAGGTCTGAAGAGCAACTTTCCCGAGGTCACATGGTAACTTTATTATTTTTAGTTGTAGTTTAAAATATATATACAAGTATAAATTCTCTGTAGAAAAATTAAATATTCCACATTAACTGAAATTTTTAAAAACTCACATGGAAAAGAGCCATTCAATATTTTGATGTGTATTAATTCTACATTTTTTGAGAGAAAGAAAAAGAAAGAGAAAGAGAGGTTGGGGGGAGGGATGAACAAATAGAAAACATATTCACAGAAGAATGGCATCATACTGATCATAGTGCTTTGTAAATCCTTAACACAGTATTTTTCTATATCCATAAGTAGACGTAACTTTTTAAAAAAATTATTAACTGGAGGAAGCAATCAACTGTTCTTTTTGTAATCTTTTTATACTGATAAATTTTAAACAACAAACATTTAAAATTGTGCAAATGAGCACAACAGTAATGGTGGGAATAATAATGTAATAGTTTAAAAGATGTGAACACTGCCATAGGTCTAATAATGAGACTATACATACACATATATATCATCAATTTTTAAACACATATAAAACAAAAAGTATGAATTTAAAGATCTCTAAAGTTCTTCTGAACTTCTAAAATTTTATGATTCTGTACATATTTTATACATCTTTCTATAGTTTTTCTTAAGACTTCCCATAATAACTGTTTTTAAATACATTTAAAAATAAAGCTTATTCCTACTTCATTCAAGAACAGTTTTGTTTCATACACAGTGCTGTGGAAGGTTTTAATTTACATAAGCATACTGAATGCTTACAGCAACCCTGCAATGTAGATAACATGACAATTAAGTTAATTTGTTCAATATCCCACAGCTGGTAAGTAGAGGGGACAGAATTAGACTCCTGGTCACATGTTCCCAAAGATTCTCTTCCTTTCATCAAATTGCCTTCCTTAATATATTCACTGAGATATTTATTAAGCATCTATTGTAGCAAGAGCAGGATTACTCTCCTAGATAAATATCCATTTAAAAGGACTGAGGAAATGCACACTGGGACTGATAGAGCCAAGTTCTCCTACCGGTGGAAATACTGAACCTATGTAGGACAACAAAGAAGGAAACAGGTTAACGAAAAACAAACCTAATTTTAAAAGTGAGTGATGGAAAAACAAATAGGTCTGAGTTTAGAACAATGGGAATTGGCTAAGAGCTAAATGCAAAATTTTCTACCTTTTTGTTTTTTAATCAATTTGTATTTTGGTTTGGTTTTGTGGCCCATTTAATTTAAGAGAGATAGTTCATAATAATTTCATACTGTTTGAATACTAACAATAAGAAGTATTTCCTATCATTTTGGAATAGTTTTTAAATTTTCCGTGGAACTTAAAGGGAAATGACACAGATTTTACAAACAAATTTTAGCTCACTTGGAAGAAAGTTTCTAAATCAATAATCGGAAATTTTTGCTACTACCATTATATAATTCACTGAAAGGGTAAAGAGGTTATTTCCTTAAATACTTGAAAATGGGGAAGACTGTTAACAAATTGTATTTTAACACAAAATATTAATATCCTACTTTGTTTTAAGTGTGATACACATTCAATCAACCGAACATTCACTCAAAAGATTCATTTCAGACCTTCTCTGTTCAAGTCCACGGGAATACAAATAAGGCTACTGACTGTGATGTGGAACCTAGCCTCACGGAAAGAGATGATCCTGGTGTGGCGTTCTATTTAAATAAATCAATTTAGTTCCCCTTGGAAAATATCTGTGTATATCAATATGTGTATTTAGGATTACAAAAGAAATAATGCTACCTGTGTGTTCCACCAGAGATTTACAAATGATTTTCAACATGCTTTACCATGTTGGTTAAGTGATATCAAGATGGTTAAGTGATATATACTGAATTCTTGAAAAACAATCAAAACCAGTTACTCTGTGCTCCCAAAAAAAAAATAAGATGACATTTCTTTGAATTTGGCACTCATATTTTTGGACCTACTTTTATTTCTTTTGCCAACCTCTGCTTCAGCCCCAACCTGATGCGGGAGGAACGAAGAGTGAGGATTCATCAAAATCTTTACATACATTGCAGCCTGAGATGATGAAAGCTGAGACATAAAACAACAACGATCTGATGTGCTGGTGTGCCTCCAGATTACCCAAGGTGGATGCTTAAGTAAAGACTGTCAGAGTCCTCTCTGAGAGATTTAATTCCACAAGTTTAGTTGGCACTCAAGAACTTGTATTTTTAGATAGGATACATTTTGAGAAACATGATTTCCAGAATTATCATCATTGCAGAGTTAGGGTTCCTATTTTCCCTTCTACCTTGGTCATTCTCAAAAGTGCCAGAAATATTACCATTTGTTTCGATATTTCTGAAGTGAAACTATATGCTGATCTCCACAGGACATATTCTGAAACAATATACACCCATGTTTCTGCCTCTTTCCCACTAGACAGAAAGATGAAGGGATAGGCACCAAAGGTAGACAGAGATAGTAGATCCAACCACCCATTTACCTAATATATATTAAAGAAAGCAGGTGTTTTATCTGCAAATCAGAAAGTAATTGAAGTATTTTAACCTTTTCCATATCTGAGACACACTCCGAAATTCTGTCCTAAAAAAATCAAAAGAAGAAAGCTACCACTGAAAAAACTTCCCAATAAAATTTCTAGAAGATTTTAGTTATTAACGATGGTAGTTAGCATTTTAGTTATTAACGACAGCAGTTAGCTTACCTGCCATCCCTCTGGGCAGCACCACCTTCTGTTACTGTCTTGACAAATATTCCCAGCTTTTCAAGTCCGGCATCTGCTCCAACACCCATTCCAATAATGCTTATACCAAGTCCATCCTCATCTATGAAAAAGGGAAAAACAATGCAACAACCTAAGTTTTACACTGGCCCACAATTAGCTGGTGAGACCTCTTTTTTGCCTTTAGTTTTGTTCTTTATGGACTATATGACAGGCTTATCTTGGCAGAATATTTTTTTCTATGTTGGGGAGTAAAGATGTTAAATAAGCTCCCCCCGAAAGGCTTGTGAGTTTAATCTCATTTTATTACTGCAGTTGGCTATTTATTTGTGATCCCAAGAAAAAGTAATAATTTGATCATGGAGTAATCAATCTTCCTTAAAACACAGCCTCTCTAAATAATATATTTTAAACACAAAGGTATACATGCCAAAACACATATATATTATTTTAAATGAATGTGATCATAATGTATCTAAAATTTCCCCTTCATTTACGTGGTCTTTGCTTTTTTGTTTCATATCCCTATTCATGTTTAATAAGGTGGCATGTGTCTTTCAGTACTTTCCTCAGTCCTACTATACAAGCATATAAAAGTAGCAACAGCTACAATATATATGTATATATGCATAAATATAAATATACATACATATATGTATATGTGTGTGTATATACAATGGCTCATTTTTCCTTCCTATTTGCTTTATACAAATAAGATCGTATTAAACCTAGTTCTCTCTGCGGTTTACTTTCCTAATTCAATGATACCTCATGGATATCAACTTACATAGCCTTAAATCACTTCTAATGATCGCATAATATTTCATGGTGAGATGGTATCGTAACTTATCCAACCACTTCTCTACTGACCGGCATTCATTTTTGTTTCCATGTTCCTCACCCGATGAACAACACTGACAAATACGCTTTTAAATTCATTTACAATAATGTGTTTATCCATATTTCCATGAACATACGTATTTTAACATCAATGAAATAAAAGATACACTATTTCACATTCCACATTTTTTGGTCAACATTGAAAGTTATTTTCTGATAGCCTCAGAGTCTTTGGAACCACGTTGTGTGAGCTGCATAAAAAACAAGACACTCGCTAATCAACAGTGAAGGGTTGTCTAAAGGAAAACTGGCTCATCTAGTCAGCAGAATGCTTGATGCTTTTAAGACGTTTTAGCAATAACATTTAATACACTAAGTATTCTTCATCAGTAATCTCTTGAACAGGGTTCATCTCATTGATTATTACTACTTGTCACCAACTGCTGCTTTAAGTGTTTCTAAGTACAATTTATAATCCTACATCTGTATTCTACATATGTTTAAAAACATGTCATTCGACAGAAGTGTGATTTGTTCACTCAGTTGTGTACTAAAGAGGGCTTCGTAGAGTGTTCGCCCTGGAGGAACTGTTCAGTGTGATCCCCAGAGGAGGGTACTTCCGCACTGATTTTAGGCAGAGGCGCCTCTCCAGCCTGAGAACTCTAATGGTGACTAGTGCACGAGTCATCAATGGAGAAGTTCTTTCATTCCTTGTATTTAGAATGTTCGCACATATGTGATTTCCCATATTTATTTCATTCTCATTGTTTCTCTGGTATAGATACTCAAGTTCATCCAGAGGCTTTCTCTGGTTAAAAATTTTCCAACATTTAGGGTTTCTCCCCAGAATGAGTTTTCTTGGGAAAAGAAAAGTTAGATCTGTGCTAAAGGCTCTTCCTCACTGGTCACATGTACAAAGTTTCTTCTCTCCCACAGGAATTGTCCTACGTGTATAGAAGGTTGGCTATATAGCTGAACTTCTGCCCACATTCATCATATTCCTAGAGTTTCCTGGTGTGGGAATCTATTCATGTTGGTGAAAGGATGAATGATGACCTTCCCAGTGTTTACATACATGTAAGTGTTTCTCCCAGAGTGTTTGCTCCTGTGTCATTTAAGAGATGATCACTGTAGAATCGTCCACACTAAATAATGCCAAAGGGCTTCTCTCTCCTACATGAAATCTGGTATATATTAAGCATTTAACTGAATTCTTGTTCACATTCATTTTATTTACAGGAGTTTCTCTTCATTATGAATTACCACGTGTCAAGCCAACGTTGGGCTGTAAGGGAAACTTTCCCTTAGTACATTCAAAGAGCACCTTTCAAATGTGGATTCTCTGTACCACCGTGCCATTAGGTAGTTGCTTCCTGCAAATATCCTGCATGAAAATCATATGTCTTCGTTTTTAAGTGCATTTTCCCTGCCTGGACTCAGGCTTTAGTAAAATTATCTTTCTTCCTGCCTTAGCAACCCTGTTGCTCTCACTGGAAAATTACTCAGATTCGCAGAGCTGAAAACCCAATTGTAGGAAAAGCGATAATAGCTTGAGCCATCCTCAATTCCAGTGCAGACTGCCTGAAAGACAAGATGATAACTGAAAGACAATTAAAGGAAGAATACAATCAACACACAGAGACCAGCTGACTGATTGCATCTCTGTACAGCTTTCTGTGAGATATGTCAACAATGGGTGAATTCCAGAGCCATATCCTTGAAGGCCACTGATTCTTGTGACTGTCAAGAACCCAGCAGCCCCCTGGTCTTCCTCTGTCTAGCCCCTCCTAGGGACAGAAAAAGCACTAAGTAGGCAAAGCAGCTGGGAAACAGTGGAAAAGACTGTGAGGCTGAGTTACCATGAAAGATGCTGTCACCACACTCTGGAGCTCAGAGCTTACCTTTTCTCTTAAGAAAAGAAGCTCACGTTGGCTTAGCATTCCCCTTATTGCTAGTGAGATCTGAGCTTGTATTCATGTGTCCTCTTTGGTAAATTGCCAATTTTTTCTACTGAGTTTTCCCTGTCTCTTTTTTCTTTTTTAAGGTTCTTAGCATATTATACATATTATCTCCATGTCATAATGAAGATGCCCCCCCAATTTATCATTTATCTATTGTCTTTGTTTGACAATATTGCCTTTAAAAGCTTAAAATTTTGGATTGATTGATTGGACCCTCTTTTCTTTTATAACTTCTGCTTTTCCACTTTGGTTAAGCCCCGCCTCCAACATGCCTACAGGATTTATGTGGTCTTATAAGTTTTTTGTCAAATACCTTTATTACTTTATTTTTAGTATTTAATTATCTAATCCAGGTAGAGTTGTTTTTTATATGATATAATGCAAATGAAGGTGCCCAACTTTATATTCTTCCACACAGATGCCCAGTTACGCCAGAACACTTTGTAAAGCACCCTATTATCCTAAATTAGAATATCATACACGTCGTATATCGAATTCTCATGCATACTAACATCTTTCTCTGGATTTTCTACTTTGTTCCACTGATCAATCGCTATATGAATACAATTTGTTCTGATTATAGAGGCTTTACATTAAATTCAGATATTTAAGAAATTAAGACTTTTCACATTCTTTTTCATACTTCTCTTAGGTCTGTATTTTTCCATATAAAATTTAGTATTACATTATGCAATCCTCTCTCCCAATCCAACCCTGATGGCAGTTCTATTTGAACTGCATTAAATTTATATATTAATTTGTAGGTATCAGAGATGAAGAATAGGAGGGACTTTTCCATACTTAGTCTTTTCATCCAAGAATATGGTATATCCTTCTATTTGTTTACATCTTCTATCTGTCAAAGATGGATTTTCAACAGATAAATACTGTTTTTCTTAGTGATTAATAAGTATTTTGTTGTTTTTGTGCTATTGTAAATGAAATGTTCCCATTTTCATATTTATGTGCTTAATGTAAATATAGAGATAAAATGACTAATTTTCTTTCATGTATGTGACACCTGACCTCCTCTTACATATATAATCTTATCAATTCTAGTATTTTTTTTTTTTAAGATTTTATTTATTTATTTGATAGAGACACAGCGAGAGAGGGAACACAATCAGGGGGAGTGGGAGAGAGAGAAGCAGGCTTCCCGCTGAGCGGGGAGCCCGATGTGGGGCTCGATCCCAGGACCCTGGGACCATGACCTGAGCCGAAGGCAGACGCTTAACGACTGAGCCACCCAGGTACCCCTCAATTCTAGTATTTTAAAATTAGAATCAGTTTGGCCTCTCATTATAGCTTTCATATATATAATTATAATACATATCCTATAATAAAAATCAGCAAAAGGTTACTTATCATCTTCTGTTTTCTACTGTTTATACTATTTCATTTAAAGAGCATTCCAAATCAGATTCCTGGTTTTAACTGAAATATTTCTAGTGTTTCTTCAATTTATTTTTTTAAGTGTTTCCTCAATTTGAAAGTAAAAAATGTCTGTTGGTAGTATAATCTATAGTTTGTATCATATTTAGGTCTTTATACACTAACAACAAACTATCAGAAAGAGCAATTAAGAAAGCACCTGGGTGGCTCAGTCGGTTAAGCATCCAACTGTTGATTTCGACTCAGGTCATGACCTCAGGGTCCGAAGATCGAGCCTTGCATTAGGCTCTGTTTGGGTGTGAAGCCTGCTTAAGATTTTCTCTCCCCTTCTCCCTCTGCCCTTACTTCCCCATGTGCTCTCCCTCTCTCTCTAAAAATAAATAAATAAATCTTAAAAAAAAAAAAAAAAGTTCCATTCACAATTTCATCAAAAAAGAATAAAATACCTAGGAATTAACTTAACCAAGGAGGTGAAAGATCTGAAATTCTGAAAGCTGTAAGACACTGATAAAGGAAACTGAAGACACAAATAAGTGGAAAGATTGTCCATACTCAAGGATTCAAAGAATTAATATTATTAAAATGTCCATACTACCCAGAGCAATCTATAAATTCAATTTAATCTCTATCAAAATTTCAATGACATTTTTCACAGAGATAGAACAAATAATCCTAAAATTTGTATGGCACTACAAAAAAAACTCCAAATAGCTAAAGCAAACTTGAGAAAGAACAAAGCTAGAAGCATAACACTTCCTGGTTTTAAACTGTATTAGGAAACAGTAGCAATCAAAACAGTATGGTACTGCCATAAAAACAGACACACGGATCAGTGGAATAGAATAGAGAGCTCTAAAATAAACTTATCATATTTGGTCAATGAATTTACGACAAAGAAGCCAAGAATATACCATAGGGAAAGGATGGCCACTTCAATAAATGGTGCTGGTAAAACTAGACAGACACATTAAAAAAAAAAAGAAAGAAAGAAACTGGACCCCTATCTTATACCATACATAAAAATCAACTCAAAATGGATTAAAAAAACTTACATTTAAGACTTGAAACCATAAAACTCCTAGAATAAAACAGCAGGTAAGTCCCTTGACATCAATCTTGGCAATGACTTTTCGGATTTGACACCAAAAGCAAAAATAAACAAGTGGGATTACATTAAACTAAAAAACTTCTGCACAGCAAAGGAAACCATTAACAGAATGAAAAGACAGCCTAGAGAATGGGAGAAAATATTTGATAAGGGGTTAATAACCAAAATATATAAAGAACTCATGCAACTCAACAGCAAAAAACCAAATGTGATTAAAAATAGGTGGAGGAAGTGAATAGACATTTTTCCAAAGAGGACATGAAAAGGTATTCAACATCACTCACCATCAGAGAAATGCAAATCAAAACCACAATGAGAAATCACCTTATTAGAGTCAGAATGTTAGAATGGCTATCATCCAAAAAACAAGAGATAACAAGTGTTGGCAAGGATGCAGAGAAAGGGGAACTCTTGTGCGCTGTTGCTGCGAATGCAAAATGGTGCAGCCACTTTGGGGAAACAGGATGGAGGTTTCTCAAAAGATTAAAAATAATTCTACTTCACTTGGCTCTTTTCTAGCTTAATTTTTCTAGTTTTAACTTTTTTGTGTGAAAAACACAAAAGAGCTCATGAAAACATTTATTTACAAAACACTGTGTTTAAAAATAAAACGAATATTCACATGCTAGCAAAGATACAGAACACTACCAACACCTGAAAAACTCACTCTGCACCTCTCCCTGATATCGTAACTCTCCCCTCGGTAACCACTATCCTAAATATCCTGCCAATCATGACCTCCATTTTTAAAACCACTTATTAAAACCACTTATTTGTGTATCTTTAAACAATATGCCTTTGAATTTTTCCTGGCTTTGAAATTTAAATAAATGGAATTATACTGAATGGCTTCTTCTGTGATTTGCTTTTTATCCCCCTTCGATTTCATGTTTGTAAGAATCATACACACTGCTGCATGGAACTGAGCCTCCTTCATTTTACCCTTTTCTGTCATTAATGAATATCTGGATTATTCTCATTTTTGCTATTATAAGCAATACGGTGGCCCACAGCCAAATCCCACAGCTGTTTTTGTATGGACCATAAGCTAGTAATGGTTTTTACGTTTTAAATGAATGAAAAATATAAGTATCATTCTTACATCCTTTTTAACCTCAAATGAAAAGTGTCTCTTAATGGGAACAATTAGCCAGTCATGTCTGGCGTAATGACCGGTATTCTTTACATTTTTTTAATCCAAGTAATTTTATGCCCAAAAGTTACATTTTTCAACTCTTTTCCCTCATCTTTGCTATTTAGAACAAGTTGTTCTTTGTTTCTTTTCCTCCTTGCTAATTGGGAAGTATGCAGGTGATGTGTTCTTTAGATCCTTAGCTATCAGCAACTTTCCTTCTTTCACCAGAAGAGAGGTAAATGCTCTCTGGGACGGACACAGGATTCTTGGATGTGTGAAATTTTATGTCTGCCTCCCACGTCCAGTGTTACAAATGAGAAATCTGATGCTAGTCTAATAATGTTGTTTTGGCAAGTACCTTTGCTTCTTTGTTTGCTTTGATTTGAGTGTGGTATTTTGTAAAATTTATACTTTATGTTGAAGATGAGGGTTTCTCCCAGGCTATGCCTAAGTGCGGGGTGTTTTCCAAGTCGTCTCTCTATCAGTTGGATAAGCCCTTCCAAATAGGAGGCTCAGGTCTTTTTTGAGCTCAGGAAAATTTCTTCCATGTTTTGTCTACTATGTCTCTCATCCTCTATGTCTTTTCCCCTTATGTCACCTACAATTTATATTTTGGGTCTCCGTCATGATTTTTTGTATATGTTTACTCTATCATTTAAGAATTAGTTCGGCTCATTTCTTATGCTTGACCTTCTAGATCACCAGTTTGAGTCTCAACAATACCACCTTTTCCTCTTCAATTCCTCTACTGAAATTTTTAATTTTTAAAATCAACGTTTTTTTTGTTTGTTGATTGGCCTAAGAATGTCTTTTTAAAGCCATACTTGATACCCTCATTTGATTTTTCATTTGCTTCTTTTTGTCATTCAAGTTGTCATCTGTTTGTTCTGCTTTTTTGTAAGGCTCTCTGAGATGTGGTATTTCCCTGTTCACTGGGTCCCAGTCCATTCCCGGGTGCCCATCTTACAGGACGATAAACATGGCAGTCTCTGGTCCCATGGGTCCTCACTTCCCACTGCAGGCAGGCTGAGATTCCAAGAGAAGAAATCAAGAGGAAGTCCCTCTGCTCCCATTCTCCCTGCTCTCTCTTAGCCCTCTCCCCTCAGAGAGGATTCCACTGTCTGCATTCCAAAATCCATAATCTAAAGGCCCAGCACTCCACCATTTACTACATTCAGAGCCCAACCATGACGACTCTCCCTCCACTAAGAACACAAAAACCACCTCCCCCCCACTTCCACCTGCCCTACCCAACCACCTGCCCCCCCCCCCCCGCCACTTCCACCTGCTATCTCTGAGCACTCACCAGCACCAGCCCTCTGCAAGGGTACCGACCAAACATCAGGCCCCACCCACACCTCCCTACTCCCAGTCACCATCCCAGCCAACTAGAGCAGATGGCTTTTAGCTGGAAGTGGAAGGGAAGAAAGAGTCTTTCAGTCTACCATCTACACAGAGCTCATATCAACTACTTTTGAAATTTAATAAAGAAATTAAATCCTCCAATAGAATTAACACTTTCTCCAACCCTTCCGGGGGGGGGGGGGGGTCTACATGTGAAAAAAAAAAAATGGTCATTTTTGTGTTATTAAAATAGCCATATAATGATATTACAAACGTTGTGGAGCTCATATACCTTTCTCTAGTTCCACTGGGAAAAGTTCCAGCTTTTCTACACGCTTTTCAAGTTCATACTCGGCAGAAGCAGCCACGGGGTCCACTTCATCGTTCCTCCTGTCATAGTCTTCATTGGAGTATGTGCTGAAAACCTGTAGTAGGAGGTCAACAAGAAGATGATAATCCAGAAAGATGGCTTAATTAATTTAAATAAAAAACCTGCTAAGTATCTAAAACTATATAAGTTAAAGATTTTGACCAATGCATTTCTTTGAAACAACTGTTTTATCTTTAAAATCAATGAAGGGGGTGCCTGGGTGGCTCAGTCGTTAAGCGTCTGCCTCCGGCTCAGGTCATGATCCCAGGGTCCTGGGTTCGAGCCCCACATTGGGCTCCCTGCTCAGTGGGAAGCCTGCTTCTCCCTCTCCCACTCCCCCTGCTTTTGTTCCCTCTCTCGCTGTCCCTTTCTATCAAATAAATAAATGAAATCTTTAAAAAAATAAATAAAAAAAAATAAATAAAATCAATGAAGATGTTAAGAATTAAGGAAAACTGAGTCAGAATAAAAATAACTTACATTTTAAAATGTATGTCATTCTACCACTTCAGGGAGACAACAGTAGCCAGAGGATATATTATTTGAATAGCAATATTCATTGCTTTTTATGGAATCTGAGTATACCATATTAGCTGCAATGCTCTGCTGGTTCCTGATGAAACTATGGTAAAGGACCTTGAAGCTACTACCTAAGCAAACACCCACACTGAATCCGTTTCATGCTGTGACCTACACAAGCCCCGGTGTTGTGGTGTGTCGGTACTATAATTATATTTCAATCACAGAATCACTGAAACTGACTTCTATACTGTACCGAGCTGCTCGCTTTGGTAGCACGTATATACTGGACTGAGCTGCATGAAGCTCTCATTTGTCATCTCTTATTTAACTTGCATGTAGATCCATATTAGATTCTCATTGAGCCTTTCCATGAAATGACTATCAAAATATTGCTCAAGAGCTCTTTCTGACCTAAATCATTCAAAGGATTACTACTAAATATGGTCTTCAGATGTGGCCGTAAGAAACCTGATTGCCCTTATTTCTGCTGAATTTGTTCTATTTGAAAAGTAACTGGAAACAGGTATACCACCCCTTACTTAATTCACGGAGGAATATCTAAAAGAAAGAAATGCATAATTCATCAAGTCCAATTAACATGTATAATAAAAACTGACATTTTTTATTAGATTTAATAAATATTAAGTATCTAAACGGTGCCCGAAAAAACTCTGTAATGTCCTCAAAATCTTAAAATCTAGGAGAAGTTTTTTTTAATATACATAAGAAGCTATAATAAAAAAAGAAAGCAGAACAGAAGGTCAGAGATGAAAGAAATCCAATCTATTGCCTATAAAGCTAGTCCTGCTGGTCCAGGTGCGTTTTACATTCTTATTATTGGAAAACTGGCAACTCTCGTATGCTATATATGGTAACCTATAAACCAGGAATATATGTTGTATATATTAAGGAGCAGATGTAGTGTGGTATAAATTTATCAAAATCATGTCATTTATAATATTTGTACCAGGATGAATACTGTTTTTCTTCCTGACTTTCAATATGTTTTCATGGCCTCAAGCCACTCATTTGGTCTCTACCACATTTCCCCACCATAATAAACATTACTGCATCCAAAGGCGTATTTCTAAACTATAGGGTTTGTACCTTTCTCTATGTCAGACATTGTGCTGGACCTTGGAGAAGGTATGGTCTCAAGTAGCTCACAGCTTGGTAGGGACACAGAAATCAATGTAAACAAACACAGTATAATGCGATACCTGTTGTAACAGAAGAATATGCCAAGTAATCTTTCTTACTTGCCTGAAAAAGGGAAGAATTTCATGAAGGGCAAAATATTTGAGCTGAATCTTAGAGAATAAACAAGAATTCATATATTTGAGTGTAGAAGAGATAGAACGCACATTTCAAATATAAGATCTTAGACAAAAAAATCCACATCTATATCCATATCTTTTATAAAACACAGCTGAGTGGACTACAAAGCAACATGCCTAGGTGAGCACACTTTAACAACACACAAAAAAAGTTAGCTGGATCTGGAACTTACGTGTCCTGCAAACTACTGGCAGATATGACTGGAAATTATTCCACTGATGTTTGCTACTTGTCTACATCTGCTGAAGGTCCAAGAATATATATGTGACTGTAGAACAAAGATTTAATTGATATCCATTCTGGAACATAGCTCAATTTTGCTACCACAGAATAAGTGAATAAATAAATAAATGCATGTGTGCATACATGCATGTGTGTATGTGTGTGTGTAAAACATAAGTATGGGAGAACTGTTTCAAGTAAATTAACACCTTCCTGACTTTTTTCAGGATCCCAAAACACTCTGCTATCAAGTGTTCTTCCTCAATTGGGCTAGTTTATAAAGTTCATTTGGGGGTATCCTGAAACTAAATAAAACAAATAACTGTATGACTCCATATTGGGAAATGGTGTTTTAAATAATTTTTGAGGTATCTAGCAATCAGAGGACTATAACACTATTTCATTCTGTAGAAAAGAAATAATGTAAGATACTTTTCATCTTCAGCTTGCTCATAGTCTGGTAAATTATGTGAGTACACAGGAAAAACCTATAAATAACTGAAAAAGAAAAGCCAGACTTCATTAGGTGCAGATTAAGCTATCATTTACTTGGAGAATCCAAAAGATTTAACATAAACATTATTAGAACCAGTAAGAGTTCCATAAAGTAACAAAAAAATTATTAAAACCCACAATAGTTTAGAAAGTATAACAGAAAAGGTCAGAAACACAAAATATCCAGGAATTACTAATTATAAATGTGCAAGGATATCCTTCTCTATAAAATTTAACTGAAAAATACAAAAAGCCCTAAATATGTATAATGGCATACTATGTTCCTGGATAAAATTCTTAATATTATAAAGGCATCTACACTCCTAAATTACTGTAAATGTTAGCTTGCCCCAATTTAATTTATGAATACAGGGCAGTCAAAACCCCACTCAAATTTTTCATGGATAACGAACTGTTTGAAAAGAATAGGATGGAATCAGACCCTATAAGATATCAAACATACAATAAAACTTCATTTTTTAAGGCAATGTAGTTTGGGCCCTGAGGTATATCTATTTTTGGATTCTATTCTGTTCTGTTCCTCTACTTTTCTACTCAAATTAGTTAGGGTGATCTATTCAATAAATAGTAGGGAAAGAATGGGATATCTGCCTGAAAAAAAAAATCCTATTTCATATCAATAACAAAAGTAAAATTTCAATGGGTTAAGAACAAAAAAAATTATAAATTTTAGAAGTGCTAAAGAAAATATGGGACAATGTTTAATCAGCTAGATAGGATGTTCCTACAAAGCCATAGATCCTAGAAATCTTAAAAGAATAAGCTATGTGATTAAAATTCAATGCTAAAAATTTCTAGACAACAAAATATACCATAATTAAATTATAAGAAAAATCAAATATTAGGAGGAAAAATTGCTAAATATCAAGATGAAATATGAATATGTATAATATACAAAGAACTTCACCACTTCAAAAAACTGTATGTGTAAGTAGGAAAAAGGAAATTAATTAGAATTCAACAAAGAAATATTAATGTTCAATAAATGATGTAAAGATGCTCAGCTTCATTAAAAATTAAGCACATGTCAAGTACAAGGAAATACCAGGTATTCACCCATAGAATGGTTGAAAAAAAAAAAAAAGACTAACATCTAGTGTTCGTGAGAATATAGGAAAAAGAATACTCTTGGAAAAGCAAGGAAAAAAGCATATTTTGAGAACAGCTATCAAGATTTTAAATGTCAATGCCTTTGACCTAATAATCCTACATACATGTATTTATAGAGATATTTGCAAATATCTTGCAAATATGTACATGCAAGAGAGTTCATCACAGCACTATTTGTAATAGCCCAAAGCTGGAAATCGCCTAAATGTCCATTGATAGAGAAGATGTCTTACTAAATTATGATACATATGAATATGTAATTTTATGCAATGATTAAAAAGTTCTATCTCTGCTGACATGAAGGACTCTGAAATATACATATTATTAAAACAAAAAAGTACACTGCATATATGTCTATACATCCATATCCATACCCAAATCTTTATCTATCTACCTATCCATACATATGTGTGTGTGTGTGTATATATATATATATATATTCCCAATTGGTATGAGCCCAATTTTAATCTAATTTAAAGACCTCCTAAATTCTCTAGCTCTGTAGCTCTTGCCTCAGTGTCCTTATTCACAAAACGGCTATTATAATAATTACACCTATCCCATAAAGTTACTGAGAAAATGAAATGAGATAATCCATGTAATCATGCTTGGTTCAATGTGGGGAAGAGAAAACTTTCCCAGGGTAATATAAGAGATAACACTACTACTTCCCCAGATACGTACACTCATCTCATACTCCTGTTTATAAATAAGTTTTGAATATTTCATCCACTATGATGCTTAATGTCCCTGAAACCAAAATCTATGTAACTATCTTGATATTATAATATAGATTGGCCTGCCAAAATCCCTACCTGCGTCCAGAGCAATGCACTATCACTCCACAATGGCTCATCACTTGCCTTGCTTTGTTTTGCCTTGACCAGGAAAAAAACCTCAGAGATAAATGACTGAGGTAAATATTTCCCCTTTCACCAATATGATCTTGACCCTTTTAATATTGTTACAATAGTTCTACCAATTTTATTCATATTACCATAAATGCTTTGCAAAAATATGGATAGCTAATCAAATAATAATCAGAACCCAATTATAATATTACTGGAATGCAAAAACCTCTAAAGGCCAACAGCATCCTGGACCTTAATATTCAACACCATCAAAATCAATCAATCTATCTATCTATCGATCGATCGATCGATCTATCTAGTTCAGTCACCTTGACATTGTTCCTGTGTTATTTCACTGAGCACTGTTAAAATTTAAGACTTCTTTTTTCAGAGCCAACAAGTGGTATTCTGTTCCTTCATCAAAGGAAACAAAACAAGACCTTATCCCTTGCTTTGCAGCAAAGGCAGGCTTTTAGGGGGAACAAGCTTACAAATACAGTTAGCAATGACATTTCTGACCCAGTAACCCAAGGCTATACAAAACAAACAAAGTTAAAATTAACTTACTGTAAGATTTTAACTAAGATTATTCTTTTTCGCATTCCTGGTGGTTTGAGCTACAGCACTTTTTCAAAACAACAGCAACGCTTTTTGAACAATAAGGGAAAAAAAGTATTTCCTTTACTTCCTTATGACACATTTTCGTTAATCAATGCAGGTCAAAATAAATTCAGAATTTTATGTAAATACTGACTGGAAGGAATCTCCCACAACGTTTCCACAAGGTCTCGGTTCCACCTGCTGTCTGGTTCCACTTCATCTTCCGGACACAACGAAGAGGGAAAACGTTCCAGGTTCTAGCACACTGCGTTTCAGATGCCGTCTTGGCACAGCGTGCTCCCAGGGATTAGCCAAGCGCTCACATGCTTGCACAAACAGGCCCCACTAATCACAAGCTTCCTCAAACAGGACTCGAACCCACCTGCACATGATTTTAGTGCCTCTGCTAAAAGTGACTCTAAATCAAAACTAAAACAAAGCATGGAGAAGATAATCCATATGTTACAGTCTGGAAGACAAATATGGCGATAAAGCATTCACAGAAAGGTGCAGCATCCTGATGGCCTTCGAGCGATGGACCACCCCAGCTTTCCTTTTCTTTCCCCAGAACCAAGAGCCAGTTCACTGACTTATGACAGTGAGAATGAGCGTTTCTTGAGTGCCTAGCCTGTGCCAGCGAGTATGTTAGGTTTTTGCTGCAAACTGCTGTAAGCCAACCTGGGAGTTCACAATTATCAGGTACTTGGGGCAAACATCCCAAGTCTCCCAAAGACTCTAAACAGGTGAGGGTTTTCTGCTGCATACAAATACATGGAAGAGAAGGAAGGTGAAAAAACAGACTCACAGTTCTATCTTGTAAACTCAGTAAAGTCCTAGATTTCTGTTCTTTGGTTTCTCTGACAAGGAACCTGCACGAAGGTACGTAAGCAGTTATGACAATATTCTACAGTAGATGTGTCTAAGCCTCTATTAGAACCACTCAACAGAATCCTACCTACCACAGAACAGAGCCAAATGAGTGCTGAAGGTAGGTGTTACTCCAAAAGCTGTTACCTTGCTTGCCTTGCCTAATTCAAAGTCCGTTAACATATTTCTAAGGCCAATCCATATATGTGCAACATCATTCATTTCACCAATTATTTGTAACATCCTTAACATTAATAAATAACATTAATAAGCCTCTTGTGCAGATTTAAAGCACCCAATTCCGAAGTGTTGACTTCTAATTAGGGTCTTTCAAATACTTCCTAATCCTAGAATGAGGATTCATGACCAAAATGCCTGGAATGTTAACTAAAGGCTCCTAAAACAAAATTCTACCCATAAATACTGTGATGCATTTGGCGAAGTAACTGCAAGTAAATTACAGACAGTATAAAACTTAACACAAATTATCTTTAACCCTTGTACCAACTGATCCAGTAAATAAGGCAAGAAAGAGTAAAGAGAGCGCATACTTTTTATATTTTTACATGAGAAATCCAAAACTCTGAGAACAGTATACATGGTATACGTAAGGATAATTAATAAAGACAAAGTCTATAGGAGCAAAAGATGTATTTCACTGAATGTAAGCCTAGTGTTTTCAGGGATAACTAAAGAACAGGAAGTGAAAAAACCAGCACACTCTACATAAGGGGAAGTAAAGAGCAGGCTAGTTCAAAAGGCAATACAAAGAACCCTGGATTTGTCAGCGTTCTCCAGACAAACAAAACCAAGAGGATGTGTGTGTATCACTTGTGTACATGTGTGTACAATATATAGTATAATATATCTCATATTTATATAACATATAACAAATATATATAATATTTGTATTTATATTAAACTAGATTTATTTTAAGGAATTGGCTCACCCAATTATAGAGGCTCACAAGTCCAAAATCTTCAGGGTAAGCCAGCAGGCCAGAGACCCAGGGAAAAGTTGATGCTGCAGTTCAAGTTGAAGGCAGCCTACTAGCAAAAGTACCTTTTCTTCAGGGGAAGTCAGTCTTACTACTATTCAGGCCTTTGACTGGTCGAATGAAGCCCATTCACATTATAGAGGGAAATTTGCTTTACTCAACACAAAACAACTGCATGTTAATCTCATTCAAAAACACCCTCACGGAGACATCTAAAATAATGTTTGACCAAATATCCGGGCACTGTGACCCAGCCAAGTTGACACATAAAATTAACCATCACAAAGCCCTTAAAATAGAAAATTCTCTGGCTCCAAAAACTAGTCTTTTGACATCTGATAATCATATCTTGATAATGGTTTTTTTTTTAATATCTCTTATATAGTGTTGTAAATTTTCATGTCCCTAGACATATTCATCGAATGTGTACAAAAACCGTGATAAAATCAAATATACATTTTTGTATTATCAATGGCACCAATGACTTCTTACTTACAGATAACCAACAACCAAATTCGAAGGAGTTAGCTCTTTACATTTACAATAGCTATGGTTGACTCTGTGGAAAGATAAGCTATATATATGAAGACTTTTAATAAAATATTTCAAAATAAGTGGAGTTTTATTAAGGCTACATATACAGAAATTCTCAGTGAAATAAAAAGATTAGAAGGTCCCATATCTCTCCATTTTGAGAAAACAGAACTGAATTATAATTAGTATCATTTATCTGAAAAGATGTGTTAAGTACTTGAAAGGTTTCAAAAGCTTTAATGTCTCCTTGCAAAAACAGTTTATGCCATTAAAGTAAAATGACAGAAAGAAATTCTGTCATAAGTAAATGTAAACTGAGCTCATCCTAAATTTGGACAGATTCTAAGACAATAAAGCCCAAATTAGTGTGTTTTTCCAGTAGACAGCTTAACAGGAAACTGGGTGATTCCACTGATGGTCATGTTTTTCACAGTATTTTCCAAATTATTATAAACAATTAAACATATCCATGAGAAATTAGCAATGTTCTCTTTCAGCTCAGCCAGAATTTAATTTAAATTGGAGACATATGCTTTACAAACTGACAACTGGTGGCCAGCATGACATAAATTGGTGGCCTTGGTCCAATTCCCACTGGACAGGTGTCTTCATCACAGAAAAAACTGAACTAATTAGCACCAACTGGTACCTTTTTTGGGGGGAGATGGGGTAATCTCCTAAGATAAATAGCCGACTTCTCATCCACAGAAGTTAATACTCTCCTACAGATGCAACAGGATGAGTTAGTAAGTCCAGATCTGTTCTAGCATTTGTCTGAGCAGTTGGTCTTCACTTCCTCTTCCCCTACCAGTGCCAGCGCTGTGTTTCCAAAGGCCCATGGAAGGAGATTATTCTGGATTGTCTAAATAGGAAAGCCAATGGGAGGGGAGTACTATAGTATGCGTGGGTGGTGAGGTTAAATGGGACAAAGGAGGAGGATGGCTACACCAAAAGGGGTTTGAGGGCTTCTCTTGAGGCTGGGAAGGGAAGGGAGACTTTCCTAGGGGATAGAAGTTCCCCAGGTATAGAAGTTTACACCCCCCATGTGAAGCCCCCAAGGGTGACTGCACCTCTGAAGGAAGGGCTAAGGGGTATCATGAGAACTAAACACTAAGCTCTATGGTCTTGGGAACCTTGGGAAGAGCACCCACCCCAGGTCCAAGATTTTGCCTGGAGACAGAGTAAAAGAGCCTTTTAAGGAACTTTATCATCTGTTCCAGGAGATCATTAGAAGTAACAGTATGGATTAAATGTCTCCAATTTAAACTGAAAGTCTGGCTCCTAACACCAAGGGTCTCTCCATAAAACTCCCAGAAACTGTGCATTTACCTAGGTGATGGAATAAATTTCAAAAACATCAATGAGGCTGAACTGTCAGCCAAACAAGTAGGTGAGGAATCTCAAAAAGGTTCACTTTAGTGCAGCAAAGGAAAGGAATGTGATCTAAAGCATCCTGGTGGTGGTGTACCTAAATTGATTTTTACTCGTTAGAGAAAACAGGTTGATGACCAGACTCCTCACACCAACTGTGACCGTCTCTTATGTGTCAACTTGACTAGGCTACAGCCCCCATTTCGATGTTGACCAGTTTGATAGCCCTCATAGCACCTCACACGCAAAGTGTCCCAAAGCAAAACTGTAGTGTCCCCCATTCTCTACCCCTGCAAGCTCTCTCCCATTTGATGACAACTGGACCCTTTTGGTCAGGTGGACTTGAAAAGGCAGTCGGTCATCAACATATCTTCCTCTTCCTCTCCCCTGCCCCTATACCCACTTGAAATTAATCAAAATCTCCTGCTGATTCGATCTTTTAAAGGATCCTTGTTCTCATTGCTTCCTATTCCCTGACTGCTCAGATCCCTAATAATGTAATTACACTGTATTTATTTCATTCTGCTCTCCTATAACTTATGATACACCATATCTAAATACCATTCTTCAAGTGTGATTCTAATCACGTCACTGTGGCTGGGGAACAGAACTGGGAGATAAGATTGGGGTAGGAAACAGAAAGAGAGTGAATTTATGAGTGATTTTACATTTCTTCTGCCTCCCAAGTTTCTGGATTCCCTCAAGAATAAAGTTCAAATATTTTTTTAAATTTTTTTAAAAAGATTTTATTTATTCATTTGACAGAGAGAGAGACAGCGAGAGAGGGAACACAAGCAGGGGGAGTGGGAGAGGGAGAAGCAGGCTTCCCTCTGGGCAGGGAGCCCCATGCAGCGCTCGATCCCAGGACCCTGAGATCATGACCCAAGCCGAAGACAGACACTTAACCAACTGAGCCACCCAGGTGCCCCAAAGTTCAAATATTTTAGAAGACATCAAATTTCTCCAGGACCAGACTCCAGCCTACATGGCTCAGGCTTTACCTGAACAACTTCCTTTCACTCATCCTATCATGCAAAAATTGTTAAGTTACTATTTTGTTATATGTTTGTAAAGCTTTCTTTCATCTTTTTTGGGGTCTCTCCTCCAGAATTTATCACATTCTGTTATTTATTGTATTTATCTGTGACCCACATTTTCTATTCAGATCAGCTCCTTAGGGGTGTATGATAATCTTATTCATCTTTCTATAACCCACTGGTTTTGTTTTTTTTTTCTTTCCAGCTTGACGGAGATATAATTAACAAAATAAAAATGGTATCTATTTAACATGATGTATATCTATCTAACAACACGATGTTTTGAGGTATGGGTACGCTGTGAAACCTTTATCAGAATCAATATCATCTACTGTTAACAGTACAATGTCTTTTACAATGTCAGTGATCTATATATGGATGGTATCTTAAATCAGAACTGCTTCAGAGCAAAAGCAAAGTGACCTTCAAAAGGCAGAGGGAGTCCCAATCATAAAAAGCTTTAAAATAAAACTTACAACTGCAAAATAAATAAGTCTTCACATATGCGCAGTTTGGGATGCCCTTTACTGGTCATCCATTAGCTAAATAAACCTGCTATGATACCCAGTTAGCATGATCGTTTGAAGGGCTATAGTCTAGAAGAGATGATGTAATGACATGATCTTCATGATTACTTATGTGAGGGAGCAAGTATTATAGAAGAATGAGTATTTATTGTATATCATATTGTAGATAATACAGGAAAAGACCACTGTCCTCCTTTTCTAAAGGCCAGTTAGCTCCTGGCAAGAAGCTTTATAATACTCCGCTTTCAATCAGTTTAGTGGGACTGACGAAAGACATCATTTGGTAGAACTGATGCTTTTTAAATGTATTTCAAAATGCTAATATAAAAACTCTTGTGGTAGGAATAGGGTAGTCAAGGGCAATTAGCTTTATTGGCTATGAAAATGTATCATTTGAGAGAAATAATAATAGCTAATACTGAGTTCTCTGGTTGAAATGAGGGGCTGGCAGGTGGTTAAAGCATGTGGATTTACATATGTAAATATAGAAAAGTTGTTTGCTCCCTTTGTAGCCTTGAGTCCAGCATCTGTCCCTAAATGGTAAGGGGTCAGTTAAGGCCCTAATGTCCCAGAACAGTGGCAAATTTGCTGAATAAAATCCAGCAGTCACTGTCACAGTCCTGCCTCTGGTCACGGCGGTCTATCTGTGACAAACTTCATCTGCTGGTGCCTGTCGTCTCCCAAGCCAAGAAAACACAAACCATCTAGTGTGTAGGAGCTCAAGGCCGCCGAAACCTGTCCCATGTCATCTCCACCTGCCGCGCTGCCACTGGGAAGGGAAATGTGTATGTCACGTGTCCTAAATTTGATATACTCAAACTGCTGTTTGCCTCTTGCCAATCAACCTGATGTAGCCAAAGCACTTAGAAGTTGGATACAGCTTCTCAGTTGTATTAGACAATGGGCTGAATTAGAGACTTGCACCTCACCCTTTCACTTTGGAAGAAACAAAAAAACACTGTTCCCTTTTTGGCTCTCTCACCATATATATAACAGAAATGTCCATCAATAAGTTTGCTATCATAAGAATTAAAAAGATTTCAATAGTGACCATTAGGTGAACCATGAGAAGAATCTACCCACTCTGTTTATAGACAAACAGCAGGCTTTTGTGGACCTTTCCTTCAATTGTGTTCAAAAATACCTAACAGAAAATGACAGGTAGGTGATAATAAGGAGATAAGAAAAAAGAGGATAACTGTAGCTACCATTAAGTGACTCTTCTGAGGTAAGTGTCTCATTTAAATCCAATAATGTTTCTATTTTGCAGCTCCGTGAACTTCAGGCTCATAAATGACAGTCTACCCAAAGACACATAGAAAATATATAACTGACAACTGAAATCCAAGCCCAGGTCTGGATGAATTAGAACTCCATGCTCTTTCCCCCCTGCCGTAGTGCTTTAAGTAGGGGAAGCATTATTAAGAACACCAAAGCATAGGGGCAACTGGGTGGCTCAGTGGGTTGAGCATCAGACTCTTGATTTTGGCTCAGGTCAGGATCTCAGCGTCCTGCGATCCAGCCAGGTGCTCAGTGGGGAGTCTGATTCTCTCACTCTCTTTCCCTCTGCCCTTCCCCCCACTTGCACTCTCTCTCTAAAATAAAGCAATAAATCAATAAATAAAATAAAAATAAAAAACACCAAAGCATAAAAGAAGCATCCCTATATAGAATAAATGCCACCACCCCCAACACCACAACTGCAAAGAGCCAATAAATGGGGGTGGGGAGGAGGATTCAAATTTAATAGCAACTAAAGAAATGCAAATGATAGGGGTGCCTGGGTGGCTCAGTTAGTTAAGTCTCTGCCTTCAGCTCGGGTTATAATCCCAGAGCCCCTGCTGGAGCCCCACATTGGGCTCCCTGCTCAGCTGAGAGCCTGCTTCTCCCTCTCCCTCTGCCTGCTGCTCCCCCTGCTTGTGCGCGCACTCTCTCTCTGTCAAATATACATAAAATCTTTTTTAAAAATGCAAATGACGGGCGCCTGGGTGGCTCAGTTGGTTAGGCGACTGCCTTCGGCTCAGGTCATGATCCTGGGGTCCTGGGATGGAGTCCCACATCGGGCTCCCTGCTCGGCAGGGAGTCTGCTTCTCCCTCTGACCCTCCCCCCTCTCATGCTCTCTCTCTCTCTCTCTCATTCTCTCTCTCTAATAAATAAATAGAATCTTTAAAAAAAATCTTTAAAAAATGCAAATGACATTCTCTCTGTCAAATAAGTAAATAAATAAAATCTTTTTAAAATGCAAATGAGGGGCACCTGGGTGGCTCAGTCGGTTAAGCGGCTGCCTTCAGCTCAGGTCATGATCCCAGGGTCCTGGGATCGAGTCCCACATCGGGCTCCCTGCTCAGTGGAGAGTCTGCTTCTCCCTCTCCGTCTGCCTGCCTCTCTGCTTACTTGTGCTCTCTCTATCTCTCTGTCAAATAAATAAATAAAATCTTTAAAAAAAAAAAAAAATGCAAATGATAAGTCATTTTTCATCAATGAGGAATTAAAACCAGGCAATGGGATAGATCAACTGTCAATTTAATACACTGTGGAGAAAGGAAACTGGCATAGCTTTCTGAAGAGCAGTATGTTCAAGATCTTGAAACCTTTAGAATCAACTGACCTAATGAATTCTAAGGATTTAATCTAATAAAATCATTGGTGTTAAACACCAATCACAGTATTATTTTAAAAAGGAAAAAAATTCAAAGCAATCTAAATGTCCAAAAGAAGGATGAATAAATAATGGTATATCCATAAGCTGGAACACACTGATTCTCACAGATGTATCATGACAATCATGCTCTATAAAGTTATTTAACTACACAAAAGATGTTCAAATGTATGGTATGTGAGATTATAAAAGCACGTGTGTGTACCCACACATAGAATATGAATGATCCACATTATGTATACAGACATAATAATTTCTGAGAACTAGGATTATAAATTATTTTATTTTCTTTATATTTTTCTGGATTTTTAAAAACATAGAGCTTTGATAAATAAATGAAAAATAATAAATGTTATTTTAAAAACACTCATTACCAAATCTTGAATGATCAATGGGCATGTCTTTCCATACACTGTTGTAAAAACAAGTTTGTCTGGCTTTATATTAATTTTAAATATATTTTAATACCACTTTCAGTGTTAATTTATATAGTGATAACTGATGTTTGCAATGATGACACTAAGCAACAAAAAGACCTATTGTGAATCTGAAATGCAAAATACAATCCTGTTCGGGTTTTTTTTTTTTTAATGTAATAAGCATATATGTGTCAAGCCGTGTAGAAACCATGGTTTTATAGTTACCGTATCATTGACCAAAAAAAAATATTTGTGAGTTTTGACCTTAAATACTAAAACACTTCCAAAGCCTTGATCCACAAACAAAATAACAAAGATCTAGATCTGAATTCCTATTCGAAAGAACTTAATTACTAGAATAGTCTGGTTTTAATTCTGAAAATATGCTACAAGAAAATCAAATGTACATTCTCTTCTTTCAGACATCTGGCTGAGGGTTTATTCAGTGGAAAATCACACTCATGCTGAGCAAAAAAACGAATAGTATGCTTCAGTTGAAGTTTTCTGGGCTTGATTCATAATGCCTTTGTGTGTGTGTAAGTTTTCTGTGGAATGATTTTGTCATCACATGAAAAGAGAAGTACTGGTCCCCTGAGCTACATCTATAGACAGATAGGTATCGCATACTCATCTGTCTGAAAAATACAACTTCACTTAAAACTCAGTAAAATTAGAAATTAGTTTCATTCAGAAGAAAAATTAGCTTCTAAAGTATGCAATCATGGATTTTTACAGCCAGATAGGATCTTGGCAACTGCCCAAATCCCCATGCAAACAAAGGCCACAGACGCCACTCCCCCTCCTTCCTGGGGTGTACTAACCAGGTGAGTCATGCTAGCTGAGTCCCTTACCCTCCACATATCTTCAGTGTGCTCACTGCTAACTGATCCGGTTAGAAGGACAAAACACATGTTTGCCATATCTGGGCTCATCTCTCATTTTAGTTTCAGACAAGCACATCCAAGATCACAGTTAACCAACGCTGATGCTGGAACAATAATTTCCAGATGTGTTACAGAGTATTCCTGGTAGTCCCTTGCATTCCTTCAGAATGGTTCTCTATATAAAACACAAGTGGCAAAATAAGTCCTCATGTGAAAGGACTCAGAGAACAATTCCAATTTGAATGTTGCGGGTATTCTTCACTTTTAAGTCACACACATTGAAAAGCATTTGAAGAGAAAGTATGTAAAAATGATAGCAGTTGTTTTAAAGTAGCTGGATTACTGGGGCACCTGGGTGGCTCAGTAGGTTAAGCAATCAAGCCCCACATCGGGCTCCCTACTCAGTGGGGATTCTGCTTCTCCCTCTGCCTCTGCCCTTGCTCGTGCTTGCTCTCTCTCTAATAAATAAAATCTTTAAAAAAATAAAAAAAAATTTAAAAATTAAGTAGCTGGATTATGAATTTGTTTTATCATCTTTAATATTTCCAATATTTTGCTTTACTGCACAAAAAAAGGGGTAATGAGGAAAGTCACTTAATTTTCTATTAAAAAAGCAATGCATTATGATTACTATTTATAAATAGTGTCAACATGGTGACTCCGAAGATCTGCTCTTCCACTTGCATAACGCAAGTTAAGTTGACCTTTTTGGGCCCACATTTGCCTCATCTATAAAAATGAGCAGAGTGCATGAAGTAAATGGTCCAAGATCACTTTCAGCTCTGAAATTCCAAAACTATACCTGCAATCAATCTGCTATTTCAGCGGAGCATAATATGGTTCCATTAATGGTTTCCAGTCTTCACAGTGCCCCTGACCATCTGGGAGAAACAGAACCACCTTTCCCCTGGCTTTATTTCATGGGAAGGGACTTCAATTAGTGTATGCCTCCAGGCCCCTTCACTCACCAACAGCATCCCAAATAAGAATAATTCATTTCTCCCGCTGGTACTTTAGGGTAAGAAACTAGGCGTGTGTAACTCTGCTCTTCTCTTTGGGAGCAGGCTGTCTGCAGAGAGCACACATTCTGGTCTGCGCCTCAGTGCTGTCCCTTAAAAATTCTCTTGGGTGGAGAGACCCATTGTTTTCTGGTGCCAGCAGGACTGAGTGGGTAAGTCTAATTCTGGAGTTCAGAATTCAGGAAGGCCACTGGGCCTACAAACCTAAACTGCACCCTCATATCCAGTCATTAACAGGGGATACTCTCATGCCCACAGCTATAACTTTTATCAGGTTATCTCTCAGGTAGTTCAGAATTTATCACAGAGGAGGAACACTATTCATTAGGCTCCTCAAACTAAACCTCCCCCCCAAAAAAAAAAAAATAGTTGGGTGTAGTTCCTCCTCTAAACCTCCAAAAAAGAAAAAGAAAAAAGAAAATCATGGGTGTAGTTCGTCCTCTTTTATCTTTTAAGGTTCCCTAATTAAAGTGTTTTTTCTGAGTACTTACAGACTTCAGTGAGACTTTCGAAATTAAAATTAGAAAGCATATAGTACAGAATGCCATGCTTTTGGGGTGGGGGGAAAGGAGGCTCTTCTAAGGGCATCACCATCCATTCAAGTCTCTTTTACAGTAGAAATCAGAGGACCAGGTCTAGTGTATTCCATCCTCTTAAATAGCTTGAGTTTCTTCCCTCTCTTCCAAAGACAAATGCCCTTCTCATTGATAAATTACATGGACTATTGCATATCAATTCTCAGTACTACTCAGGTACCATCAATCACCCTACGTTGTCAGTAGAGTACTCTTCGAAAACATGGATTTCATTAGAACCCTGCTCTGCTTAAAGATCCCCCCAAAATTTTTTGTTTCCATTTTTAAAGCCTCCAATGTCTTCTTATAAGCCACCAGAGAGAGTTCCAACAATATAACAGATCTTACAAGTTTTTAATATTCTCACTTCTCATCCTCTCCCTGACATACTCTTTATCAGTATCTCCAATAATCTCAAGATCTCAAACTATTTAAAATGACCAGAATTCCCTTTCATGATCCTCTTTATCCATCTTACAAACAACGCAAACTCTTAAGATTCAATGTAGACATGACTTCATTTGTGAACTCTCCTGACTGACATAGTTGAAGTTAGGGGTAGGAGTTTCTTCCACTCAAGTTCTGCAGTCTTCTCTATATTACATCCTGGGGGCCTCAGCACAGTTCCAGGAAATGTTCATAGCTTTTACCTAAAAAAGGATTTCCTGGCTTCATACACCTAGGAAAAAAATCAATTACTATATTCACAGTGAGTATTATCAGATTAAAGCTGCTGATAAGACCTGAGATTACAAAACAACAATGATGACAACAACAACAAAAAAACCCCACAAAGCTCAAAATTGGCTAAATTTATTTGGACATCTGTTATAGCACACCTATAACCATCCTAAAGAGTAATATTCCACGAGAAAGACAAATATATGAGGCCATCTATCCCTTTACCATGAATATTTCATTATGTTTCACTTTTCCCATCAAACTATGAATCCCTCAAGCATTATGGCCCATGTCTAGCACAGACCGCCCATATTCGGGATTCAATGGCACTATGAATAAAGGAAATTTATTTTTTTTTACTTATAGTTTGAAATAAAATTAGAGTAAGGAGACTAAAACTTCTAATTACTGTTACATTTCAAGAAGTAAAATATTTATCTTTAAATAAATACTGAAGGCATACTTGATTAGAGAAAGAGAAATCCGAAACACATCCACCAATTTCTCAATGAGACAAAAGTAAACAACTTGGTGCTATCCATTCACATCTGGATTATGTTTACTTCTATGTCTTAGGGGGTGAGGAAATGTTACAGAAGGCAGACTCATATTTCAGCACAACTACAATAAGGGTATTAGGTGGCTTCATAAAGCAGAATGACAATGATTTGGTCAACCTTATAATGGATCAGCTTTACACCTTTGACCCTCCTGTATTCTAAACTCTTTTTTCTGAACTGAAATAGCATTTTCATGAATTTCACTGACTTGTCTAAAGTATCAACTACTTTGTAAGTTACGTTCACTATTTTCCTTGATGTTCTTTTCATGACTCTTGATCTAAAGTTCAAATGTATTATATGCGCCTTCTTGAGTCTCCAAATACTAGTATGTATATTTTATTAGTGAAGTGCAGTAGAAAAGCCTAAGGGTGAGCAAAAGAAATGCTTGGCCTAGTACAACAAAATTAGGGGCAGGTTTTAGGAGAAACCTTTACTTCCCATTCTAGTATTTAGAACGGTCCACACAGGGCTCTTGATGACACTCAATCGACTTCTTATATCAACAAACTGTACAGCTGTAAATGCTGCAGAATAATTCAAATATCCTTTTGACTGAAGACAACAGGCTGAAACAAAGCACCATTTACCAAGCTGACTAAAATTCTTCCCCCAAATTTTCCATCTTTACCAAATGATTCCACACGTCCTAGTTGTTTCCTGAAAGCCTTCTACTGTAGTACTATGTCCTGGGTCTTTTGTTAATTTCCAAATGAATGCAACTGAGAATCACTGCCAAGATCAGGAAGCTTCTCCATATTCCTGGATTCTAGCCGCCGGGAGATGTCAGATTCTAGGCAACAGATCCCTCCCATCTACAGAATTCTAACACACCTCCCATTGCAACCTAGAATAAGCATTTTCTACCTCTCTGCAAATTGATCTGGAAGTCTCCAACAATAAGAAAATGAAGATAGAATCTGCTCATATGCATGTACAAGGATGAAAAAAGGCTAATCTGAGAGGGGCATTCAAAGGCATTAAGGAAACCATAGCTCATCTTTACAAGATTGTATTTTCCTGAATTACAGTATAGGGCTCTCTGTTGTCCTAAATGGGATTACACACTTTAGGTTAACTCCTGTTACTTTTTTAATACTATTATTGTCGTCATTATTACTGTTGTTATTGGTTTACTGTTAAGTTCCTTTATCACTAATTAAAGATAACCTAGTATTAGGTTATCCCTTCTCAGATAAAGCAGAATCGAGGCCAGTACAAAAAAAAAAAAAAAAAAAGTTAATTAAAACATACAGGAATAGTGTGTCTGGGATTCTTACTCTTTATTGCTGACATTTGTAAATATCTCAAATGTAGTTCATGAAGAAATCATTTCAGGTACAGTAATGCGATGGGAGAAAGAAAATCTACACCCCCCCCAAAAAAACCCCATACATGCTCTATGATTATATAAGGTTTCAAACTTATTTAGCCAAAATATAGATTATTATTAGAACAAAGAGACCACACAGAAAAGAAAGAAATGCCAAATATCACAGTTTAGATTCCACTGGCCCCAGAGCTGCCTAGCAGGAGGCACAGGTGCTTACAGAGGATAGACTCCTGCTAGAACCAAGAAGCCTATTCCTTGCCACACCACAACTCTTTGAAACTTTCAACTTAGAAAATACATACCCAAGCAAACAAACCCTATAGGCTTTCACTTAAGGGAACGTTTACAGATATCGAGCACCAGTGTTTCTTGAGCCTGACTCTGCACCAACAGATCCATACCTGTCCTGAAAGCAGCAAGCAGAGAATACATCCAGCAATCTCTAAACTTTGTTAAGGTCTGAAGCTTTCCATGATCCCCAGATGTCCAAATTCCCATAACTTCCTCATTTCCCCCCCACTTCCCGCCGAGTTAGTACAGTACAATCTGGATGGCTCTGTGGAATGCAGTCTGAAGAACACTACTGCAAATCCGTTTCACACGCAGTGCAAGAGATATTTAATATACTTGAAAACCTGTATTTGTATGTGTCCAGATTTATGACACAACCACCCTATTCTGATTTGAACCACCTTAAAATATGTCTCCTGTCTTTTAAAAAGACAAGAACCAGGGGCACCTGGGTGGCTCAGTTGGTTAAGCGTCTGCCTTCAGCTCAGGTCATGATCCCAGGGTCCTGGGATCAAGCCCCGCATCGGGCTCCTGGCTCAGCAGAGAGCCTGCTTCTCCCTCTTCCTCTGCATCTCCCTGCTCATGATCTCTCTCTCTCTCTGTATCTCTGTGTCTCAAATGAATAAATAAAATCTTTAAAAAATAATAAAATAAAATAAAAATTAAAAAAATAAAAAGACAAGAACTGTAAAGTGAATTTCTGTGATGTTTTTGCTGTGGAAAGACAAGGTCTCTTTCTGTACCTCTGGACTGCACAGGACAACCTGCTCTGGCTATACTTTGAAGCCACACAAAGATGTTAACAAGCTGGGATCTGGGTATGAAGCACATAGACATTCTCTGTACTGTCTTTGGAAGTTGCCGGCAAATCTAAATCTCTTCCAAGCTTTTTTGGAGGAAAAATTAAGCCTTATTTATTTTTTAAAAACCAAACCACTAGGAAAATATATCACAGCCTTGAAACAGCAAACACAGGCTATATTATCATTTCAGTAATAAGTTGGTAAAAAGACAAGGTCCTTATCTATTCTAAATTTTAAAAGATTGTTTGAAAAAAAAAGTTGGGGAAAACATTTGGTTACTTCCATGAAAAAGAAAAGGAAAAGAAAGGAAAAAAATACATTAAATTCTATCCTTACCTAATATCATATGTAAAATAAATTCCAAAAATTCCAAGTGGATTAAAGACATAATCTGAAAAGCAAACTCTTAAATTTTTAGATGAATATACAAAAGAAAGATATTTATGACATGAGAAGATTTCTACAAATGATAGAAAAAAGAAGAAACAGCATATTAGTAATTAGGATTACACTAAAATTCAAAACTTCTATATTTTAAAATACCATACACAGAATGAAAATATAAGTTATAAACTGGGAAAACATACCGATCAATTGGTATTCAATATATACTTCTAAAACTCAAAATAGTTAATAAAAATGAAAATCAAACAAATAGAATAATGGGGGAAGATATGAAGACACAACTCACATAAAAAGAAAATCTCATGGCTAACAAACACATAGGGTGTCCTACTTTACTAGTAATCCGAAAAATATAAATTAAAACAATGAGTTCCATTTTAAATCCACCAGATAGGCCAAATATTGGTGAGAATGTGGAGGAACAGGAACCGGTGAAGGACGGAAGAGTCAGCATACCCTCTGAAAAGATTACTTTCATATCTAAGTTACATTTCCTATAACCTGGCCAGTCCCCACAGAGAAACCCAGCATGGAGAAACAGCTGCTGCTCCTGAGCATATGCAGATACGTACAAGGATGCAGTGGCAACACTGTCTGTGTGAGTGATAAATTGTAAGTAACTGCAATGTCCACAGCAAGAAAATGAGTAAATTCCAGAAGAGTCACACAGTGGAATACATGGGGGCTATAGCTCATGAATTAATGAAGACAAATTTCAAAATTTTTTAATTGAGAAAAAAAGTTACCAAAGAGTGCTTTTATTTGATACCATTTACGTATAGCCTAAACACGTAAAATAAAAATATTATATTTACATACATATTTTAGAAGAATAAAAATGCTTGGTAACTAAAAGCACCAAATTCAGAACATGAGGACTCCTAGGAAGGACTGCAAGATGATTTTACACAGAGTGATGGACACTGTGGATGGTGAGTCTGTAATATTCTATTTTTTTAAAATAAAAAATACAAAGGAAATATGGTAAAACATTAAAATTTTACAAGATTGAGTAGTGGGTATCATACCATATATTTTCTATTATGTTCAAAGTGCTTTATAATAAAAATAAGTAAAGAAAAAAACTTGATGGAAATAATTATGTAGTGATTTTAACCTATTTTCCCAAGTTTTCACTACAGTGCTTTGTCCTTTTAATTGTTCTCTGCCCTCTATACATCCTTCATACATCTAGTAACAACTGTCTCATTTCTCTGTCCAATCTGACTCTGAACATCCAGAACTTTTTCCTAGACTTTTCTTTTAAAATGGGCCTTAAGTACAGTGTCAGCTCACGGGTGAACATAACCCGTTTCTCCTTTCTCTTTTAATACAGTGATGCCTGTGGCATATACGTGCTACGTAAGTGTGCAGATTTTTCCTTAAGGACTTGAAATATCCCTGCTGTTTTCTAGCTTTATTGTTTCTCATAAAGAAATCTACTGTCATCTTTCTTCTTCTTTTATTTTTTATTTAAATTCAATTTAGTTAACATACAGTGTATTATTAATTTCTGGGGTTGAATTTAGTGATTCATCATTTGCATGTAACACCCAGGGCTCATTATATCAAGTGCCCTCCCATCTTTCTTTTTGTTCCCTTATATGTAATATGTTCCTGTTGCCTGTGCTGTTTTTACATTTTTATTATCACTCACTGGTTTGCAGCATTTTGATTATGATGCATCACCTTACTGTAGTTTTCTTCATATTTCTTATAGTTGAGTTCTCTGGAATGCTTGGATCGTAGCATTTTCATCAAACTTGCAAATTTAGGAAACATTCAGCATTATTTCTTCAAATATTTTTTCATTCCCCACCTCGTTTTTGAATCCACTTACACATACAGTTCTTGCTACTGCTTGTGGTGGTGGTTGTGATTGATGGTTAGTGGCTTTTCTGAACTAATTCTGAAAAGCCTATATATTCTTTTTTCTTTTTTTTTTTACGATTTATTTATTTATTTTAGAGAGCGAGAGAGCACACAAACAAGGGAAGGGTCAGAGGGAGATGGAGAGAGAGAAAATCTCAAGCAGACTCCCCACTGAGTACGGAGCCCCTTGTGCAGCTCGATCTCATGACCCCAAGACCATGGCCTGAGCCGAAATCAAGAGTCCAATGCTTACCCAACTGAGCCACCCAAGTGGCTCAGTTGTGTTCCGTGTCCACTGAATTCTCTGTTTGGTTGGCTTAGTACACAGCTAATTACTTTTTTTTCATTTTATAGAAGTTAGATTTATGCAAAACTGTCAGGTAGTCCTTTTGGAGCATCAAGGTGGGCCTGCCTGTTGCCAAATCTAATGCACTTTCCTCCTGAACTCACTGTAAGAACAGCACAGACGAAAGAAGAAAAGGTTACAAACAACGTTTTTCTAAAAAGCACATCATGACATAACTCAAGTAGGTAACTGCTTTTTGGCATGTATCAGTTGTACTACTCTTTGATGTTCAATAAATGAAATGTCCGGTTTTTAACCGTCCTTGCCCTACGGGTCATTCTGAGTCTTCTCACCTGTCTAGCTGATGAAGAGATGCAGTTATCTGCAGGGCCTCTTCCCTCAGCACCACCTAGTTCAGGGTAAAGCATGCTTTGTGTGCTTACCGCCTGCTGCCAGGGAGAGCTCTGTACCGCGATACCAGGGAGTAGGTGGCACTCTTGGTCTTTTGGTCCCTAATGCTCAGCACTGTCAGTGCCCAAAAAAAAATGCACAGCTAATAATTTAGACAAGATTTCTTTAACCACCTGGGACCAGTAAATCTCCCAGTCTTAGCAGCAGCGTGTGTTGGAGCACACCTTCAACACCCACCAGGCAGCAGACAACTCTACCTTAGCCTTCACTTCCAGCTTGCACAGAGCCTGAAGGTCGGCCACAGGTAAGAGCAAAGGGTCGTCACAGGGGTTTCCTGAGCACGTTCACTGCTCTACATCTTTGCACAGGCTTCTAGATTCCCAGGATTATGTCAGAGCTTCTTCAAAGTCCCCTGTGAACCACTTATTCCCCAGGTTTTCCTTTTTGGTTAGCCTACTGTTCGTTCCTATGATACCTAACACTTCAGGCCCAGGAATGTTTAACAATCGTTTGTTTGTAACAAATATTCCCCCCTCCCCCTGCTTAAAATCATAAAATAAAATAAAAGACTGTTTGCACTCAAAGAGCCCTGAGTCAGGACAAATCAAGAAAATCTTCATGAGCAGTGCCTTCCAGAGGATGACTGGACAGGTCAAATAATGACAATTCTGTGGAAATAGTGTTGCAAAAGAGCTCCAACACCATACGCCCCCTCCAGTGGTGGCCAGGGTCATGGATTTCAAGGCCACCATGGAGGTGGGAGGTTTGGGGAAGGGGGGGCGGTTAGGAGAGCAAGTTAAAACGCCACAAAGCTTGCTATTCTTACCAAGATTCAGTTGCTTTCCTTGATTAAATGCTTTTATGATTGCTGCAAGCCTTTGGTTTATTTCCTTTTGCTAGTTTCTGAAAAAGTTGATTCTGACCATTTTTGCCAGTGACTGATGTCACTACACATATATTTGGCCACTAAAGTTGTTTTTCAGTTTACTGATGCACCTTTCAGAGGTTTTTTCCCCCAGTCTTTTTTCTGTGAGTTTCATTTTGGAGAGTTTCTATTGCTATGTTTTCAATTTCACTCATTTTTACTTGTCAACTAGCTAATGTGCAGTTAAATCCACTCAGTACATTCTCCATCTCAAACATTACATTGCTTGTCTCTAGAAGTTTACTATGCATCTTTTTTTTATAACTTCCATGTCTCTACCTCATACTTTCAATCTTCTCTGTAGCATCTCAAACATAGGGAACACAGTCCAAACAACTATTTTAATATACTTGTGCACTAATTCTACCATTTGTGTCATTTCAGAGTGAGTTTTGTTTTGTTTTGTTTTTCTCCTTGTTATTTTTTTTTTTTTCTGCTTCTTTTTGTATGCTTGGAAATTTCTAATTGAATGCCAGAAACTGTGAATCAGGTTCTTGGGTGCTGGATATTTTTGTATGTCCACAAATATTCTTGAGTTTTTTTCTGGAATATGATTAAGTTATTTGAAAACCAATCCATTCAGGTCTTGATTTTAAGGTTTGTTAAGAAGGAATGGGTTCTATTTAGTCTAGGTTTAATTTTTAATTTTTTTTATTTTTTATCCTCTAAGGAGGTGAGACCCTTTCTTTGATACTCTAAACCAATACCTACAGAATTCAGAGGTGTTCCACTCTAGCTGCTGAGAATAAGCACGATTCAACACAGGATGTGACATCTGGGCATTGTTCCCTCTAATTCTACCTTGGCTAGCTCTCTCACAAGCATGCACTGATCAGTATTCAACTCAATCTTTGCACAAGAGCCTCTGGAGATCTCTAGAGTTCTCTCCCTGTGCAGCAATTTCTTCATCAGTACTCTGCCCTGTAAACTCTAGCTATCTTAGCTTCCCTGGACCCTCAGCTCTGTCACTTCACCTCAGTGATAGGGACAAGCTCTGCCTGCATTCCACTTAACTGCACCATGGTCTGGTCATTTTTCTCAAGTGAAGCTGGGCTGTTTTGTTCCCATCTCTCAAGGATCACTGGTCTTCACTGCCATTGTTTCCTACAAATTGTCCATTTTTTTCTGTTTTCAAGGAGGAGGGTAAACGCAAACTTTGTTAGTATATCATGAATGGAAGCAGAAGTTGAATTTACTCTTGAAACGAACTTGGATAGACCAACTTTTATTCAATCTTATTATTATTTTCAAGCCTTCTGTAGACAAAGCAACTCTGCATAGCCTGTACCCAGGGCACGTCACTCCCACTGCCCTGCCCTTGGTGCGCCACTAATCCACATAAAAGCATTGAGGAACATGCAGAGACTAATGGAAAATAACTACATTGCACTAATGAGCTTTCTCAGGAAAAATGTGCTTGTGCTTATGCATACTTGATAATGAATACCAGTCAGCCAAGAGATTTATTAAGACAAAGATCTCAAGCATTAGAAATTGGTGGTATGAGAAGACTGGTACGAACTTCTAATCATCTGCACACAGTAGAGGTCAGCAAAATACGACCCACAGCCTGTTTCTGTACAACTCACAAGCTAATAATGGTTTTTAATTTGTAAAGGGTTGTAGAAGAAAATAAAAATAATAAAACACAGAATATATATACATATGTGTCCCACATAACCTAAAATACTTGCTATCTGGCCCTTTAAAGAAAAATTTTCTTAACCCTTGATATAGAGAATGAAGGCTAAACAGCGCTTGAAATTACATAATAATATATAAGATAAATGTCATAAACATGTTCTATGTGAAGTCAAAAATAAAAATTTTGTGTTTCAATGGAAATTATGCATTTTACATAGCATAATTAACCTTCTGGGTTAATGAGTTCTAGTTCTGTTATTGGCTTTCAGCTATTTTGCAACTCTCTGTAAATTATGTTTAAGTGATAGATATGTAAATTCTGATCTGGCAGTTTTTAAATTGACTTCCTAACCCCCTGTAGAAAACCAGCTTTGCTTCCATTTGCAAGTCATCAGTATTTCTTTACCTCACATAAATCTGTGCTGTTTTGACTTTCTCGGAAACTGTTACTTGGTTCCCAAACATGAGTAACTTAAATTCTTTAAAACATGTACATTCTTAAATCTGTATAAAAAATGATTTTACCATTTTCTGAAAATTATCTTTTAATGCAGCAAATAAAAATTAAAAAGATGAGGGGGAAATCAAGGAAAAAGGAAATGGAAGTTGTGGGAGAGGAAAAGTTTTTTCTCTACTCTCTTAGGTTCTTGAGCTGGGGACTACAAATTAAACGGACAGAAGACATATTAACAGGAGAAAAGGCATATAATTTTGTTTTTTATCTGTTTAAATGCACGGGGAATTCACAGAACAGCAGTGAAAATCCAAAAAGATTTTCAACCTGGGGGCTTATAAACCATTTTAGGAAAAAGCAATAAATTGTGGAGAAGTGACTACACATAAGAAGGGGGAGGGGGTTGTGCTCCTACAGGTGATGATGACTAGGAAATGTATGATAGATAAGCTCTGTTTAGTGAGGTTTGCTATCCAAACTCAAATCCTCTCCTGTGATAAGAACTGTTCTCCTCTTCTTGGTACAGGAAAGGGGGCACATTTACAAAAGGATGTTCATTTCACTTTTCAAAGGAAAATTTATGCTCTGTTTTTAGGCTGAAAGGGGGGAAGGCAGAGAGTTCCCCCAATATCTGCTGTTTCTCAGTTGCCTTTAGCATAAAAATAATCCTTATGCCAAAGTGACATATTTTGGGGGGACATAATCTGACCCCTTTCAAAGTATAGTAATACTCTCATATTCAGTAACAGACAGTCTCTACCTGATTAAAAAGTAATTACATATTACATAATTTAAAGTTTTAAAGATCACTATGAAGTGTAAATAAGAAATAAGAAAAATGTACATCCTAAAACAAAAACCAGAAAACAAAGGAAGCACTGGAAACAAAAACTGTAACAAAGTAAGCCGGCAAAATTAAGGCCAAACATCTTTGTCCTAACAATAACTGCTTACTTACTGAGCAGTCAGTCATTTAAGTAAGTAAGAATTTCAGAATGGGCTAAAAACTAAAGCCAACTATATAGTTACACAAAAAGCTCATTTAGAACAAAGTCACTCAAAAATGTTGAAACTAAATGGCAGTTTTTGGAAAAAATCCAGTGAAATGAGACGAGAAAAAGAAATAAAAGGTATAAACATTGGCATAACGGCATAAATATTGAAAGGAAAGAGACATCACTATAGTTTGCAAATGATATAACTAAAACAAAAAAAAATCAACTGGAAAATATTAGCAGCATTATAATTAAGTAAGGAGTCTGATCATAAAGGTAATATACATAAACTGAAAGCTTTCTCATATATAAACAATAATGACAAAAAATCTAATGAAAGAAAATATCCTATTCATGGTCATCTCAAAAATTAAGTCCCACTTAATATTAAGTCCCACTGAACTTATAAACTCAATGGATTCTCACTTAAAATAACCTACATATATTACGGTACTTTTATTTTTAAATATGACAAAGACGTTTAATTTCATCAGGAAGAATGAACTAGAAATTTCTGGATAAAGATAGTGTTGGGGTAGGATAGCTGGATATAAGAGAAATTTTAAGGTATTACAAATATACAATAATTAAGATTGCTTATTACTAGTGTAATAGTAGACTGACAGATTGATGAAACAAAATAGAGAGTCCAGAAAAATCCAACTCAAACACACACACACACACACACACACACACACACATGAAACTTTAGGAGAAATATAATACTTCAAACTAGTGAAGGGAAGATAGGATTGTTCAATAAATGGTATTGGTAAAACATTAACAACCATCTGGGAAAAAAAACAAAGCTAGATCCTTATTTCACTTCTTATATCACAGTAAGTTTGCAATGAATCAAAGATTTAAAGGTAAAAATAAAATTACAAAAGCACTAAAGGAATAGATTAGTAAATCATTTTAAATGTAATCCTATTCTGGGAAAGACCTTTAGAAAAGTGATATAGCACTCAGAGGCAATAATAAAATAAAAATGTGTAAATCTGAATAAATAAAAATTAAATTATGGCCAAAAAAGAAAAGAGAATACAAACATACTACTTTAAATTCAATAATAAAAGGAAAAATTATTTATAGCACAAATGTGCTGACAAATGGCTATTTCCTTTATAAGACAAAGCATTCTTACAAAAACAATATAGAAAACATTGATGAACCAATAGAAAAATGAGTCAATTACATAGACATATACTTCAAGGAAAATAATACAAATGTCTCAAAAGTATGAATAGTTGTTCAAGTCTACTTATATTTAAATAGAAATTAAAATAAAAATGAGCATCACTAATTACATCATCAAAAATTGAAAAATCAAGGGCACCTGGATAGCTCAGTCAGTGGGTCATCTGATTCTTGATTTCAGCTCAGGTCATGATCTCAAAGTTGAGATCAAGCCCCGTGTGGTGCTCCATCTCAGCATGGAGTCTGCTCGAGATTCTCCCTCTCCCTCTGACCTCGCCCCCCCCAACTCGCCCATGCTCTCGCTCTCTCTCTAAAAAAAAAAAACTTTAAAAAATTGAAAAATCGGTAATGTCTCATATTGGAGAAGACAGGAGGAGAAAAGCAATCTCATACAATATGAAGGACAATTTAGCAATGCAAGGAAATTTAAAATATGCAGTTTTTGGCACAGGAATTATGCCCCTAGGACTTTATCCTACATATTTACACTACAAGTGGGCAAAATCATTAAGAAAAAAGCAGTCCGTGTAGCATTGTTTCAATAATGTAAATTGGGTAAACAGTTCAATGGCCCATAATGGGGGTAATAAATTATAGGAATATTAAAACAGGATAATCTGAAAATTACAGCAAGAGTAAAGTGCTTTTTCATAATTAACTTATTAAATGCTCACATCAACTCTATGAGACAGATTGTCCACCATTTTAAAAAGCATAAGGAAAGTGAGACACTAAGATGTTAAATAACTTGCCCAAGTTGTCATAGATAGTAAATGCTGGAACTGGGGTTCAGTCTCCAGCAGTGTAGGCTGAGATACTATGCTTTCAACCACAATGACTAGTATTACAATATGTCTTAAGGTAGAAGTTAGGTTGCCAAATACTGTGTGTGAGTGTGCACATGCTTCTGTAATGAAAAAGTATGTACATATATATGTATTTACATATGCATATAAAATTTATTAAAGGATACAAAGGAAATTTATTAGTAGTTCTTCTGGAAAATGAGACTTTACAAAACATTTATTTTTTGCTTTATACTTTTCTGAACTGTTTGGAAAATGTGATTTTTTTAAAAAAGAATCAACATTTTATCTACCTTATCCACTAGTCTTCCTAATCAGACAATTTTAATACTTGTATTTCAAAACTAGAGGAAAACTAAATATCTAGAAATCTCAAGGTACTAAGATTAACAGGGCATGATTAATTTTTTATTAGTAAAGAGGAAATAACAACAATAAATAAAACAGTACTATATACCAAGTACAGAGATACATGCTTTCACTTACAACATTTCAATTTTATTTAATTTGAGATCTATCAGGATCCATAAAAATAAACTGTTACTGAATTTGAGATGTATTTACACAAGCAGACCTTGTATGTAACTAAGTGTCGAACTAGTATCCAAAACACTTCCCATACATCATGTTAATCTTCAACCAAGATTTCACTGGAAGTGATTAAAAGATTTCTGTATTAAAGAAAACTACACCATGTACTATGAGATAGAGGGTTGAAGGGGTTCAGGATATGCCAAAATATGCCACGTGGGCATAAGGATTTTTTGAACTGAAGGCAACTGAGAATCAACAGTGAGGGAAGAGTTCTCTGCCCTCCCCTTATCCCCCTAAAAACAGGGCTTACATTTCCCTCTGAAATTGGTGCCACCAAAAGATGATGCACCCAATTAAGTTACCTGCCATGTGATTTGTAGAAGTAGTTTCATGTGATGACATTTATGTGTAGGCTTCCAGAAATGACATAATTTTACCTTAGAAGATATAAAATTTTACAGATTAAAAAAAATAACCATGTGAAGCTTGAGAAGAGGCATCAGAACTAAGCTGCATTTTCAAATAGTTCCTGATTCCAGTGTATTTTTTGGAACAGTTTTACAATTGTGACCAAGTGTGGTTTTGGTGATGTTCATGAATTTCTAACTTGACAAGGGACTGGAAATCCTGATAATCCTGGGTTTATGTTTTTAGTTTAGTTTTGTTTGTTTTTTACTTGAGTAGAGGTATCAAAATCTCCTGGTAAGTATATCCATGTCCTCCTGCCTAGCCTATGTATGTTACAGCTCACTTAACTCACCACTATTATTACGAGATTCTGGGCAATGGTGGAAAGAAACAACAAAATAAATGCAGAAAATACTAGATATGCACCTTAAACCCATTCAGCCCTCAAAACTGGCTTAAGAGTCACACGGGCTGACTATTGGGATTGCTTTCATATTAAAGCCCTCCAGGGGGTTAACCATCAGCCCTCCGCTCAGGTCATGATCCCAGGGCCCTGGGATGGAGCCCCACGTCGGGCTCTCTGCTCAGTGGGGAGCCTGCTTCTCCCTCTCCCTCTGCCTGCCACTCCCCCTGCTTGTGCTTACACTCTCTTTCTCTCTGTCAAATAAATAAATAAAATCTTTAAAAAAAAAAAAAGACCCTCCAAACAAGAAGTGTACTAACAAGCTTTAGAAAAAAGTATTTAGACAGGGTTAATTATGACATCCTTAAAACTTTTAATGATAGCTTCTATTTTACTACTTTTCACAGAAAACAGGCTCTGAAGAAGGAAGAAATTATTTGGGAAGATGTCTTTGTAGTTTTGGCAGAAGACCATTTCAGGAGCTTTCATAAAGATGGCAATGATATTCTGTTTATCTATAATTTCAATGGTTAATACCTAAGTCAGGGTAGGATTTAAGAATATTTTTAGACATTTTGCCTTTACCCTCCAAGTTATCTCTTTAATTAATCCCAACGAATACAGTACTGTTCATATTTTGACCTAAAATAGATAAGAAATTATATGAGAACATATAACATAAGGATATACATATTTCATAGATCTTTCCACCTTGTAATCATTTTTAAATGAAATTTCAAATGTTCCTGGTAAACAAGATTCTGTTCAAAGTCAAACACGGAAAATGGTTTGAATTATTTTGGAAGAATTCGGTCATTTTCTCATTGAGAAAAAAAAAATTCAAGTTTTGAAGTAAACCTGCCATTGAAATACATATACTGAAAATGTTTAAAGAAAGTCAAATCCAAACTCAATCTTATGTTATATTTTACATAAGCCTGTATCTTTATATGCATCTATAATTAAAACAGTGTTATTTCATAATATGAACCCTGAAATATCAAAATGATTAACTATATATTTTCTTTTTAATAAGGCAAAAATTGTGTATAATATACAAATATTTTTTAAAATATAAAATAAAAGGAACAGTTTCTCCTAAAAACACCTAAATGATACAAGAGTTAGTTAATACATTATGGTTTTAACATAAATATTCATATTTCTTTTATAATAAATCTAATTAATAAGATTAATTCACTTAAATTAAACATGAAATTACAGTTCACCCATATAAGAGTTTGCAGCCATAAAATTATACTGCAGAATAATATTTAATGAAATGCACTGCTATGTAAAATATATTGGTAAAGTAGGGGAAAGATGATAACAAAGTAAATAAAATATCATCCTTTAAAAAATAAAAATAAATGTTTTAAAGTTAAAATAGCCCGAAAATCTACTTTCAAGTTGTAATAGTAATGAGAACTGAGTAATAGAGGTAAAAAATTTTATTTCCTTCTTGCTCATATTATTTATTTTCTACAATAATTATTCTTATAATGAAATATTTTCTTGTAAAGCCAACTATTACTATTAGGTTTAGCTTATAACAGAGTAATCCTCTCCCCCACTTCTCCACACTCTTGATTCCTGACCCATTCCCACCTCCTTTTCGAACATTACACACACACACATATACCACTCCTCACATGTTGGCCAAAATCAATATTCAGTATTTATTATTATTGTTGTTGTTGTTGTTGTTGTTGTTATTTAAAAGCTGTTTATGCCTGAGTTACTTTGTGTATATCACTACCATTTATTTTTTTGTGTTAACTCTAAAGTTAATCATTGCTTTTGCTTTTTGGATAACTTTTTTGTGTATTTTTAACCAATTAGCACCAGACATTCCAAAAGAAATGTAAACTTCCCTTACTCGAGTGCAACACATCAAATAATATACGTTTCATGCTTGATTGTTTTCCTTAGACACACGCCTAAAATCTTCTAAACTTGACTGTACACTCGGAAGGCATTTAGCCAACTACTTTCTTAAACTTCACTATCATTCTAGGAATTCTCTTTACCTCTCTCTGCTGAATCCCATTCCTGGATTCCATATATTCCTTCTTCTATACTAATTCTCTCAGTTTTGTGGTACACAGCTCCAGTAGCTTCCTCAAAAAGGGCAGAGGATAAATATGTTTAAAACACTGCATGTATGAAAATACCTTTATTCTATTCACACATGTGACTGACAGTTTTGGTGTAGAATTCTAAGATGGAAATTATTTTCCCTCAGGATTTTTAAGACACTGCTCTATTATGTTTTGACCTTTCCTTGTTATAGCTGAGAAATTTGATACTATCCAAATTTCCAAACCATTGATGTGGTTTTCTTCCTCCCAAAAGTTTCCAAGTTCTTCTTTTTATCTCTGGTGCTTTAGAATTTCACAATGATATGCCTTGTTGAAACTTTTTCTTTACTGCACTTAATAAACCTTTCTGTCTTAACATTCACATGTTTTAATTCTAGGAAAATTTCCTTGTATTATTTATTTGATAATTTCTCCTTCCTTACCCACTGTTCTCTAATTTTCTGAACTCCTATTAGTTGGATGTTGGACCTCCTGGATTATCTTCTTTTTTTCCCTCCTATCTTCCATAATCTACTTCTTCCACTTTTTTGGAGATTTCCTCAACCCTATCTTCAAAAACTCATTGAATTTTAAAATATCCTCCACCATTTTTACTATCCAAAAGCTCCTCCTTGTACTCTGAGTATTAGAACATCTTATTCTTGTTTCATAGATACAATGTCTTCTCTTACATTACTTACTATATTTTTACAATATTTCCTTCTCCTTTCTGCATTATCTCCACTCTCCCATTATTTGCTTGTCTGATTGATTATCTATCTTTGATGTCTAGCTCTACATTCTTAGACTGGTGACTTAAACAAGAGAAATTTATTTTCTCACAGTTCTGGATGCTAGTCCAAGATCAAAGTGTTGGCTGGTTTGGTTTCTTCTAAGGCCTCTCTCCTTGGCTTATACACAGCCACCTTCTGTCTGTGTCCTCACAAGATCTTATGTGTGTGTGTGTTTGTGCGAGTGCACACATGCACACATGCGTATACTTGGTTACCTCTTTTGTCCAAATTTCCTTTTATTATAAGGATACCAGTCAGGTTAGATTAGGAACAAACTTAATGGCCTCATTTTAACTGAATCACCTCTTAAAAGACTTTATCTCTATATAGAGTCAAATTCTGTGGGGCACCTGGATAGTTCAGTTGGTTAAGTGTCTGCCTTTGACTCAGGTCATGATCTAGGGGTCCTGGCATTAAGCCCCATGTTGGGCTCCCTGCTCAGAGGGGAGTCTGTTCCTCCCTCTCTCACTGCCCTTCCCCCTGCTCGTGCTGTCTCTCTCTCTCTCAAATAAATAAAATTTAAAAAATAAATAAATAAATAAAGAGCGTCAAATTCTGAAGCACTGGGGGTTAGGGCTTCAACATATGAATTTGGGGGGAAGGGACACAATTCAGTCTTAAACAGTATATTTCCATAAAGCCGACTGAAATGTGCTCTAAAGGTGGGTTAATAAAGTGAAAACACAGCTGTCTAATTGCCTATTTCCAAATATCAGCTAGAATTTTCCTCTGGATTGGAAAGTTTCTCAGAGAGAAATCCTCCTCCCGTTGGGAACAACATGAGGGAAGGACTTGTAATCTTACTATTCAGTATGCGCATATCTGGTTTTCCTCAAATTCTTTAGGTAGTAAGACTCTTATTTTCTTCCAGTGGTGAAAAGGAAGAGTAGAAAATAAGTGCCTGGTTGCACTGTTAGGAAGAAGATCTATTCCTCTTTCATTACCTTCAAACAAATCTCCTGATCTGATGGCACTGCACACTCCAATCCCTAGAAGTACCTGAGTCTCTCAGTTTTTTATATTCTCAATGGCTCTTCATTTTTTTATGTGGGTCCGAGTTCCTGTCTGGTATCATGTTCCTTGTGTTTGAAGGACTTCTTTTAACACATTACAGCACAGGTCTGCTGGTAATGAATTCTCTGTTTTTACTTTTCTTAAGAAACTTTTTCACCTTTATTTTTGAAAGCTACTTTTAGTGAGTATAGAATTTTGGGTTGACAGGTTGTATTCTGTCTAGTATTTTAAAAGTTTTACACCCTATCTTATATTTTGCATACTTTCTGATAGAAGCTCTGCTGAAATTCTTAACTTTGTTGCTAGATCTGTCATGTATCTTTTTTTCCACCTTCAATTTTTTCATTTACCCTTTCATTTTTTCACAATTTGAATACAATGTGCCTAGGTGGATTTTCTTAATATTTATCCTACTTGGGAATGTCTGAGCTTCTTGAAACCATAATTTAATATATTTTGTTAATTTTGGAAAGTTCTGGCCATTATCTCTTCAAATATTTTTTCTTACTCTATACTCTTCTTCTACATTCCCATCACACATACATCAGACTATTGGTATTTTTCAAGAAGTCTTTGAAACTTTGCTCTCTCTTTTATCCACTCTCTTTTTCTGTTTATTTTTGGGTTTTGGTAATTTCTACTGATCCAAGCTCAAGGTCACTGATTCTTGCCTCATCTGAGTCAGGTCTCCAAATTAGCCCATTGAAAGCGATCTTCATCTCCATTAATGTACTTCTAAAAAAATTCCTAGCATTGGCTGTGAATTCAGTATCAAGGAAGCAACAATATTAAATAAGGCATCTTTAAGCAGAAATGCACATAAGATAAGTTATATATTGATTGACTGATGAAAATATTGTGACCAGAGGCTCGCAGGAACTATTTTCCCTAGGAGCAATGATTCAGTATTAACTAATACTGTGTTTGCAGCCACTTTATAAAAATAAAAAATAATAACAAATAATAATAACAGACTTTACTTTAAAAGATAAAAGAAATTCTGTTGAATGTATAAAGTTAAACAATTCAAGAAGTCCAAGTTAGCTATTACCAAGTAGATCACAAGAGTCCTCCTTTTTATACAAAATTTTGTAATGTTCTCTTTACTGTCTTGAAATGAACTCACATGATAAAAACTACCCCACATATAATTTTAAAATAAATATTATGCCTAATTAAAATAAAAAGGAAAAATAAGAATATAATTTATGATAAAATAATAATGTATTTCATTATAAATATACATCAAACTCAACCACACTAGAAGACAACTCTCCGTAAGTTTCCACAACTCTTCTGATAACAACCATCCGTTTATTGATTTGGCTCCTTTGTAGTTTTTTGTTTTGTTTTGTTTTTGAGAGAGAGAGAGAGAGAGAGAGTGTGCCCATGCGTGTGCGTGAGGGGAGGGGTAGAGGGAGAAGAGGGAGAACAGAATCTTAAGCAGACTCCATGCTCACCATGGAGTCTGACTCAGGGCTCTTAACTCAGGACCGTGAGATCATGACCTGAGCCAAATTCAAGAGTCGGACACTCAGCCGACTGTGCCATCCAGGTGCCCCTCCATTATAGTTTTTATGAAAACTATGATTATAGTGTCTATGGCAGGCCCAAGTAACTTTGAATATTCAATTTTATCACAACCAAACTTTATGTACACATGAAAATCTGTGGTGAATTAGCAAATACAGGTTAAATGTACCTTTAACTGAGTGAAGCATATTTCAAGGTTGGAATAAATAATGGAATTGCTTTCTCTTTCATCAAAATATTGTATTAGTGACACTTTTCCCAATCACTCCCTAGAGGCCTCTTAAGGTCACAACCCACAGGTTTTCTACTACGAAACCTCACTGACACTACTCAGGATGGATGTTTCCATGGCTCAGATAAATAGTTTTGTTTTCACATTAGACTTTCAACTCTGCTTCATCATAACGACACTCTGACCATTCGATTTGCAATGGAAATTTATTTTAACAATACTTGCAAGACTGCAGCTGCAGCCCAGCAGTCCCCCATCTGCCTTCAACACCCACAGCCGCCACTGCTACCAAGCAACACTCCCCCTTCCACAAAGGGAGAAGCACAGATACAAGGGCTCTGTGACAGCAAAGCCCACTGTGGGTATTTTTCTTTAAGATATTCAGTGGCTCTGATAGAAGCAAAAGAAAGGGGGGAGTGGGACGTATAGTTTTATAATTATACTACAACAGTTATAACTCGAAGTGGGGGGAAAAAAAAGAAAAACCTCACCCACCTATAAGCTGAACTGCTTCTATTTGTAGGAGCAAGAAGAACCTGCAAAGGACATTTCTGGTCTCTCTCACATCAACACATAGGAGATGGGGAAAGTTGGGTTTCTCAATTCCCTTCTCACACCCTCTCAAATGTTAACTGTCATGTGCTTTTCATAAAAACAAAGGGTAAGAGAATTTGAGTCTTTTAAAAGACTTTAAAAGGTTTTTGAATCTGTACAGTAACAAAATCCTAAATGGGATGCTCCACTCACCGTAAAAAATCACCTAATTAATTCCCCTAACTCCAAGCACCTTGGTCAGCAGTGCAAAGGAGCACCTCCTCTGTCTTCAAGGCATACATAATTGCCCCTGTCAATGTGCTTGACAGTTTTGTTCTCAAAGGAAAATGAGAACCAAAACAAGTATCAGAGAATGCAAGCAAACGGAAGTCTCTTCAGTTAAATTGCCTTGGTGGTTTAATTTTAAAAGAATCTGGGACCTTAGTATATTTTCATGGTAATTCAGGTTTGCTCAAATCATGAAGGTATTTTAATCAAATTCTATATTCACTAGCCTAGTATGTCACGGATTTTATTTGAAGGCCTATTACAAGCCATTTTCAGGTACCTTGCTCTGTGCTAATAAAGTTTTATTGTCTCTTGGGTAACAGTGACGTTGCTCTGTATCATGTTGCTTATTAATAAAGACAAAGCCACCGCTTATTAAACACCATTCAAAGAATAATGACAACTCATATTTTTTAAGGTCTGTTGTATTTTTTAATTACTTTATCACATATGTGACAGCTTTCCAAACTGCAGTTATTAGTATACCACCTACCGAGTTTTTGCCTATTCGCTTAGTATTTTTATAGATGTTTCATACATGTTTAAAACTTCCTGGAGATTTCCACAGAGAACCTCCCATTGGTGGCATTGTGTTAACCGGAGCACAAGGGCAGGAAGGCAAAGAAGGCCAGAAAACTGCAGGCATTTGGTCTGTCCAGGTGTTTTCGTTGTCTGGACCTGGAACTCCCATTAAAAGGCAAATTGTTGGGGCGAGTCGTTACACATCTGCTTTCGGCTCAGGTCATGGTCCCAGGGTCCTGGGATCGAGCCCCACATCGGGCTCCCTGCTCGGCGGGAAGCCTGCTTCTCCCTCTCCCACTCCCCCTGCTTGTGTTCCTTCTCTCGCTGTGTCTCTCTCTGTCAAATAAATAAATAAAATCTTTAAAGTAAATAAATAAATAAATAAATAAATAAATAAATAAATAAATATAAATAATAAAAGGCAAATTGTTTGGGGTGCCTGGGTGGCTCAGTTGTTAAGCGTCTGCCTTCAGCTCCAGTCGTGATCCCAGGGTCCTGGGATCGAGCCCCGCATTGGGCTCCCTGCTCGGTGGGAGGCCTGCTTCTCCCTCTCCCACTCCTCCTGCTTGTGCTCCCTCTCTCACTGTGTCTCTCTCTGTCAAATAAATAAATAAAATCTTTTTTTAAAAAAGGGAAATTGTTTTTTTTCTAATTCCATGATATTACAGGATTCTCTTGTAATAAATTTTTATCTAAACATACATAACATTTTTTTTTAAGGTAAGCTCTACACCCAATGTGGGGCTTGAACCTATGACCCCAAGATCAAGAACTGCATGCGCTACTGACTGACCCAGCCAGGTGTCCCCCAGGAGGTAAAATTTTTATCTTATCATCACTCCATATCCCAGCCCTTTATTGGCTCCCAACCTTCCTGGGTCAACTACCCCATAAAGTAGGAATACCTGCTCGCCTAACCACTATCCAGTAATAGTCTGAGATATGCTGGGGTTAATGGATATTTATATTCACTAGGAGGCCTCATGTGGAGAGTATACAGTACGTATGAGGGTGCTGCTACATGGTACAGTGTATTATGTTAAAGTCAGAGCCAAATTGGAATATGAATCCCCTACAGCCAATCTGGGCACCTGACCCAGTAAAGGTCGGTGGGGTAAATGTGTCAACTTTCTGAGGGTGCAAAACCTTAGATGATGCCAGCATCTAAATCTAATTATAACTTGTGGGGAAAGTCTGGGCGCTTCTGACCTTATCTCTTTAACTATGGTCCATAATAAACCAAGACTGAGTGATTCCACTATTTAATTTATGGGAACAACTGATCTCAGTTTACAGTTCTACTTATGAAAGACCTTCTTTCTCATTAGGCAGTGATGAAGGGGGCATGGCCTGGGTGATAATGGGCCATGGCCACTTCACCTTTCTTTTACATATCTAGTCGTTATCAGTTAGCATCCAAGTTCAGTTCTAATGTGGCCCTTAATCTATGCTCCATAAGGTCAATTATATAAATCTCCAACTCTGCCCCTCCTTGCCAAACTGCACGGCTGCCTCAAACTCTCACTATGGAGTAGGAGATGTCTTGTGTGGAACCTTCAGCGTACCCAGGACACGTTATTTGTCACATATTGTGTGTAACAACTCAGATGCTTGGATTTCAGTTTCTCAAGTAAGCCTGGATCTGTAACAGGCTAGGCTTTAGCCCAGTGAGGCCTGGAGGCACCATAGCACTTACAGAGCTGATGTTTTAATGTTAGACTCACACCCTCTACTGTATGGGAGAACTGGGGATGGTAGTAGGCTTTAGAGAACCATCAATCTATATCCGGGTTTTTTTTCCATTTCCAGGACCCTATCCAACTTGTCCGCTAAATCTCTCTGACTGTAGCTTTTCCTGCACCTTAACCCTTTCCAACATCAGAGGCAAACATCTCAGTCACACATTGTTCAGAAACTCCTTGATGTTCTGTATCTCCTCCCACTCTTACGGGACAAGAGCCAAAGGGCTAAAAAGGGGTCTAGATCAGGATCCAAGGTCTCCATAATCTCAAGAAGACCCACTGCACACTGGGAATGAAGGAAACCAAAGAAAATTCAAGTTCAAGTGGTGGAGTATTTGAGCTACAAAATTATTTTGTTACACCACAAAATTTTTTGTCCTTAAAACCCACACTTAATGTATACAAATTCCGTCATGTTCAACCACATTTAAATGGCTAACTGCTTATGTTCCAGGATTAACATATATAGAAAGATGAATTAATAAAATATGAACTTTAATGCTCAGGCCACAGTCTATTTGGGGACATATGCCTGGGCAGTTTAATCATAGTCACACAGCATGACTGGCTCAAGGCTCTCTAAAATTCTGGGCTGAGAGCCTAGTACCCATTACACTATGTTGCTATTCTCTGGTATTTTAGGGAGAATGGGATTTTTGTAAGGATTAAAAAGCCACAATGAGGGGCGCCTGGGTGGCTCAGTCGGTTAAGTGTCTGCCTTTGGTTCAGGTCATGATCCCAGGGTCCTGGGATCGAGTCCTGCATCGGGCTCCCTGCTCAGTGGCGAGTCGGCTTCTCTCTCTCCCTCTGCCCCTCCTCTCCACTAGTACATGATCTCTCTCTCTCTCTCAAATAAATAAAATCTTTAAAAAAAAAAAAAGCCACTGTGATATCATATGGTATTTGTCTTTCTCTGTCTAATTTCACTTAGCATTATACCCTCTAGGTCCATCCATGTGGAATTTAAGAAACAAACAAAGAATAAAAGAGACAAAAATACAGACTTTTAAATACACAGAACAACCTGGTGGTTTCCAGAAGGGAGGCAGGCGGGGGAGAAGGGTGAAATAGATGAAGGGGATTAAGAGGTACAAACTCCCAGTTACAAAATAAATAAGTCACAGAGATGAAAAGTACAGGGAATACAGTCAATAAGATGGTAATAACATTGTCTGGTGATGGATGGTGACTAAACATCACCATGAGCACTGAGTAATGTAGAGAACTGTTGAATCATTATGTTATACACCTGAAACTAATGTAACACTGTATGTCAATTACACTTCAATTAAAAAAAAGTTACCATGATAGATTCCTCTGGCACCTTATAAAAAGAACATGAAAGGATAAGCAAGAAACTAGTAAGAACGATTGTTTGTAAGGAGTGAGGTAAATAAGGGGTAGGAGAGAGCTGGGATGATTGTGAAATGAATCCTAAATACACCTTTTTATAAAATGTTGATTATTTTTAACTATGCAATACCACCTATAAAAGTAAAGAAAAAGAGTGAAAAATAGTTAGGATGGTAATTAGAAATGAAAAAAAAATATGGAGATGACAGATGAATAACTGGAGTTTGAAAAATGCCTCTTTGATGCGAGAACCTTCCATTCTCCTCATCCTTTTTTTCCCCCCGCCTCTGGTAAAGCCAATTTTCTAATCCTCATTTTACTTGACCTCTTACTGCAGCTTCAACACATTTGACTCTTTCCTCCTAGGACTGTCCCTTTGCCCTGTCATGACGCCTTCCCTGTCTTCTTCCCACTGCTCCAGCAACTGCCTCACAACCTTCCTTTCAGACCCCAGACCCCTCCACTCTAAGCAAAGGCTAAAGACTATAACCCTGAGGACCCCAAGAGAGGCCCTCTTCTCTCCTCAGTCTATACTCTGCCCTTGAGAAGTCTCATTTACAAGCCCCAACATATATATTGTCTGATATATATTGTTTTCTTTCTTCTAGGGAAAACATCTTTGTGTTTTCCACCTTACTCAGTGTAACACTTAGTATCTAGTAATGGACCCATTAGTAGCCAAGTTAATTATTTTAATTTAGCCTAAACCATTCTTCTTTACTAACAAGCCAACTAAACAGTCCAGCTGAATACAGGACTTTGGAGAGAGAATCCCCAGAAGAACAAAAAATCTTTTTTTTTTTCTTTATAAACTAATCCTTAGAGTTTCATTTAAGGTGACTTAAGAACAAAACTGTTGTCAATTATTTTTAGCACTTATTTACAGGGCCACTTTGAGCTTACTAAGCCAGAATCTCTGGGTACACACTTGAAAATACATGTTTCCAAATCTTCTCCATAAATTCCTAGCGCTCAGACAGGTTTATAACCATTTCTCTAGTATCTGTCTATTTGGCAAATATTGTCACTCCAATTATTCAGAACAAAAGTCTTTCCAATTCCTGATCTACCACCCATAACTGAAGTTCAAAATGAGAAGAAAAATGAATGATTAGGAAGGTAAGTGAAGCAAACTTAAGAACAACTGTTCAATATAATTAATTTCTCTTCAGTGCTATACTAAAAATATACAGGGAGAAGGAATCAAATGGATTTTGTTACAAAGAAAGTCATTCCAAGTAGAAAATTGGGTAAGTGGAAGGCATAAAAATGAGTAAGTAAAGAAGAGGGTTATTAACAAATGAGCTCAGAGAGGATTAGAAAAAAATAAAACACGGGGGTGGTTTTCCAAGTTTTAGAGGTTGTGCGAGTTGTCTGTATTTATTTCTTTAATGTACCTAAAATTCATCGACCAGTTCCTTATTGGGAAAAATGCCTCAAGTTCATGGAGCAAACCCAAATTAAACCTCTCTACCATGACTATAATTTCTTATAAACCACCCTAAAGAGGTAGAATAGTCCACATCTGCACCAAATGAGAAACAAACCACCAATATTTGATGTTGCACTAAAAGTAAGGTAGTTACTTACTAAGCTATAGCATTTTGGCTGCATGAATTACTCAATTACTAGGGAGACAGTTTAAATTTTCCCTGTTTTGTTTGCTTTTCTGTATCCTTTGCTTTTCTCCATATTAAAAAAATCAAAATCAATTTCATACAACTACAATTTGTGGCATATCTAAAACAGCTGTGGCTGAATGACGTAGTATTTGAAATCCCCCAAATTATGTGAGTGTAGAGACTGAATTTCTTGGAAACAAACAACGAACAAACAAACGAAAGGAAGGAAGACAGAGAGAGGAAGGAAGGAAGGAAGGAAGGAGAGAAAGAGAGAAAGAGAGAAAGAAAGAAAAGAAAGAAAGAAAGAAAGAAAGAAAGAAAGAAAGAAAGAAAGAAAGAAAGAAAGAAAGAAAAGAAAAACGGAAAGAAACGAAACCAAAAAAAACTCAGCATGAAAACCAAACATATTCCCTAATGAGGCTTTTGATGAGGTCATAAATTCCTCTTTTTCTTTTCTAAGTGAAGTCTCCACACAATACCTGTCGTAAAGAGAGAGATCAAAATTCAATGTTTTTTTAAAAAAGCCATAAATCACATTAATAATTTAATCAATGCTTAGATGTAACTTGAAGTTGTCTCACAAATGTTAGTGATGGTGTGTCTGATTATTTTTAGAACTGCCCTGGCTGAATGTCCAAATATAAATATTTCATTTAGATTTTGGCCTTTTCAAGATTCAATGGTGTATAAATTCAATTTTTCTTAAAAGCTGCCATTAAAGCAATACCTACAAAAATATACTAGTTAAAATATCAGGTTTAACCAGATCAGTGATAAGTTTCATGAGGTGTAAATGCCATTAGCATTACTTCAGCCAAACTTGGCTATTGCCAGGCAACTTCTGGGAACATGGTAATATGATGCATGCAGTTTTCACACACTGAAAAATGCAGCAAAATCATATGGCGGGGAAAAAAATCATATGGCAAGAAAAACCTGGTATTTTGTAACACCATAAGCTCACCATGGTTAATAAGAATGCAACAGTTCATTAACCTCAGACCACTGGAAACTCTGGAGTCTGAAGTCACCAGTATTAAAAAGCAAGAAAAAAAAATCTGCCATGCTGCTCAAAGTATTATGCTAAAATTATCTTGGCATGACTATAAACCAGTGTGTTGGTTTGTTGTGGGGACTGGTGAATACCACATAAATCCCATGCTTATAAACCTGTTCCTAGATAACAAACGACTACAAGGTAATTAGCAAATTCACTGAACTTCTGTCATTCTAATTTAATTGTTTAGATAAGAACGTCTTGGGTCACTGAAGTTCTTCAGCACACAAATTCATAGGTATCAAGTGTGCTGATGATAAGAAAAAGTCAGCCGTTAGGAAATATAAAACACATACGCAATTTTAACAAGCATAAGTGAGAACTTAATATTGCTAATAGTATGCTCAGGTGAAGAAGTATGAGACGCGGGTCTTGCTTTTGAATTTTTTATGCTGAAAACACATTTCTATACAGCAGTTAACAACACAAGTTACTAATAACTGCATTAACCTTTCTTAGGTTGCTTTGTATCGATTTTGGTAATTATTAAAGAAAACATTTAGAATATTATTCCTAGCATATGGTAGGTACTCAATAATTGGAGGTTAGGAAAGGTGCACCATGTCTACGTAACAAAAAAAAAAAAAAAAAGCACAAGAAGTTTTTTAAGTGCGTTGGGATTAAATGTGGGGTGTGTTGTCAGAAAAGACTTCCTGGAGGATAAAGTGCTTGAACAGAAAGAGCATTTTATGTTTGAATGAGAAACAAGTGGGGAAAAAAAAAAAAAAAACAGAAATGAGTGTATTAATATGAAACTGAGGAGATAGACATGAGGCAGAAATTAGCATGCAGAGTATGACCTTAGAAGACCCCAAAGGCCAGGCTTAGAAATGTGGATGTTTTCAAATAGGCTATGGAGATCATGGAAGGTTACTGGCAAGCATCTCTTTGAAGGAAGATTAACCTGCCTTTGGTAAGCCAGACGGGGAAGAGAAAACAAACATGTTAAATGTTATCATAGTAATCTAGGAAAAAGTGATGAGGCACTAACATGGGGTGTTAAGTAATGGTAATAAAAATTGAAACTGGAGATGTTTCAAAGGAAGAATTAACAGAGCTTAGAGACTTAACTCCATGTCAAGAACAAAAGGGTGGGTACAGTTAAGAATTATTTCTAAGGTTTCTAGCCTGGAGGTCTTAACAGAAATGGGGAAGATGGAAAACAGCAATATTTTAAGTGGCAGAGAAGTGGAAAATGTATGGTTACACCTTCTAATTATAAAAGCCCTCTAACAGTTTACACAGTCCTTTCTCAAACGTTTATTTTATACTACTAATGGTGAGGTGGGCAACACAGTTATAATCCCCACTTGACAGATGTGGGAACTGAGGTTCAGAAAGGGAAGGACAGTCAGTGAAAGCTGAAGTAATCCAAGGAAATAGTCCCACCTGTCTCCTATACCAAGGTGCTTTTCCCCAAAATAACTTTTGTTTTAATGTCATGATATTTAATTCATCAGGAGTCAATCAGTTAAGTTACAATAATTAACTTGCTTTTACTTATTCAACTAATATATTTGAACCTTACACACCAGGCAATGTTCAAAGCGCAGGAAGCATGATAATGAACAAGATAAACATGGTACCTACTGTTTATTTTATGGGCAAAGACAAACAGGTAAGTGAACGAATACACACACAAAATTTCAGGTAGTGTTAAGTGCTATGAGAAACAAAGGCTGGTGTGCTGGAAAGAAGGACAACTTTAGATAGATAGACAGGGAAGCCCTCACTGATGAAATGATATTTGTGCCAAGACCTGAATGACAAGGGGTTAACCACGTGACAGTATGGGGGCACAAAGTGTTTCAGGAAAAGGAAGGGATAGTATCCAAAGGCTCCAAGACAAGTACAAACCTAGACCAGTCAAAGATGAGGAAAAAAGGCCAGTGTGGAGTGTGGGAAAAAGTGGCAGATGAGGTGGGAGGGACAAGCAGGGACCAGGGAGTAGGACCTTGGAGTTCAGGTAACCATACATCTTAACCTGCCTAGGTACTCCTGGTTCTTCAGGTGCAATTAGTAATAGCACTTCCTTTCACTCTCAAAAGAATTCTGATTTCAATGATAAATTAAATGGTCACCCTGGTTCCAGGCAATGCATGGTAGACTCAGAATTAATTCCAAATACAATAGGAAACCACTGGAGGAAGCTGTAATCTAAAATCTAATCTAAAATGATCAATGTATCCACTCTAAAATGTCATGGTTCCATAGTTACCCAACGTGAGCTATCTATATATGCTTATTGTAGCTGTTCTTAACATTCTCTCTACCAGATTTATCTTTTTAGGCTAACCATAAACATAGTTTTGTGATTGCTCTTCAAATCTTTCCTATCTTCAAAATACCTAAATGAGTTGAATTATCTATGTTTCTAGAGAGCAGGCTATGAGGTATTTTGCTGGGGAGGGGGGGCTTTCCAAAGCAATATGGTTCCATTTCTCCATGCTACGGCCTGCTGCCCAAAGCGCAGCTGATGAGGCCTTCTGAAGTTTGGCAAAAGTGGCAGAAATCTAAACGAGGACAGATCCTATGGCCTACACTTACTACAAACCACCACACAGAACAATGCGGCAAGTGGCTCACAAAGAGATTCTGACTGAGCCGTCATCTTCTCCTCAGCTTCAAGCCATCCAAGTTGTGAAGAGCTCTTCCCCCCTCTCTGCCACCAGAGTTTAAAAGTAAAGTCACACATAAGATAAGACTTTCCATGAAGCTGTCAATTTTGTTTTCACTGTTATCTAATATTTTTATGTTTTTGGTCTTGAGAAATTTAAAACTGTATTGAATTTTGCTGTAGTATTTCTTTCATGTACACAAAGGAGATTCTCCCAGTGCCAGATGTACTGTGAGACAAATGCAAATATAATTCCTTCGTGTGAGGTCCAGGTTCCAGTTACTCTGCTCCCAATTCCCTCTGCAAACACATACCAGTCCTCTTGATAACAGCCATGACCCATTTCTATGACCTTCCCTCAGATATGATTTGTGAAAATGTTAATCATCTTGTTTGCTCTTCTTTCAACAATAAGAGCCTTCACATCCATCTCAACATACAGAGACTCAGACAATGAAAAACATTCTAATGGTAGCATGAGGATAGAGAGGAAGAGTCCCACCAACCTTACTAAAAAGGAATGAAATAGCTTCTATGAAGGTAGTACGTTTTATCAAGCATGGAAATTGTCCTGAGCGTTTAGCCAATAATGACTCGACAGAGGGGGAGACCAGAGGCAAGCAGGTTTTTGCACTTTTCCAGAGCAGAAATGATGAGAGTGTGACATAGAGCAGGAGCCGTGACAAAAGAAAGGAGTGGAGGAAAAGGAGATATTGCAAGAGTTAGAATTGATGGCACGTGGCAACTGATTGGACACAGAAGCGAGAGAAGAAGAAAATTGAAAAATAACTCCAAGACTGCTGTCCTGAGTTCCTGACTGTCGGTTGACGCCAATAACTAAAACTGGGAAGGCAGAAGGAAAATTAGGCTCTGGAGAGAAGATACACTGATAGGCCACCCATGTGGAGACACCCAGCGGGAAGAGTCTAATTTAATGACTTAATATTATATAATTCTATGATATAAAGGCTAAAATATGTCCAGCACTTCACCTGCTTCTAAGACTCTTAGTTTGAGAATCAAAGGACAAAAGCCACACTAGCAAATTATATACAACATAATACTTTCAAAATATAGGTGGGAGAAACATGGATGCTAAATCCCATGAGCATTAAGTAACTACACTAATGCTGTAAACATCTAAACATTTATGTGTAGGTCCAAGAATGAGGACTTTCACATGGGTCTGGCCATTTTACTGCCTCAAGTATATTACAACAGAAAAAGAATAAGATAGAAAAATATATATAATAGTCGAAACACAAATTCCTTGGTAAGCTCTTCAGTGGCCTAGTATGCTTTCGCAAGGCAGCTGAGTACTGAGATTTTCAGGAAAAGATAGCCACTCACTTTAATATCTTTAATTTGGCTATTTAACAAATAATTCAAAACACATTAAACCATCTCCCATTGTCTTAAGCAAAGACACAAAAGCTCACTGTATTTTATTAAAGGAGTAATGCAGCAAAGAGGCTTCTTTAATAAAAATTTTATTAAATTCATTTAATAAAAATGAACTCCATCATCACCAAATAACATATTCTGACAAATGTTTCCCAAAAAATTTCTTATGAATACTGCTAATTCTGCTAACGCCAACTCAGGCATATAAAACAAAGAAAATTAAAACTTACTGCCAAGTTTTAGAAATGCTGCGACCTATGGAAGAAGGCTCACGCAGAATTTTCAGAAACCTTCAACAGCATCATTTTTTAGGAAAAAAGTTTTCTGTTACAGTTTTGTAAACCGCTACTGCTTTGAGTATGTCACAAATGTTTAATTTTTGATCATTCAAAAAGGATTTGACTTCCTTAAAGCAAAAAGAATTCGAGTCAGTAGGATGACACAGATTGGACTCACACTTAAACTGCTCTGAGATAGCAAAATGAAAATCCTCTAATGAAAATAAGAAGTCAGAAAGGGCCCATGTCAAAAGCAGCTGGTCACCACAGTAATGCCCGAGAAACTTTTGTTCTGAAAGAGAAGTCAATACACAAGGCTTCTAGGAAAGATTACATTCTGACCATGAGGTTCAAGAACAGGCAGGATAAACTCTCTAAGTAGTTTTCTAGGAGGCGCTTAATGGAAATGCAGGAGGTGGATCCAAATCAAAACATTACGCATAGAGTTGACAATATCACTCAGTTAAAGATGTGACCAGCAGAAAAGAGGCCAAACCAAAGAGCCACTTTCACCAAAGACTCAAACTTCTTTTTCAAACAGTGACAGCCTTGCGAGAGCTTACATGTGCTCGCTAAAACCTGGAATCCAATAGCAAGATTCTGGACATTCATCCAGTTGATTTTGTTGTTGTTGATTTTCAAAATCAACAACTATCATGCACCCATTATATGATAGTGGATGCTCTTTTAGCAGCAGTGGAAAGGGCATATAATGACCAAAAAGCTTCTATGAATTTGATAACTGTATAAATGAAATCACACTTCAACAGGATCACTTCTACATCAACTTGGAAAACAGCAATACATATGTGAGTCATATATTATTAATTAAACCTACAGTCAATGCTGGGTTTGCAGAACTCTTGAAATCACCCAGCACACATTTACAAGTTTGAAATCACTGGTAAAGCTTATCCCAGAGGTTTTCTTAGAAAACAGAGATGATGCAAAATAGGTTGCTATAATAATATTTCTATTATTGTACTTCTTACATATTTATTTATCTTTCACACCCAAGTTTCTCAAGTTAGCTCCCAGAAAAAGACTATCCTATTTATCTTAAAATCCTACCAGTCACATAAGTTTTTTGAATGAACACTTTAAAAAATGATAAACAAATGAATGGGTTCTAATACAAGTCATAAAATAGATTTAATAGATGTGATTTTTTTTAAAGATTTTATTTATTTATTTCACACAGAGAGAGAGAGATAGCAAGAGAGGGAACACAAGCAGTGGGAGAGGGAGAAGCAGGCTTCCCACCAAGCAGGGAGCCCGATGCAGGGCTCGATCCCAGGACCCCGGAATCATGACCTGAGCCGAAGGCAGATGCTTAACGACTGAGCCACCAGGTGCCCCTGGACGTAACTATTAATAGGAGAGAAATGTTCCTGAATTTTTATCATCTTAGTCAATGAAAAACACACATCAATATTTGTACATACAACTGGTTTTACGTTAGACTTTTTGTACTATCATTTAATATACATTTTTGTTTTATGTATAATTAGATGTGGAAATAAAAGACAATGAAGTCTTCTTTCTAATTCTGTTGACAGCTGTTCCTTTCTAAAATAAATATTCAATCTGGAAAAATATAACTAAAATCCTATTTTAATTTGATCATACAAATAAAACTGTATTCCATCTAAGGAAAAACAGGGAATATTTATTAACCAGCATGCTTCTATACTTTATATTTTGTTATACCCAGTTAGCCTATAGATTACATTTTTTTAACCATCAAACATCTTCTATATGGATTTCTACATGGATTACTTCCAACTGCCAAGGCCTAAAAGAATTAGCTGCCTCAACAGTATGTTATACCCTTTAAATCTACACTTCATATCACAATGCAAAAAGATAAAGAGGTCCCCAGTGAATCAATCTTCATAATTGGCAAAAGTTATTGTAAAGCCAAAAAGAAAACTGAAAGTAGCTGAAACAACCTGGTGAGATTGGGGAAATTCTTCAAAATCTCCTTCGGTTTCAGCAAAGGTAGAACCTGAGAGAAAGTATACTCAGAATAGACCTTTTGGGCTCAACAAGAAAGTCAGCTAGAGCACTCAACTATATTTACAACGAAGCAGTATCAGATACATTCTTTACTGTGAATAAACAATGAATTCATTCAAAACAGTCACAAAAAAAGATCCTGGAGAACCGAGGCGATTACAGTTCAAGGAGTGAATTCTCGAAAAGGAAAGGTTTACAGTGAGTTGGAAAAATATAGTCAAAGATCATGTCATTGAAGACTGAAACTATATTGATGGCACTCGATAAATGACACGATACACAAGAACTAAAATATATATATATACTTTAAAACATTTGTTCCAAAAAACTCACTGCATGGTCCCTACTGATAACAAGTTATTCATTTATACTACAGAAGTCAAGAGCCATTGAAATTAATGCAAAGAGATGGCATATTGACTTTAATCTTGGGGTGGGAACGACCAGAAGTCCAGCAGAGGTACATGTGACAGAACTCAGCCACCGCCGACAGTGGTGTGTGTCACACCGCACCTGGAGGGCTCTAACTGGCCCCTCTCTGCTTGCCTGAATCACTCCATTGTTGAAATCAGCAATCCAGGAGAGAGGACAGCACCAAAACCAAGACACACGAAGAGCTTTCGATTACAAATATCACAATGCACTTGCACAATGCATTTCACTCTGAGGGTCACAGACAGCTGCAGCTCATTGTTTCTCTGAGAAAGAACAAGGAAAGAAGACTTGATCAACCCAGTTGGTAATAAGCATTCGGAAATAATTTTGGAATTGCAAGGTCAAGATCTCAATGTTTGCTCTTTATTTGAGGATGTGTGGGCTTTTATTTCTGGTCCAAAGATGATGGATTATTTATAAACAAGTGATTTCGAACTGGTGGGAAAAAGGAGGAGGTGAGAAGCCGGTAACTCAATAGCAGCTGTTGTCCCCATCAGCTGGAATCCATGGCAGAGAATCCCTGGCACTCAGTCCAACTATTACCCATGCAGGCCTCCATCTTCTCTCTGCAAAGCATCTTCTTAGAAAATGAGCATATTTAGGAACATTTTTAATAGAAAAGAGAAAAATAAGTGCTTCCTATGATGCTCCAAATTCCAATGTCATAAAATAGTAGAGTCCAAAAGATTATAGGCAATACAAGGGGTCATCAGGTCATCTGTTTTTAGGAAAAAAATATCTGAAACATTTAATAGAAATAATACCTAATCTTAATGGTACTCAATGCTGAGAATTCTACAGCTTCCTTTAATAGCCTCTTTCAGTGGTAAATAACCCTTTAATTCAGAAATAACAGACTCTTCTCTGTTGCCACAATTTAAAACCATTTTCTTCATTTCATTTTTGAAGAGATAAAGTGTAGTATGGGTCAATACAATAATCTTTCATATGCTTGAAGGAGTTAGTCATCTTGCCCGATTTTCTAAGGACAAAATAAAGTCCCAAGTGTTTTCAATTTTACTTGTAGGACCCATTTTCTATTCTTTTCATCCTCCCTCTTCACTGAATCCACTCAAATTTTGCTGCATCCTTTTCAACTAAATCTTTTCCACTAACAAAAACTGGATCAAACTATATCAAGCTCAAACAATGGAAAAGATTGCTAATAACAACAACTTATGTACTGCACAGCCCTTTATAGTTTTCAAGCCATTTTCATATTTATCTTCCCTTTTTAGACTCACTAGAACCTTTCAAATTAAAAACAGAAAATGGACATTATATGACGGATCTTTCAAATGATACTGCAGTGGCAAAACGCTCATATTTGTTTCTCTAAACTTCAACGACTTACACATACCCTTGCAGAGGCAGAAGGGAAAAGAGCATGAGTGCCGATGAAGAGCAACAATTTAGGTGCGAGAGAAGGAATTCACCTCAGGTGGCCTCAGTCTCTTCAGGACAAAGGAGATGAGGATGATGGATAAAGTGTGGCTTTCAGGACGTGAGGAGAGAGGAAACAGTTTATAGCAGCCACTGGGGACAGTGACCGGAAATGAACTGCAAACAACTAAAAAACCAGGAACCGCCTCATTTCCCCCTCCCTTAGCCTAAGGCTTCTTTTGATGCGTCTCCTTGTCAGTCAAATTTTGAAGCACGGAGCCTCCAATGTATTATTTTTCTTCTGAGACAAGTGGAATCTCAATGTTGGCCAAGCGAAAGAGCAATTCACTAAATCTTACCTCTGAATTACTTCAAAGCCTAAGAAAATTAGCCAACAACAGGCTTAGAGGTATTTAAAGACAGAACTAGGGAGAATCATTAAGACAAAAGGTAGAAGTAGGAGTAGGAAACATATGGCGTGGGGCAGCCTGTGCCAGGTAGAAAGTGAAGTCCACGTTTAGAAAAGATGCTTCCACAATTTATTATTAGAGGGGTAGCTCGCTTTAAGTTTTTCATTCATTTGCGCTGTGTGTTATGTATTACTGTCCAAAGTATTTTCATTGTATAGGAAGCACAAGCAAGGGTATTTATTTAATGGTGGGTGTCTGTTTTTTCTCAGCAGTTATTCAAGGCAGAAGGAAGTCTTACCACTCTGCCGGCATTACCCTAATGAGGCGCCACTAATTACCTCCGAGCATACACATACCTCCAGCGAAAGAGAACCCAAGGGGAATTCAAGTCTCTCTAGAATTCAATTTGAAGTCTCATCCCCTTAAGTGATGGGAATACCACAAAGGAACACAATAATATAGTTTTAAAGAAAGGAGAGGAAAAAAGACTTAATTTAGCAGTCTCAATTTTTATACACGTTACTGTAGCTATACGATAGCAAGATTTCCATGTCTCTACTGATGAAAGGAAAACATTTTTAAAATACGCTTCTAAGTTAGTGAAACTGATAGCAAATGGGAATACCTAAAATATGTCTTCATGGATCATTTTCCAGCAAAAATATACTTTTATAGGTATTGGAAATGTAATAATTCCGAAATGAGAGTTATCAGCTAAAAGTCTGCAACTGGAATTCATTTCAACATGAGGATGACGCTGAAAGCATTATTTTTTGGCAGCCTGATAGCTTTCTCTTTCTCTTGATCATGAAAATAACATTAGACAATCTATTGACTAAATTCACCCTCAAGAAGAAGCTTTACTTTACATGAGGTTCCCGTTACTGTGTCCTCGTGAAGAACAGGTATATTGTCCAGCCGGGATATTTACAGATTACACGACAAGGAAAACTGACATACTGCCAGTGATCTGAAACTTAAATGCAGCGCAGTATCTGGTTTATGCCCTCTGCCTCTTCTAATGAAGCCTATCAGCTTCAAAAAGTGGTAGCACAAGCAGCAACTTCAGGGTTTTAACCCAAAATTTCAGAAAGAGACCCATTCCACTGCCATTATGTGTTTGTATCATATATTCCCTAAGCACTTTTTTTCTTCCTTCTCCACTCCTAATTCTGCATCTTCTGAGGAAGTCAACACTTAAGGTATAATCCCAAAGTGAAATGCATAGGCATAGGTATACTTCATGTCCCAGCAGACCAGAAGTTCATAGGGGCAGGAAGAGTACCTCTGGCTACCTGTCTGCCCTGACAGCCCCGTGATACCTGCTTCCCCCCGGCTCTGCCAACCCCTGGCCTGGTCGGCCTGGAACCAGAGAGCGAGGCCCAGATGGCTATGAGGATCCTCTCCCCACCTGTAAGTGAGGCCTAGAGTCTCCTGTCCCCAAGGGTGTACTACAGCACTTGCCTTGCATTTTGCCCTCTAACTATAAAAAGGTCCTATGGAAAGAGGTTAAAATTCCCATTTGCAACACTGAGTGGCCAGTCTCTCCAGCTGACTCTCCGGCCTAGGTCCTGCAAGTCTCACTAAGAACGGTTTAAAGAAATCACGAATTTTTAAAGGATCATAATATATAATAAGAAATTATAATTAATATTTTTATATATAAGTCACTTCGGAATGATTTAGTACTCCTTAAAGACACGACAGTTAATTATTCCCATTCTACTAAAGCAGGAGATTTCTAGTTACAAGAAATTGCAAATAAAAGAACACTCAATGGGGGCACCTGGGTGGCAGCCCGTTAAGCATCTGACTTCTTGTTTAGGCTCAGGTCATGATCTCAGGGTCAGGAGACTGAGCCCCATGTGGGGCTCCACACTCAGGGTGGAGTCACTTAAGACTCTCTCTCCCTCTCTCTCTCTCTACCCCTCACCCCAGCTCTCTCTCTCTCTCTCTCAAATAAATAAACAAATCTTTAAAAAAGAAACTCAATGAACCACAGCTTTTGCAATAGGAACATTATCAAGGACACATTCAGATATTTGGATGACAATTGGATAAATGCAAATATTTCAGGGAGGCTATAAAAGAACAGCACAAAAATTCTTAAGAAATGAAAATGCATTATTCTTCTCAAATTTGCCAAATAATCCTACATTTAAATTGCTAAGATGAAATATAACTACAAATGAAATAAAACTGAGCTCTCTGGAAGACTTTAAATTCTGCCAATGCAAGTTTCCAGAAACGTGGTTTAAATCTATTTTCTCCTGAGATTAAGAGCGGAAAGGCTTTTCCTCCTATTTTTCTGCATGACAGAGTCTTTGCAGATTATAAACAGACACAGAGGCTCACTCCTAAAAATCTTGGAGAAGAAATCAGCATTTGGAGAATCATGTACTAATGTATGTCATGACCTCATATGCAGCTGGCCTATTCTCCATGCTCATTACTACCAAGATGACTTCAGTCATGCTTCTCCCTCCTGTTCCCGTTCCCAGAAGTTCACATTCTTCATTCAATCCCAGCACTTCCCAAACTGTACTCTGCAAAACGTTACAGGCCCAGGAGACATTAAATGGATATTTCTGTCAAATAAGTTTGGAAAACATTTCATGGGATATCTCCTCTCAGAAATCAAAAACCGTAGCTTGCGGCAGAATGTGAGGGTCTTTGAAAGACAGGCTCAAGAGGAAGATTTTATTCTGTAGGCAATGCGAGAAGCATAGCAAAGGTGAAGCAAGGGAGAGAGATGATTAATCTGTTTCACGGAGAATGTACAGGATGCTGGAAAGATGGGACTGGGGAGAAGAGTGAGAGGTCAGCAAAAGAATCACGACAGGTCTGCCAGGACTGAGGCAGAGAGAGAGCACACTGAGCGACTTGTGCAGAGAATGAAAAGTGCCTTACAAGAAAACTGGACATAGCATGAGAACAGGGGTAGAAATAACAATGTTCTCTATTGGCACTATTTTCTCAGTGAAACAGAAGGCAAGATAGCCTGAGTGAGGGGCAGGTGAAAATTTAAAGAAATGGGAGGAAAATGATGAAGGTCAAGTTTTGGGTCAGCTCCTGTGGGCAACAGGAAAGGAGCTGTCCCTGGCCCACCCAGCCAGTGCGAGCTTTCCCTCCCCTCAGGCCCCCATGACACTTTGTGTGACCGGTACCTCCCTTGTGGTAACTTTAAAATCTGAATATTATTATTACTATTATCATTATACATATACTTTTCTTACTTCCTTCTACCAGATTTTACTACTCAGTTGGGAGAAGGAGGTTATTAGGTCTTATTTTGCCTGCCTCACCTTTCATAAAACATGACATTTAATAGGCATTTAAAAAGTCATTGCTAAATTGAAGGTGTAAATATGTGTATCATTAAGTATTTGAAACCTTACATCCACCTTTCTTGTCCTTGCTCCCCCACAGGTAAAGTATTTTTCCTATCTGGCTTATAACAAGATTTTCTCTTTGTCTTTGGTTTTCAGCAGTTTAAACAGGATGTGTGAGTTGTTGGTCTGTATTTTTAGTTTACTTGTTTGATTGCTTTTGGTATTTATGCTGCCTGGTATTTTCTGAACTTCCTGTGTCTGTGGTTTTCATTAATTAATTAATTAATTTTGGAAAGTCTCAGCCATTATCAATTCAAAATTTTTTTTTGTTCTTTTCTCTCTTTATCCTCCACCTGGTACCCCAATTATAGGTATGTAAAACCTTTAAAAATTATCCCACAGTTCTTGAATGCTCTTTTTTTCTTTTTGCTTTTCTTTGCATTTCAATTTTGGAAGCTTCTATTGACCTATCTTCACACTCACTAATTCTTTCCTCAGCCATGTCAAGTCCACTGATGAACTCACTGAAGGCATTCTTCATTTCTGTTATAGTGCTTTTGATTTCTAGCATTTTCTTTTGATTCCTTGAGTTTCTACCTCCATTCTTATATAAGCCATCTATTCTTTTTTTTAAGATTTATTTATTTATTTGAGATAGAGAGAGAGAAAGAGAGGACAAGCCAGGGGAAGGAGCAGAGGGAGAGAGAGGAGCAGAGGGAGAGTGAGAAGCAGACTCCCCACTGAGCAGGGAGCCCAACACAGGGCTAGATCCCACGACCCTGAGATCATGACCTGAGCCAAAGGCAGACGCTTAACCAACTGAGCTACCCAGGCACCCCTAAGCGATCTATTCTTGCGTGTTGTCTACTTCTCTGATTAGAGCCCTTTTGTATTAATCAGTTATTTTAAGTTACTTGTCCAATAATTCTAATATCTGTCATCGTATCTGGTGACTCCTTTACCTCTTTAGAGATGCCTTGTAGTTTTTTGTTGAAAGCAGGTATATTGTACTGGGAAACAGGAACTAAAGTAAATAGGCCTTCAGTGTGAAGATTTATGTTCATCTGGCTATCCTCTGGGTTGTGTTTAATGTTTGCTGTAGCTATAGGCGCTAGAGACAACAAATTCCTCTATTATCTTTATTTTTATCCCCTGCTCCTGACTTTAGGCTTCCCTACATACTCCTCCTCAGAAGGAATCTGTGTCCTGCAGTTCTTTCAGCTATAATTCACTGTTATTATACTGGAGACCTGTTGGAATAGTAGTAAAATGTGGTGATAGGTAGCATTCCATACTCTTCTGATTAAATTTCAGTCTTCTAAAAAAAAAAAAATCAGTCTTCTAAGATTTGGATGCCTCTGGCCTGTAACCTTCACAGAGCATTTCACTTAATTCCTTCAATAAGACAGGAAGGCTATAGGGGACTAGAGATGAATGTCTGACTCCCATGGCTCCAGGACAAGGTTCTGACAAAGTCTTTCACCCTAAGAGTAGCCTGTGTTTGGAGATGGCTCTGGGTGTATTTTATGATGATTACTTACCCACTGCTCCTGTCAGAGTCATGTCTGCACGATTTTCAAATCTTCACTGTGAGAACTTGGTGGGGTGCCCATTTGGTAAGGTTCATGAACATGTGAGGGCTGGGGCCCACTCTGAGATTGGATCCCCCAGGAATTTTTAACTCTAACACTAGTGCATATCCAGTCTTGAGCAATTTGTCAAAATTACCATTTAAGTGTTACTGCTTCAGAAGTTTCTGCTCCAGGTAAGCAGATATTGGCTGACACAATCTGCATGCACCCATCTCTCCAAATTTCAGGGTGATGGTTTGCCCTGTAACCTTAGGTCTACGATGAGAGATACTGATTTTTTTCAATTTGTCCAGCTTTTTCTTGTTGTAAGGATGGAAGTGACAACTACCAAGATCTCTAATTGTCAGAGCTGAAATTGGAAGTTTCAACATCCACTTTTCATATTAAGCTGGTGTTAAAATACACACACACACACACATGCACATACTCACGTGCACACACCCACCATGCACACATACGCATATGTGCACACACACGCCATTCTTTCAGATCCCTATACTCAAAAAACGGGTAAGGGAAGAAAATACATGTATAGAGTAGATGCTAATGATTGATAACAACTTAAGTATACTTCAGGGATGCAAACCTGGTATTTGCGGTCAGAAGATCTGGCCTTGAGACTTTTCAGACATAACACATCATGTCTACCATTTATTTCTCTAATCTTAATGCAATCAAATGATATGAAATTACTTTTTGGTCATTACAAATGTGTTAATTATTATCATAACCCTATGTAGCATTTTCTTTTTAAAATAAAAAGAGAAGAGTGACAATGCTTTATATTTATGGATACAATCACTAATGAAAAAATTTCAGACAGCGAGGAGAATCAATATTCTCCTCTATATAGGTCTCTATCACTATGGTTCAGTTTCTTTGTTTCACTGCCTCCGTCTGTTACTCTTCCCAAACATAATAGCCAATTTTTAAGTTAAAGAAGTATGAGCAAAGATTTACATTTTACATTTATGTATTTTTAATTTCTACCTGTGGAAATTTTCAAAGATGACAAAAAATAGAGAAAAATAATCAACTACTACATAGCCATACCCCAGTCTCAATAATTATCAGCACTTTTGCCAATCTTGCCTCATCTCTCCCTCCCATTTTTCTTGACCCAGAATATTTTAAAGCAAATCCCAGATAACATATAAGTACTTCAGTCTGCATCTCTAATAGATAAGAAAGTCCATTCACTAGGTACGGTGACTTTGTTGTAACCCATTTTGGGGACAAGTGACCTCTCTTCCTGTGTAGGAGTGACGGCTGCACAGTTTTGCCACTAGTACTGTCATGGGGAAGCCTAAGATGAGGAGAAGAGCATGTGTGAGCACAGAGCAATCAAAGGGGTGAACTGAGTTGGATGTTTTGCACTGATTCTCTCATCTGCCCTTCTAACCTCCATGTAGATAGTTGGACAGGACGATAAGCTAAGAACATTTCTCTTATACTTAGAATTCTAGATGAGAATTAGTTCTGCAAATAGAAGCAATATGTCTAAGATGATGAATGCAGAAGTGAAGCAGAGGCCATTTTCCTGCACCCTTTTGGCTGTTTCAACTGCAAACAAAGACAAGGAAATGTGAGGTTTTCTACAGCAGTGCTGATAACGGCACATTCTCTGGGTGTCAAGAGGCAACTGTGGCCACAGCAGCAGCAGATTAATTCCGACTTCCTGAATACTTAATTGCAGCAATGGGGTATGTTCACAAACTCACAGCTCCAGCGATAGCCTCAGGTGTACACAGCTTTTAAGTGGATCAATTGTATATTGTCTGGAAGTCATTCCAGTTGGAACAGCCTAGAACCCATTCTTTATATCTTCAATCAATTTTATAAGCACCTAATACCCGTGCATTAAATATCTTCCTGTTTAAAACACATCTTGTTTCTGTTTCCTGGACTAAATCTTGACATATACTATTTGACATTATCTGTGGAACGGATACTAAATTTTCATGAACAAATACTTAATTTTATAATGTGATACACTAATTTTTCTATTTCATCTGTCCTATTTAAAATCCCCTTAAATTTATATTCACTTTATTTTTTTAAAGGATTTTTTTTTAAGATTTTATTTATTTATTTGAGAGAGAGGGAGCATGAGCTGGGTGAAGGGCAGAGGGAGAAGCAGACTCCCTGGAGAGCAGGGAGCCCAAGGCGGGACTCGATCCCGGGACTCCGGGATCATGACCTGAGCCAAAGGCAGACGCTTAACCAACTGAGCCACCCAGGTGCCCCAATTTATATTCACTTTAAAATTCAAATTTCCATTCGAGTCTATTTTTTAAATTAAATGCTGATTGCAATGCTTTAAATCTATTTCATGACCCCCCAGTGGGTTGCAAGCCTCAGTGTAAAAGATAATACTTACACCATAGTGTTATTAAGAGAGATGCGAGTATATTATAGAAAATCATAACGCCATTTACTTGTTTTTCTTTTTTTCCATCCTAGCCTACATAGTAGACAATCTAGAGTTTCTCCAGCTATCATTTTATTGACCTCTACCCTAAGTTCAAGACAGCTTTCAGGCAAGTCTCCTCGTAGCTGAGAAATACTTTTAAGAAACACAAAAATGGAAAACAGAGAATAGGAAAAAAGGGGTATGACTGACATTCAGGTTTGGGGAAAAACTACTCTTAACTTAAAAGAATGCAAGTTTTTCATGAAATCATTTTCTGAAAGCTTTCATTGACCAGAGTTGATTTTTTTTTTTTTATTAAAACATACCTCCAGAAACCATATGCAATGTTTGATTTTTTTTCCTCCATCTACTCATTAGTCAAACAGAAATAAATCTAATAAATAAATCTTGTTATATGAATAGTGAACTATATTCAGTTTTTAGTTCTTGATTCCAAAACCAATAAAATCACAGCAAAATGTTAAATGAATCCACAGATCTCAGAGGATAACAGATCATAAAACTCCCACAGATTTGGCAAGGTGACAGTCACAGACAGAAGGAGAAAAGATATATAAATATAAGCTAAAGTTTCACATTTTTCTATTCTAAAAAATTGAGCTTTATGTAAAAAGTGGGGTTCTTAACTATAAAATATTTTTTCTGTTTTAACAAATCGACATTAATGAGCACTATCTCTATGCATTTTATTTCCTCCCTTCAATAGGAAAAAGGAATTTTTGTGCTTTGAATCCATTTGTATCATAAAGCTCAGTAGGCTTACACTTTGATTTTCAGGTTTTGAATAGAAATCTCTCCAAAAATTTATTACCTTCTTTCTTACTTAGTGAAACAAAATAAAATGAATATTAATTAGCCTCTTGATGCTTCAGGTTTTTCATTGTCATCATCAATCACCATCGCATCCTAAAGCACTGTGCTGCCCTCGGGAGTTACTGTTAAGTGACAAAATGTTGAAGGTGAAAACATCACGGACGCTGGTATTGGACGCAACCTGGTTCAGACCAAGTACTATGACAATAGGCAAACTAATTAACATCCCTACATTTAAGTTTCATCTGCTATCAAACAGAAACCATATGCTGTTCTCATAAAGTTGTTAGAAGGATTAAATGAGTATATGCAAAAGAATATAGTAATGTCATTAACACTATAAAATCAAGTATCTGTTACTTCTCAAACCAGAATATTTCATAATTCTGAATAACTGACACAACTTTACGACCAACTGGTGGGTAAGCGGGGCACTACTATCTTTATAGAATCAAATAGCAGCAACTTTTAAAGTTAAAAGCACAAAATAAGGTGGTAAATTTAAACCTTAAATTGAAATATATTTGAAATAGATGTTTTGGCAAATTGTATCTTTTTAAATTTTATTTTGTTTGTTGCTGCAATACAGACATACATCTAATTTTAATTTTAATTTTGTACACCAGAAATCTTGCTAAGTAGCAATACATCTATCAAAAGACATATACAAGAGTCTAAAGATAGCTTTATAAAATTTTACTGAGACATGCAAGAAGACCTAGATAAATGAAGAGATATACCATTCATATGGATTAAAGAGTAAATTTTCCCCAGATTGTTCTATAGACTTAATGTAATCACAATCTAAAATTACGAAAGGATCTGTGTGGAAATTGGCCAGCTAATTCTAAAATTTATATGGAAATGCAAAAGGCCAAGAATAAATAAGGCAATCCTGAAGAAGAACAAAGTGTGTAAGAACTCCATCAGATATGAAAAGTTATTATAAATAAATAGCAATTAAGACAGCACAGTATTGCTACAGCATAGAGAAACAAAAGACAATTGGGACAGACTAGGAAACATAGAAACAGACCCACAATATCTGAAGAGTTAGGACAAAAGTAGCACATCATGGAAGTAGAGTAAGGACAGTCATTTCAATAAACAATTGTTGGGACAATTGGATATCCATATGAAAAACAATTAAACTAGGTCCTTCCCTCACACTATCTAGAAAAAACAAAACAAACTTCAGATGAAATTTTCAGGCCTTAATGTGAAAGACTAAACTATGTATTTGGTTTTTAGAAGATAAAAGATTATCTTCATGATCTTGGGGGAAGGAAAAAATTCTTAAACAACATTCTAAAATCATGATTTCCATAAAGGGAATTATTGACAAACTTGACTAAGTTAAAAATAATAAACAGCTGTTCAATGAAAAACGTAATAAGGAATGAGAAGACAAGCTATAGACTAAGACAAGATACTGTAACCGATGTACACAACAAAGGGTTTCCAGTCAAACTCTATGCAGAAATTCTACAAAGACAAGACAGACAGACGTGTAGAATGAAAAAATAAAGGACTTGGACATATACTTTTCAAATAGATAAAAGTAAAGGGCAAAGTTCTACCAAAGGATACATACAAGCATTAAAAAATGATTTTATTTTAAAAGGAACAAAGTAAAAAAAATAAAGAAATAAAAAAGAAACAGACGCACCTGGGTGGCTCAGTCAATTGAACATGTGACTCTTGATTTCAGCTCAGGTCCTGAACTCAGGGGTGTGGGATCGGGCCCCACTTCCGGCTCCAGGCTCGGCGAGGAGTCTGCTTCTCTCCTTCTCTCTCCCTCTGCCTCTACCCCTACTTGTTCTCTCTCTCTCTCTCTCTAATATAGATAAATCTTTTTTAAAAAAATTAAAAATAAATAAAAGGAACAAAGTGCTTATCGTTAAAGTCAGGGGTGGTTGCCTCCCAAAGTTAGAATAATTCAGAGGCAATGACAATATTCTTATTTTCTTCATGTGGGAGGTGGTTACATGGGTGTTTATTTTATAACTTATTCATAATTATACACATTGCACAACTGTTTTATACACTTTTGTGTATGCATTATATTTTGTAACAAAAGCAGATTTTCTCAAGTGTACTAAAAAGTGTACTGAAAGAACAGACCAGATGGTAACAATGTTCCAGATAACCCAGACTATACTCCCCAAACAGACTCTCCTTAAAATATAACTTCTAGATCCAAAATGTCCCCATTTTCTTGTTCTAGAGTCAGACTAACCATTGTAGGTCATCTATTATTTTCTCCAGAGAAGGCTACATGGACAAGGTATCATGTGGTCTGGGTCTTGTGGGATAAGATTTGGATGTGGATAGATTGGGGAAAGGATTCAATTAGTCCTACTAATCCTACTGTCAGTTTGATGAGTAAATCTTCCTGACTCAGCATGCTTTCCTGGATCTCGGTTTCCTCATTCAATTTAACAAAAAAAAAAAAAAAAAAAGGATTATGCCTGAGTAAAAATGCAAGCATCGAGTTTTTTTCCCCCTGGTGATAAGCTTTCACAACCTGCATATTTGAGAAGAATTCCATAGAACTGCCCGGTCTATTAACTCTCACTGTGATCTTAAGCAACCTAGAGCATACAGAGGAAACCTTTGGCTGTGGAGGAAAAAGTGACAAACTGCAGGTCTGACTCAACCAGTGTGAATAGGGAAATAAATTAGACAGATAAGGAACCAAGAAATTCTGGGCCTCAGTTACCCGAAATTTTAAACAGAAACAATAACTTCCATGCTACATATCCCGAAGCTTATATGCTAACTGTTGCCAACGTGATCTGAAGAAGACAAACTGTAAAGAGCGCCCTTGCTTCTTAACCACAAACAGGTTACAGGAGAAGTAAAAGGAGACAGGAGTCAAGCTGTGGCTTGAGCATTTACCAGCGGCGTGACTGACCACAGACGAGTTGGATCAATCCAGTTCAAATCATTTAAGGTCTTTTACCCAACTCTATAATCATTTGTAAACTACAACTTCCACAACTATGTACTACCCAGGGGGTCTACGCTCTCTGCATACTCCTTTTATGACAAACCTAACAAATACAAATTCAATATGATAACTAAGATAAATTAAAAATCACTTCATGAAAGGATTCAAATGAAGATCTCTTTAAATAGTTTTCCCAGGAACTAAAGTGTGAAAGCTAACATTTTATAGATACCTTCCTAAAAAGGCAATGTTATATTCAGTTATACCTATGACTATCTTCCACAGCTGATTAAGAAAAAAAAAAAAAAAAAGGAAGAACAAGTTTCTGTTAGAACCGAATTGAAAATCAGGTAGAATGACGCCAGCTGTAGAGGTACACACTCAGGTGAACTTGAGGCTGGTGCGCAACAGTTGCAGGCTTCTGTCGTACTCGGCCCTTTGACAGAGGGCCTGCGCGCACTTGTGCACACGCTGCCACCTGCCCTGGCCCTGCCCGACACGCCGCCCGATTCCACAGCCAAAGATCAAAACCCTAGTGGAACAGGGTGTCCCCAGAATGCTGCTCCAGTCCTAACTCCTTGGTGCCCATGCCATTCTAGCCGTTAAACATTTACAGTCACTGTTAGGTAAACTGGAAGTACGTAGTTTTTTCATTCTAAAGTAAAAGCAAGGGGTTAAGGGGGTCAGACTTACCCAATTTTCCTACTTTGTTGGTTGACGTGGTCAGATTCCTGGGAGCTCTAAGTAGGCAGACAGCCGGAGGCACCCCGCCCTTTTCTGGGTTGTCATTATGTAGCAAGAGGTTCAGAACGAACACTTGGACAAGAAAACTAGGCTAGACTGAGCACGAAGTACTTCCCTCTAAGAAATCAGATATCTAAAATACAGATCAGTCTCATTCCCCAATCTCAACCGATACCAAAAAAAAAAAAAAGTTTACAAAAATGGCTTTCACAAAACATGTTCTACTAGCTGTCTGGAATACCACCAAATGCAAAAAGGTTATCGATTCATTCAACCTACTGACTAAATAGTTAGTGAAGATAAATGAATATTTGAATTAGGCTTTTTAAAAGCCCCTCCTAAATTTTACCTCATTTGGATCTGACCATTTATCTCAAGATATACGTTATTATCTCTATTTCACAGATGGAAGAAAACGATGCTCTGAGACATTCGCCTAACGCTCGGTTGGTAAGCAAAAGAGCGCTGAATCTGAAACACCAACATCTGGAAAAAGAGCAGCAGCGCAGGGCCAGGCACAGCATGCAGCACGAAAGCAGCCTCAAGAGCTCCCTGAACACTTCACAGTCTAAGGAAAGGGCAAGTTCAGAGAGAGAAAATAGAGTCCGAGAAGAGAGACAGGACTATGGAGCCTCTCCAGCACTGTCATTACCAAATTCACCCTACTCCATGGGCTCCTGGGGACGGATGGAGGGAGCCCCATGCTGGTACCAGCCAGCCACCATGCTCAGATTAGGCCTACTGTCACTTTAAAACTGTAACGCAAAACTACATGACATGTACCAATCATTAATACGCTAAATACCAACTAAAATGGTACTGTATGTCAGTTCTGATTCAGTAACATAGGCATCAGAAATAAGAAATAAAACACATCGAAGTAATTTTCCAAAAAGCAAGTAACTAATGAGTAAGATAGAAAAGACATACTTCAAAATAGGATTTTCTTCCCTGGTAGCTAAAACTCTCATTTGAAAATTAATTATAATAATTTCAACAGTAGAGTGTTATAAATCTGCTATACCTAATAGTTCTTAATTGAACTTGTTAAGGAAAAAAACTATTTCACTTTACATACGCACATGGCTTCTTCAATAATTTCTTAAGACTAAACAAGCCTTTTGGGCTCCCATCATCCGCTGAAGACCGAACACCTAATTATCATTTCAATATTCATTCTATCAAACTGCTTAGAATTTTAACATCATAAGCTATTGCCTAGTAACTGATTATCTCAATCACAATGTTCCTAATTTTTTTTCCAGATACTTTGCTCTAAATCAAAATCTAGCCTACTTCCAACATGTTCGAATTCTGCTTACATTTCCAAAATACTAGAAAGTTCCACTAATGTGGGACTTACTAATAGCAAGTACAATAATAATGATAATAAATTTCAACTGATGTTTTTATACCATCTTTTAAAAACTGGCTTGGTCATCCATGAAACACTTCCTCACCCTATGAAAAAGATTGGTGGCAGAGCAGTGTGAGAAAGGAAGGTATTTGGTGCAAAGAATACACAGAGCCTCTGTATAGTAACATTTTATCAATGCTACAGTGTCTAGAATACAGTCTAGAGCTTACCCTCCAAAAGGCAAAATATATTAAATGAAGTTCTTCAAATGGAGAGGCTCAGCTGTGACATATGTACCAAAAACAGGAGCTCTATTTTTCTTGGCTTTTCAAAAATAACTTCTGAGAATTTCTTTTGAGACTAACCCGCAAATAGACTGTTCACACTGACCTCCTTGTTTGTCCAAGCATGGCCTAAAGAGTGAAACCACGACGTTTGGTAAGTAAAGCTATCTTCCTGCTTCAGGCTCCACTCAAAGGGGGCTATTATACCAATGCAGCCCTGTTACAACTTCTGTAGGTGTTTCATTTCTGTCACCAGAGAACGTCTGACTATGGAATTTGTATGTATTACACAGGATGCTCTTTATGTAATGGGTATATTAGAGTAAGACCCATAAGCATATTCAAGAGCATTCAACTTCATAAAAGGCATTTTTTCCTGAATATGAAAAAAAAGATACTTTTTCTTGATTCTCTACACCCACGCTCCACATTCTACTTAGCCAAGTGAACACACATTCTTTCCCCTATCCCTAAGACATTTATCTAACATTTGTCCCATCACGCGAGTTCTATTAAAAACTTACCTAGATTACTACGTGTTGGCCATGTGCAATTATATTGACAATATTTAATAACATTTGTTGTGTTGATTTTAAAATTTCCCTGAGCGAAGCATGAGACTCTTCTTCTAAATCATTCCAAATACACAGTAAGCAATATGAAATCATTTTCATATAATAAAAATTCATTTTTCTTGAGAATAATAGAACCTCTTTCATGCGAGTTGTCAGAGTTAGAGGAGATAATGTCAATGCTGATGACGAGGGTAGTAACTGTAACAAACATTTACCAAGTACTACCTGTGTGTCTGTCCGGCACAGTGCTTTGCACGCAGTGTCATTTACTCCCCACGATGAGGTCTTGCTGTTATCCCCACCTTAGAGACAGGAAACTACTCCTGGGAAGATGATATTTGCCAAGCACCAGCATGCGGCTGCTTAGCAATCATTAGTTTTCAATTGTATGGGACTGGAACAGCTTTTGTGGCTTCCAGGGGTACTTTCTGTAACAGAACCTTGCTATGCCACTTCTGGGTATCACGGCTGAATGGTGTTCCTCCTTTTAATTCCAAACTTTGAAGCCTTTGTTGATCTTGGAAACACTTCTCTTAACTGAGCCACTATCAAAAAATCCATTCCCTTCTTCTAAAGTAATAGAGTTGTTGAAACTAGAAATGACATTTCCCAGCCTCCCTTGCAAGAAGGTCATCCATTTCACTAGGTCCTGACCCAAAGAATGGGAGATGGGAGATATCCCATTTCTGATCAGGACCCTTGAAGGAGTGAGTTTACCTCCTCCATGGGCTCTCTTTCCCTACTTTCCTCCAGCTGGAACCCATACGTGCAGCAACCAAGCATTAAACATCAGACAACAAAGCTCTAGGCAAGGGTCAGGAAACTATGGCCCATGGCCAACTCTGGCCCACCACTTGTCTTTGTAAATAAAGTTTTATTGTAACATAACCACAAAAATAAATTCATTTTTTTTTACACTGCATTTATACTTCTGATTTTAAACACTGGTTAATCCAGACAAAGACTGGGTTTTCATCTTTGGGCAATTGTTTTCTGGTTGTCAACTCTGCATTACCAAATTAATCTAATATTATTCAAAATATTCTCTAAAAGAATTAACATGATCTATTTGAGTAGATATTCCTGATCTCTTCTACAATGCTTCCTTATGAAGTGATTCTGAAACCCAAAAGACCAACTGATCCATAATTACAATTACAGACTTTCAAAGACAGAAGAATCCTGGGTGATCTGATATAACCCTAAATTTATAGTTGAGGTAAGTGAGGCCAACTGAAATTAAATTACTTTTATGTTATCCCCCAACCTAAATATATGGGACTATATGGACCTAGAAGTAAATATATAGGCAAATCATTGATGAGGCAATCAGAAGTCAATGAAGCAAAAAAAAAAAAAAATGTAGCTCTTTTGTATGAGAAAGCTGAACTTAAAAAACTTAATATTCTAAAAAATAATAAAATATTTAATAGTGTCTTCTTTTTCCCATTTTATTGAGATTTACCTGACATACAATGGCTTACCTATATTTAAAATGTACAATTTGGTGAGTTCTGACTTATATACCCACCCATGAAAATATTACTACAATCAAGATAACAAACATTCCTACCAGCCCCAAGAACTTCCCGTGCAACCCTTTGTGATCCATCCCTCACCCTACCGCTATTGCAAGAATAACACTGATCTGCTTTATGTCATTATAGATTCATTTGGGCTTTCCAGAACTGTATGTAAATGGAATTACATAAAACGTATTCTTTGTTTGGCTCCTTTGTGATTATTCTGAAACTCATCCATAATGCTCCATGCATCAGCTGTTTGCCTGTCCTTTTTACTGCTGAGTAGTAGCCCACTGCATGGGTATGACACAGGTGGTTTATCCAGTCACCTACTGATGACATTTAGGTTGTTCCCAGTCTGGACTATAACAAATGAAACCACTCTAAACATTCATGTATAAATCATTGTGTTGGGCATATATTTTCATTTCTCTTGTGTAAATAACTAGTAGAATGTGTGTATATACACACACACACACACACACAGTTTTATATATATATATATGGTACATGTATATTTGTTAAGTTTTTTTTTTAACGGTGTATGTATATTTAACTCTTTTAAAAATTGCCTACCAATGTAGTTATACTGTGTTACATTACATTCATATGTTCAGCGATGTATAAAAGTTCCAGTTGCTCTACATGCTCATCATTCTAATGGGCTTGTAGTAGGATAAAACTGTGATTTCACTTTGCATTTCTCTGATGACAAATTATGCTGGTCATCTTTTTTTGTGCTTATTGATCATTCGCTGGTTGTCTTTTGTGAATCATCCAAACATTTGTCTACTATTTTTTAATTGGATTTTGACTCATTATTATCAAATTGAAAGAGTATTTTATGTATTCTGGATACAAGTCCTTTGTCTGATATATATTTTGTAAATGTTTTCTGCCAGCCTTACCTTGTTCCCTGATGTTTTTATTAAGAGAAAATGTTCATTATTTTGATAAAATCCTATTAGTCAATATTTTCCTTTACGATATGACTTGCTGTGTCTTACCCCAAGGCTGCGGGATTTAAGTTCTATGCTTTCTTTTATCAGTAGTGTAGTTTCATGTTGTACATGAGGGTCCGTGAGTCATCTTTTATATTAATTTTTACATCTAGTATGAGGTCAAGGTTGATGTTCATTTTTTTCCCAAATTTATAACCAGTTGATCCAGTGCCATTTGCTGAAACAACTTTCCTTTCCCCCTTTTAACTCCTTCAGTACTGTCAAGAACTATGAAAGGTCTGATACGATCCTACTTGTAAGCTATAAGTTAGCCCTGCCACAGTTTCCGTGACGCTAGCAGGAGACCCAAAAACTCCTGGGTCAGAGATAAAGTACCTTCTAATTCTTGGCATATCAGGCAGCATGAGCTTCATGTTTACATTGGTTCCTCCTGTTTCCCAGCTCTCAAGGGGGTAATGTAGGGGTCCAGTCAGGTAAAGAAGGCTGCACACACAGTGGGTCTTAGTCACAGTTGAGGAACCACAAACTTAGGAAACTCCAACAACTCCTATGAAGGGGCTGCTAGCAAACCTGCCCATCCTCTGCCTAAGTGGGAGACATTATGTTTATTATTGTGGGAGAAAACAAATCACTCTGTCCCAGAGAAAGGCACTCTCTCAATTTCCCAAAGCTGTTTGTTATACAAACGTTTTTGTAAAGATAGTCTGGAACAAAGATGTGAATACCTCCTGCTCAGAAGATATGTAGAAATTTCAGAGAATCAGAGGAAACTGTCTCACAAAAGGCACCTCTATTAAAAATCAATTGTTCATATATGGGTGGGTCTATTTCTGAATTCTCTGGACTATATAACTTCACCATACCAACCTGTATTAATTACTGTAGCTTTACAAATTAAGTCTTCAAATCAAGTACAATAAGTGCTCCAACTCTGTTCTTTTAAAAACTGCTTTGGCTATTCTGTTTTTTTAGCTTCCATATAAATTTTATAATCAGCTTGTCAGTTTCAACCCAAAAAAAGCCTGCTAGAATTGTGATTGGGATTACACTGAATCTATAAATCAATATGAGCAGGATTTCCATCTTAAGAATATTGTGTCTTCCAATCTCTGAAGACACATAATATTAGGCATGGTTTAATCTCTCCATTCTTTCAGGCTTCTTTAGTTTCTTTTAACAATATTTTGTATTTTTCACTATAGAGGTCTTAGTCTTCTGTTATATTCACACCTAAGTATTTTATGATTTTTGGCACTACCATAAATACGATTCTTTTTAATTTCATTTCCCAATTATTTGCTGTTAGGATATAAAAATACAACTGATTTTACTATATTAACTTTGTAGTCTGCAATTATGGAAATTCACTTTTTATCTAGTCACTTTGTGAAGCAGCCCAATCAATCCACTATTGAATGGCTCCAAGTTTTAAAACTATTATATTATTAACCAGTCTCCCTAAAGTTTCTACCAGCTCTATGATCCTAGTTCTGCCTTCTGTAAGGAGTATGCCCATTGCCAGAAATCTTTCTTTCAGATCAAGTTCCCCAGCATTCTCCTTCACCAGACTTCTCATGCCATTCCTCCAAATACAATTCCTCTTCCTCAAAACGTGGTCTTGCTCACTCATGTGGACAGATGTCCTATTATTTATTCCTTAAGAGACAAAGTCCAGAATAGAACAAATACTCCTGAAGAGCTGATGGTACTGTTCAGGGAGCCCCTTGGAAAACCTGATTTTGAAACTAACTACTATAGCCCATTATTACTTTGGCAATTTTAGGAGCTTTATCATATTGTTGGTTCTTATAAAACAGGTAGTCAACTAAAATCGTTTTGTTGGGTTTTCTTGAACTTAAGTGACTATTTTGTGTATCTCTACATGCAGGCACATACATGTATCCATATTAAATTACATTTCCTTTGCTGCGGTAGCATTTCAGCCCATTAGGATCATTTTTCATTCTAATTTACTCAATCAACACATTAGCTATTTCTTTCAACTTTTCATGGAGTTGCAAAGTTGAGCTCTGTGTAGTGAGTGGAGTCTGACTTAGATTACATGATTTGGGAGTCATCTAAGTTATTCAAATAAAAAGTGGAACAGAGTTAAAGAAAGAGCTCTCTTTCCAAGCACTCTCTGTCAGGATAGTTACCCACCCAGCTGTGAATTATTTCAACTGAACAGTCGTCCCCTCTAGTAGTTTTTAAATGCTAGTCCTCATGATAACTCCTGACTAGTAGTAAATGTGCGACTAATAAATTTTAATTGAATAAAGTAAAAAATATTAAGGAATTGTAGAAGAAACAGTTTACGGAGAAAATAAAGATAACAGGATAAAAACACACAGGATGACTACTTTTGAAACAGTACCATAGATTTTAATTTGATTGCTCAGTTTAAAGAAAATCAAAAAAATAAATAGCATCTTTATTTCCCCCCCACAATCAGTACTTCACAAAATAGACCACAATCTGCCAGGACTCTTCTATAAAAAGAAAGTCATACTCACTCTGAAAAAGACCAAGCCTGCCAAAATTTTTCAGTTGCTTTTACTTGTAAGATAATCTAAAAAAAACCTTGTAAAAGAATGCTATTATAATTTCCACATTTAAAAGTATAAAATTAATTTTTATGTGCTTAATTCAGATATTAATGTTTGAATGCTTCTCATTTTAAACTTAACATAATATTTAGCATGAGGTATTTTAGATGGAATATGCTGATATGAAAAATATCTTTAAAGAAAGGCTAAATTCTGAAAGGCAGTATTGTTATCTTAAAGAAATTCAGGCCAAGTGTAAAGAGAGTTCTATTCAAAGAGGAAAATTCTCTTCTCAGACTGCATTTCTGTCCGGCAGATTATCCAATTCATCACTTCTATCCACTTGCTATGTGCAACACTGACATCAGGAGAACTTGTGTATTTTTATGGACAATAACACATACAACTAAACGCAGAGTATCAATACAAGAATATTGTTCCCTTAACAAATCTTCCTGTTTAATCTTCAAATTTGGAAAACGTTATCCATTACAGCAACAGAAAATAGAAGCTCAGAATGAAATGAATCCAAAACATTTAATTTTTTTTTTGTTGAGGGTTCCAGATTTTTTTAGTTTCTACCAATGAGAGGTATTTAAAATGCAATCACTCTGCAATTTGGAGAATTTCTTCCTGGTTGAAATAGTTACAATTTTTTGAAAGAGCAGCATGTAGAATTTTTAAAAACACCACATGCTTTGATTATACATTTTAAGGTAAGCTAAAGGAGATGACAAGAAAAAAACTGTTCAGGCCCACTAACTACAGAAAATATTGATCTGTGTTGCTCATAATACAATGTCAATATTGGGACACCTGGGTGGCTCAATCGGTTAAGCATCTGCCTTTGGCTCAGGTCATGATCCCAGGGTCCTGGGATCAAGCCCCGCATCAAGCTCCTTGCTCAGCAGGGAGCCTGCTTCTCCCTCTGCCTGCCACTCCTCCTGCTTGTGCTCTCTCTCTCTCTCTGACAAATAAATAAATAAAATCTTAAAAAAAAAATACACTGTCAATACTGAGTAGCAACACTAAAAGCCACAAACTTCAATTTAAATATCACCCTGCCTCTTGCTACAAATTCATTATGAGTGGGTTTCAGTGGGAAACCAAAAAGAGTAAAATTAAAAGAACAATTCCCTTTCATTTAAAAACAGAGATAATTATCAAACTTCAAAAGAAAAAATGGGGGAAGTTCAGAAATTAGACTGCATTCAGAGGAAGGTATGAAATTTAATATCTGCAAATAGTCTTTGATATCAACATTCTTGGAACCATTAACATTTTGTACCCTCTGAATAGTACAGACAGTACCAAAAATGCTAAATATGTTCTTTGTAAGTTCCCTAGCATGGAAAGGTTCTTAACAGCATGTATCATTCATTAAATGAGTGATTTAATACAAAGGTGTTGTTTTTCTTACAATCAAATAATTTGCTATATATTTCCTCCCTAACTTCTTATGTATTTGTTGGTACATACAAGCTATAAAATAAAAATTACCATTTAAACCCAGTATAATCAGGCCTTGAAATAAAGTTATTATTTCAATTCAGTAAAAATTTATTGTTTTTTTTAACATACTTGTATATAATTAGGAGGGACACATGTGTGGTTCTCAACCATAATTTTGTCCCCAAGAGGACATTTGGCAATGTCTGGAAACATTTTTGTTTGTCACAAAAGCAGGGAGAAAGTACCACTGGCATCAAATGGGTATAGACCAGGAATACCACTGAACATGCTACATCATACAAGAGAGTCCCCCAGAACAAAGAACTATCTGGTTCAAATGTCATAGTACACAGGTTGAAAAATCCTGCCCTAGAATAAATAATTAACAATCTAGGGCAAAAAACTCTATGCTCCAAGAAGCACTCAAAATCCAGGATGACCATTCAAAGAAAAAAGGTTGCTTCAAAAAGATGGAAAGGTAGATCATATGTATAACACACACACACACACACACACGAATTAAACCTTGAAACTGTGCTTCTCAAAAGATAAGAGAAAGGGACAGTGGTGAACTAACTGAATTGCTGGAGAAGCAAACCAACCCTGTCTGACCTCAGGCAGACCACATCAGAATTGGCAAGAATTCTGGCAGGACTCTCTTTAAAATGCAGTAACTTTTATTTTTTCTCAAAAGAGTACCAGCAGGCATTATCTACTGAATTAAAAGTGAGTTTCTTGTGTTGTAAAAATATTTTTAAGCATTAGTTATAACAGGTTGTGAACCTTATTTAGGGCCTTCCTTTCAAAAATCAAAAGCATAAAAAATGTTCTTAAGATCTCAATTTATTTTCATCCTTATGTAAATTTCAAGTTGGAGCAAGTGGTTTACATCTCCCAAGTGGGACTCTTGGCAAAAATTAACAAATAAGGCTGCTGCAAGAATATTAAGGCACCAAAAGCTTAATAAAAACATCCCTCCACAAAAATATCACCAAGCATTTTACAAAATTACAATCCATAATCAAGATGCTAAAAGTAAGTGCATATTATTTCTAAGACCCTCTCCATCTCTAAAATGTATGATTATGTACATTATCATTTTTTTGGTATATCTTTAGGTGAGAATAATTTATGCCAGATCATAGAAAAAAAGCTAATTAATTTTTCTATTAGAATCTGTTAATGGGGACAGGAAGGGAGATTCACAAATATTGGGCTATTACGTTTCTAGCAATTATTTATACTGCCTGCTGTAAATACAGCCAGGACATTTTTCTGAACCAGAGATCTTAAAGAAATTCTATATTCACTTTTCTGGTAGATGCTGACCATAACCAGATGCTAGTGCATATCACACTTTACAATATATATGGTCCTAAAATGATGTGAAATTTGAGTTTTTGAAAATAAAATTAGGTCTAAATTCACTAGGTGAGTAATTTAAAACCATTCTGTTGAAAGTTTTTACACAGTTAAATGTTTTGAAATGTCAATAATCCAGTATGATTCTGAATGGAATTCTTTAATATGGTTCATATCTGTGATTACATTCCTTGGAAAGTTTTAAAATCTTATTTCACCTCTCGTATAAAACCTTACTATAAGAGGAAGGCTAAACACTAATATTCAAGTCATTAGTTTTTTTATTGTTATTCTCTATAAAATTAATTCATAAATTATTCACAAATAATCAGTTGTACTGTCCTTAATAAGTTGTAAAATAAATTGTAAAATGTTACCATATTAGCCCCGTGCAGAAAACTGTAAGTGGATTATATAATTACAAAATCAAATAAGAAGAATGAAAAAGTCAAAAAGTAGATAAATGACTTCATCAGAATCTAAAACATTGAACTTTTATTGAGGACACGATAATGAGCAAAACAGACAAAATCCCTGCCCAGATGGAGCCTTGAGTCTAGTAGCCTGGCACCCAACTAACAAAATGCAAAATCTAGCACACTCCACTAACAAGAGTGTACGTTTCCATAAGAATTACTTCCATCACCTCTATTCTAGGATAATCAAAAATCTTTATCTAATTGACTGCCAGAAAATATATTCCTTCTTCTCCAGAGGGAAACACCCACTGGATCTCTGATAGGGCATGGACTGCCATCAATTGGCAAGAATCATCTCTAGCGTGTCCTTACCTTCAACATGGCAGTGCGCAGACGTGTTAGGTACCAATGACTGCAGGACAGCAGTATCATGTTACACAGGTGCGTGTGTCTACGGATATATAGGACACCAGTTACACTATGTACTGCTCTGGCTAGGGGGGAAAAGTTCAGAACTGCTATTAACAACACAGATCCCCATTCTTCCTTTCAGTCTTTAAACACTTCCATGCATAAGGAGCACATTCAATAAATATGTATTCATAAGATTAGTTAATTTAGAAATGTATAATTAAGTTTATACAAAAAGTACAGTACGAATATGATGATGACTAAGTAAGCCTCCCTTAAAGATTTTAAACCCTTCTCACAGATTTTAAAAGAGACACAATGTACCCCAGGTGTGTCCTCTCTCCCTCTCTCCCTCTCCCTCCAAGAGTAGCTTTTTTTTGGCTCTCATGCTGTTTTAAAAATAAATTTCTTTACAAAATTACCAGTGATCACGCTGCCATAGCAAAGCCAAAAAGCAAAAAGGAATGTTTTTGAATTTCTTTGGTTTGAAATGATACACACAGATCTGTTCCATTCATATGTTTTTCTGACAGATTACCTGATACTCTTGACTCTTGGCACAATAACTTTTTTCCTAAAATGCTAAAAAAGCAAGAGATGGTCAACTTTTTACTCAAGTCAAGCAGAATCAGAGAAGCAAAAAATAATCTCTCTTTCCCATCACTCTTGGCAAGAAATGTCACCACACTACAACACTCAAGAACATTACTTCCAGTACTACATACTAGCCCATGTGCCCTGGTACACAAGATACAAAATCCAGGCCTTCACCTGCTCCCTTACCTTGATCCCTTAGAATAAGCATAGATGTGAAGCAAATGCTACAGGTCACACCTTTCCTCCCCCTATCCCCTTCTGACTTCACATAAAGACAAAAGAAAGTTCAACTGAATGTTTCCAAGGCAGTGGTTCTCAACTGTGACCACACATTAGAATTACCTACAGACCTCAAACATTTCAAAGCCCACTCCAGACTAATAATAAATCACAACCTCTGAGGGTAAAACCACACTGGTAATTTTAAGAAGCTCTCCAAGTGATTCCAAAGAGCAGCCAAGGTTGAAATGCAATGCCAGAGGTCAAACAAATCGGGAAGTATTTGGCCTATGTTTGGAATTGAGAGTTGACTCTACCTCCTTTAAATTATTTCTGTAAAAACCTATATAAAGATTAAAGCCAGGGCTTCTCATCAAAAGAGAAGATTTTTGTTTGAGTATCAAGAGACTAAACGTGTTATATTTTTGTTTCTTCATCAGAGTCTTCAAATTGAAGGAATATATTCTTAAAATATCATGTGTTTCCATTCATATGGTAGACTTTAATTTCTAAATGATTTCACTTGGAATCAATAAGGAAGCATTATTTTTCCAAAGTACGAATAATAGCTGAGTAACCATGTTTTGTAACAACTAACAGATCCAGGAAATTGTGTTTTCTTGTTCATTTTAGAGACAATTCTGGACTTACATTTTATGCACAATTCTTCATATTAATTGAGACGTAACAATAATTACTTGTCTTTCATAAAGGCTTAAATCTGACTACTGAAAACAGAAGAAAACAACTGTTTTAAAATTAAGAATAACACATTACTAATATAATTATTCATGAATCCTAAGGAGAAAAGAGAAATTTGAATAACTCAACATCTTTAAAAGGCAATTTTCTACTTATTTACTCTTATGTACTTTTTGAAACACACATTCAATACATGTATCTGATGGGGCTTTTTTATAAGCAACACAGGCAACTCTCCAATCAGAAGGCCTCATGATCAGGTTCCCATAGACATTAACCACTGGGTACCACAGCAATGTGGCTATCCAAGGAGTTACAAGGCTGGCACTCTCCTTTCTAGTCATTACGGCTATCACTAATGAAATGTAAATACTGAGTAAATCCAGATGAACACTTTAATTACAGTGTAAGGACATCAGAAGAGTGTAAACTATACACAGGTAAGTTAGACACCCATAATGCCATTCAATTAGCTAGCTCAGGATAAAAATATGCCCTGATTTCTTTCTGACCCCCACTGTTTTATTTTTCCTAGGAGATGATAATTTCCTCTTTCACTTTTCATTCCTGTTAGATCATTCTACTTCTGATCTTAGGTCATGTAATGGCCCTCAACCTCATATATTTTCTATTAACTCTGTGTTCAAAGCCCACAAATCCATCCTCAAGTCAAAATTGCTCTCCTAACTTTCACTGAGTGTTTGTTTCAATGAAGATCACTGGGTTCTCCTAAAGGGAAACCCCAACTAGCCTATCCTTTGATTTCAGGCACCTAGCACCTTTCTCAGATTCCCTAAGGCTAAGCTTACTCTCATCTTCAGGTGTCCTACCTAGATACCCACACCAGCTACCTCTCAACTCCTTCCTTCCTTTCCTTCCTAGAACTTGCAGGACTTGGATAAATTTCCAGCCTGACCTCTGCTTTGAAAGCCCTCTTAAGTGAAATATTATTCAAATCAACATATAAGACTTGCAATGTGCAGGCATACCTCAGAGATATTGTGGGTTCAGTTCCAGACCACCACAGTAAAGCAAATATTGTATACAAAGCGAATCTAATGAACTTTTTGGTTTGCCAGTGCATACAGAAGTTATATTTACACTATACTGTAGTCTACTAAGTGTGCAACAGCATTATGTTTTTTAAAAAAAGTACAAGTATTATACAAATTTAAAAACACTTCATTGTTAAAAAATGCTCACCATCATCTGAGCTTTTGCAAGTCATAATCGTTTTGCTGGTTGGTCTTGCCCCAATGTTGATGGCTGCTAACTGATCAGGATGGTAGTTGCTGAAGGTTAGTGTGGTTGTGGCAATTACTTAAAAGGAGACAACAATGAAGTTTGCTACATTGATTACTCTTCTTTTCACAAAAGATTTCTCTGTAGCATGTGATGCTTAATAGGATCTGACTCACAGAACTTTTTTTCAAGATTTTATTTATTTATTTATTTATTTGAGAGAGACAGAATGTGTGTGCTCACACGCATGAATGTGGGGAGGGGAAGAGGGATAGAGGGAGAATTTCAAGCAGGCTCCCTGATGAGCACAGAGCCGGGGGGAGGGCCTCAATCTCTCGACCCTGAGACTATGACCTGAGCCAAAACCAAGAGTCAGATGCTTAACCAACTGAGCCCCCCAGGTGCTGCACAGAACTTCTTTCTCAATTGGAGCCAATCCTCTCAAACCCTGCCAATGCTTTATCAACTAAGGTTATGTAAGATTCTAAATCCTCACAGCATCTTCACCAGGAGTAGATTCTACCTCAAGAAACCACTTTATTTGCTCATCCCTAAGAAGCAACTCCTCATCCACTATAGTTTGATCATCAGATGAGAGCAATTTGGCCACATGTTCAGGCTCTACTTCCTAGTTCACTTGCTATTTCTACCACATCGGTAGTTACTTCCTCCACTGAAGTTTTGAGCCCCTCAAAGTCATCCTTAAGGGCTGGAATCAGCTTCTTCCAAACTCCTATTCATGTTGATATTTTGACCTCTTCACATGAATCACAAATGTTCTTAGTGGCATCTAGAATGGTGAATCCTTTCCAGAAGGTTTCCAATTTACTTTCCCAAATCCATCAGAGGAACTGATATCTGTGGCAGCTACAGCCTTACGAAATATATTTAAATAATAAGACTTGAAAGTCAAAATCACTCCTTGATCAATGGGTTGCAGAGTGGAGGCATGAACACAACATTCATCTGAGTGTACATCTCCATCAGGGCTCTTGGGTGACCAGATGCTCTGTCAATGAGTAGTAGTACTATTTTAAATGGAATCTTTTTTTTCTAAGCAGTAGGTCTCAACAGTGGGCTTAAAATATTTGGTAAACCATATTGTAAACAGATATGCTATCATCAGGCTTTGTTATTCCATTTATAAAGCATAGGCAGAGTAGACTTGGCATAATTCTCAAGGGCCCAAGGATTTTTGAACTGGTAAATGAGCACTGGCTTCAACTTAAAGTCACCAGCTGCATCAGCCCCTAACAGGACAGTCATCCTGTCCTTTGAAGCTTGGAAGGCAGCCATTGGCTTCTTTCTAGCTATGAAAGTCCTAGATGGCATCTTCTTCCAATATAAAGCTGTTTCACCTATGCCGAAAGTCTGTTGTTTAGTGTAGTCACCTTCATTTACTCTCTGAGCTAGATCTTCTGGACACCTTGCTGCAGCTTCATCAGCACCTGCTGTTCACCTTGTACTTTTATGTTACAGAGAGGACTTCCTACCTCATGAACTAAACTCTGCTAGCTTCAAACCTTCTGCAGCTTCTTCACCTCTCCCAGCCTTCATAAAATTGAAGAGAGTGAGGGCCTTGCTCTGGATTATGCTTTGGCTTAAGGGAAAGTTACGGCTGGTTTGATCTACCCAGACCACTAAAACATATCAGCAATAGCAAAATCCGCTATTTTGCTTTCTTATCCTTCATGTGTTCACTGGAGTAGCACTTTTAATTTCCGTCAAAAACTCTTCCCTTGCATTCACCCCTTGGCTCACTATTTGGCACAAGAAGCCCAGCATTCAGCCTATCTCAGCTTTTGGCATGCCTTCTTCACTAAGTGTAATCACTTCTAGCTTTCGATTTAAAGTGAGAGACATGTGACTCTTCTTTCACTTGAACACTTAGAGGCCGTTGTAGGGTTACTGATTAGCCTAATTTCAATATTGTGTCTCAGGGAATAGGGAGGCTCGAGGAGTGGGGGAGAGAGATGGGAGAACAGCCAGTTGGAAAAGCAGTCAGAACACATTTATCAACTAAGTTCACGGTCTAATATGAACGCAGTTCGTGGCACCCCAAAATAATTAAAACAGTAACATCAACAATCACTGATCAGAGACTGCCATAAAAAGTAAAACAAGAAAAAAGTTTGAAATACTGTAAGAAAATACCAAAATGTGACAAAGAGACACAAAGTTAATCAAATGCTACTGGAAAAAGTGTGCCAATAGGCTTGCTCGATACAGGGTTGCCGCAAACCTTCAATTTGTGAAAAATGCGATTATCTGCAAAGTGCAATAAAAGGAAGCATAATAAAATGAGGTATGGCCGAATAAAGAAATCCTATTCTGTAATGTTGTATTTTTGTAGTAATATTCACATACTTAAGATACAATATGTCATATACTTTTAACCACTTTTTTTTGGACAGACTGGACCCTCCCCTTAGCCACTGGGGGTTAGCAAGTTTGGGTATGAAAGCCAATTTTCACTCCCACAAATTATTTTGAAGAGCTAGCTGCTATTTTCCCCTTAAAAAATCAACATCAGGGGGTGCCTGGGTGGCTCAGTAGGTACAGCACAGGACTCTTGATTTTGACTCAAGGTCATGATCTCAGGGTCCTGGGATCCAGCCCTGTGTCAGGCTCCGCACTCAGCGGCGAGTTTGCTTGAGGATTTCTCTCCCTCTGCCTCTGTCCCCCACCCCCATCACCCACAGGGGTGTGCATGCACGCTCTCTCTCTCTCTCTAAAATAAAAAACAAATCTTTAAAAAAAAAAAAGATCAGCACCAGTTTTCATCATAGATGAGACTACTTTACAATCACTGCAGAGAAGACACTTATTACAAAGTTCTCCTCTCTAAAAATCATGGTTTGTGACATCACAAGAATACTAAAATATTTCAAATAATTTTGTCAATGATTAACTTTTAGAGTAGACATACCAGAATTATTGTCACTTGGAACAAATGCTAAAGTTTCCTTTGTTTATTTATGTTTCAAATATGCCTCTGGAAAGTGAGAGCTTAGTATCAGATTTTAATGGTACTGATAAATTTTTTAATGAATTTCTTTGTCTTCAATACATTTAGAAAACTTTCAATGTAGGCAGGCTTTAGTATTCAGAAGGCAGTAAAATTGATGAGCAGAAAACACTAATCAAAAAGAAGGGAACACAAACAATGAATTATGGAACACTATATCTAAAACTAATGATGTAATGTATGGGGATTAACGTAACAATAAAAAAATTAAAAAAAAAGAAGGGAAATATGGAAAATGAAAGATAATTAATTATAAATAAATAAGGCTAATAAGTCAAATTAAAATTTGTTTTGACCAATTTTAAATGTCAGTAAAGTCCATCAAGGCATCATTTTATTCTCCTTATACAAGGGTTCATTGTGGGATCACACAGCAATTAGATCTGTAAGAATCTCAGAATTTATTATTTTCAATGTATGATATGATGCAAAGGTTCTTATTCACTGCAAAGATTTAATACCTTCTGACTTTCAATTTTCCTGCCTTCATATATAAATGCATGCCAATCATTGTGATGGTTTATTCAGTATGAGAGAGGAAAAGACCATTTTGAAAAGCTTCAAATTTTCTATCTCAAAAATAAGATTGAAAATTTTTTTTTACTTTTAGTAGTTCAAAGGAATCACTACATAAAGATTTGAATTTTAATTATAATGCAGGCCAAATCCTTGTTTACAAGAGCCTTCCTGAATTCAAGTGCAAGTACACTTCCAAATCTAAACAATATGGGTCCGCTGAGACATGTGAATTCCAGACTAGCCGCCCACCAGTCAAAATTCTTATCTGTAAAACATCAAATTACCACAGCAGTAATAAAAAGATCTGAAATCACTGTTTTCTCACCATCTGCTTATATCAGAAACAAATTACTGAACTGAGGTTGTAAAGACACAGGGCCCTAAACAGAGAATTACAATTATAAGATGTAAATATATACATCTATTTATGTAAATATATATATACTTAAATATATATAAAAATATATATAGCAGAATCAACCTTTGAAATTATATTATCTCCACAAAGTACAGACTCATTTCTTTATTTTTTAATCAAAACTGCAAGTCAATTCTAGTAAGAGTTAAAGCAAATAGATTATGTCACTTTTTGAAACACAATATTCAGAGATAGTTTGGAATCAACAGAAAAAACACTGACCTCAAAGTCTGAACCCTGAAACTTAACTAGTTGTAGAACTTTGAAACAGATAATTAACCTACCTGCCTACCTGCCTTGCGTTACCGGCCCACCTACCTTAAAAAAGAAGTTGAGGGAGCAAACAAGAGAACATGCATGAAAACCCCTCCTAAATTGCTTTTTTATAAATGTTAGTAATCAGTCAAAAAAAAGCTACAAATTTTATTTACAATAGGTGTAAAGTTTTCACCTGGGAAAAGGAAAACAAAATTATATAAATTCAAATTACACAGGCTATAAGAAGAGTACACAGAAAAAGCATCAAATGCTACATTAAAAATATAATATCTTTAATCAAAATTTCTAATTAGTGTTAGAAAGGAAATGTCTACTAATACATATTACAATTAGAGAGTAAATGTATGTGTATGTGAAGTGTACATGCAAAAATTAATATGAGATTATTACAGTCGTGAAAAAGCAGCCTTCTCAAGATCTGCCAAGCCTGCCCATGAGTACACTGAAATGTGATAAAACAGATTTATTGGCCTCCTTCTATAAACACTTCCTGAACACTACCTATGGTGTCAAAAGCCTTATGCTGGGTACTGAGTACACAAAGATTAGTAAGGGGAAATTTCCCTCCACTACTCGTGGAAGAGCTATATCAACATGGCAGGATTAACCTTAATATAAAAATAAGGTAACTCAACTGGTTTTGACAAAGAATGATCGTATTCTTCTTATTCTGTAAGGTAATGCAACTCAAACAGTTACATCATCCACAATTTCTTGGGGAAATGTTTGTTGGTTTTATTGGGTTTGGTTCATTTGTTCACTGGACAAGTATTCATTGAGTCCCAAATAGTGATACACATATATCTCAAAGGAAATCTTCACTCTAAGACTAATCAAGGACATAATGCATAACTAAATTATTTGGTGTTTTCTTTTGCTTTCCTTTTCAGTCAGAACAAAATAAGAGCAGCAACACAATTCTTCAATATTAATGGCTAGCACAACCAACAGGCTGAAGGACTGGACAAATGCCACATCTGTTCTACCTGTCTCCTTCTCATCCCATCTGTGGTGACTGTCCCATTTCCATATTACAGACCACACTAATAAAGCAGTGAATAAACACAGAACGGATTTCAGGATGAAATAATTAAAACCGTAAGCTCTCCGATTCTGATTGCAGACAGCCCCAGGTGCACACAAAGCAGGTTTCTGCCAAGAAATACAGTGCAAGCTGTTGACACTCAGCTTCCTCCAATATGAAAACTTCCCCAACAATTCAAGGTCACAACCAACGATCTACTATTTAGAGCTCAAAGTACAGCATTCTTTAGCATATAGTCCAAGAAGTTTCCAAGAGACTACATAACATAAGCACAATAATTGAAAGAGGAAGGAGGAATAAAACATCTGTACGTGGCCATCTTCATCTGGAGTTCTTGTAAGATGGATAAGCAGAAATCTAACATACACAAGTACTGAGAAAGCAGAACAAACCAAAATGCTGGGGTGGTTTTAAAATAAACTGTTTAAACAGCCAGAAGTTACAATAGAGCCCACATGGGCTCAGTGCACTACACAAAGGTTAATAGAAAATGGAGTTCTCTTAAGAATCTCATGCTGAAACAGCTCAAAATCAAAAGGATTTTTTTTTTTCAATCAAGCTGACCTAAGGAGAATAAGACACTAAGTTTGGATATAAGCGGTCTTATTTCAAATGCTAGAAGAATCCATATGAGCAAGGTAGTTTAAGATTCATTACTTTAGGACAAAACATTTGACCCTTCTAGAAGTTAGTTTCCTCATATGTAAAATGAGAGGGGTAAATAGTTCACTAGTCTTCAAATTTTATTTTCAGGAGTACCAGATTGCTTCAGGGTTAGGTGGAAACCAAGCCAGCTCTGAACCTCACTTAAATGGGAGCAGATGAAGTTTTAACTATTTTCTGTGTTGGAGTTCTGTGTAGAATTTCATTTGGAAAAGGGGGGAGGGGAGGCTTTGCTGCTAAAAAAAATTGCTCAGGAAACAACAAAAATAAATAACCTCAGATCACATTCATTCAGAATCATGATTGCAATAAATACTTCTATTAAAAACAGAAACTGTCGGGCTTCTGCCATAATGGAATAAGCGCAATTGATCATGCCCTCCTCTCATAAACAACTAGAAAACTGGAAAAAGATATTTTTTCAGACACTGAGACAATAGCCAGCCCAGGACTATGATCCGTGAGTGAAGAAAAACAGACAAAAGAGTGGAACTCTTCTTCCAGGAGGCACTTTCCATAACAGAGTGCAGGGAAGGAAACTTCCTGAAAGTAATCATGGCCATCTCACTGAGCCGAGATAGAAATCAGATTTGGGAGACACTAAAGAGGCTGGAGTGTGTGAAGCAAAATACCAGAGAGTTGGGAGCTTGGCAGAGAAAAAGCTCCAGAAATCTGCACAAAGGCCTCTTGAGTCTGTGGCTGCTGATTAAGCTCTTCCTATGCAGGGGAGAACTCCATGAAGTCGGGCAAAGGACTGGGAGCTGTCATGGAAGTAAGTCCCAGTGGTCTACGGGCTGGGAGACCTTCCTTCGAGACCTGATGGACAATGAGTGGAGAGACTCGCTGAACACCCCACACACCCCAGAAGGGACATGTCTTAGAAGCAGAGCTAAAGTAGCTTATGTAAAGCTGCCACCAGACCAGCGCAAACAAAACTTTTGGGAAAAAACTCAAAAACTACAAGCTGAAGCACAACTTAGCCACCACCTGAAACAACAAATTTCAAAAAATTTAAAGGAACACAATAAAATCTAGACATTTAACAGAATAGTAGTCATAATATCCAACATCCAATCAAAAAAAAATGCCAGGCATGACCATGAGTAAAATGATGAAACTGTGATCCATAAATAAGTAGGACAAAGAGAAAACAGAACAGACCCCAAAATGCAAAAAAAAAAAAAAAAATTAGCAAACAAGGAAGCTTTCAAACAGTTTATATGGATAGGCTCAGTATTTATTTAAAACAAAATATGATAAAAAGGAAAATGGAAGACATAAAAATGGAACTTACAGAGATGAAAAACACAGTCTCTGAATGAAAAGGACAGTATATTTTAGAACATGGCAGTAGAAACTAACAAAAATGGAAGAGAGGGGGGGAAAAAGGACTGCAAAAAAAAAAAAAATACAGCCTAAGCAACTGTGGAACAGTATTAAACAGTCTAATGTACGTGTAATTAGAATCAAGAAGAAAAAAAGGAAAGATTTGAAAAAGCATTTGAAGAAATAATGGCCAATAATTTTCCAGATTTTTATAAAAGTAATAAACTCACAAATAGAAGAAGCTCAAGTAGGATATGCACAATGAAAAGCACACCAGAGTATATCAATCACATGACTAAAACCACTGATAAAGATAAAATCTTAGAGCAGCTGTAGAAGTTCTTCAAAGAGTGTACATAGGAGTCTTTTATCAGATACACATATGGCAAACATTTTCTCCTAGTCTCTAGTACTACTACTCATTTTTAAGCAATGGCTTTTGATGAGATTTTAATTTTTATCAATTTTTCCTTTATGCTTAGCGTTTTTATGTCCTATATGATAAACAATTTCCTATCTTCAGACCATGAAAACATTCTTCTATGATTTCCTATGGCCCATCACAAATTAATATTTGTATGTACCATGAGCTGGAGGTCAAGGTACTTTTTTTTCCCAAAAATATCCAGGTCTTCCAGACAGACTAGAACACACAATTTATCGGGCATTGTGTAGAGTACTGAGAAGGGCCTTACCTCAGTTGCGAAGAATACTGCTGCTCTTGTCCTACCCAACAAATATTTAAAAGAGAGATCCAAAAGGATCAAAGTGCTTTCAAATAACCGCATCCCAGGAAAAAAACTCAAGAATATTTATAAGAATACAAAAATATCTAGCACCCAATAATGTTTGTTAACCAGTCGAAGATTACAGAAATGCAAAAGCAGGAAAATTTGAACCAAGATGCTGAGAAAAGTGAATCAATTGAAACCAATCTAGAACCTAGACAAATTTTAGAAATGATAGATAAGGACATGAAACCATCATTGTAACTGTACCAAATGGTCAGAAAGTTAAATACAAATAGGAAATACTTAGGGATAAATCTGGCAAAAGATCTGCAAGAATGTACACTGAAAACAACTAAACACTGCTCAGAGAAATTAAGGAAGACCTACATAATTGGAGAACTAAGCCTTGTTCATGAAAACTCAGTACTAGGAGATTTCAATTCCCCCCAAATTGATCTATAGATTCAAATAATTCAAATCAAAATAGAAGTAGTCTCTTTTGTAGAAACTGACGAGCTAATTCTAAAATTCACATGGAAATGTAAAGTACCTACCAGAGCCAAACCACTTTGAAAAAAGAGGAAGCTGGAAGGCTAATTCTTTCTGAGATTTTTTAAGACTTCTTATAAAGCTACAGTAATCAATACAATGCAATATTGGCATCAACACAAGACAAATCAGTGGTACAGAACAGTGTCCAGAAATAAAATCATATATATACATATATATACAGAGAGAGAGAGACAACTGACTTTGACAAAGGCAATTCAGTAGCAAAAGGGTAGTCTTGTCAACAAAAGGTAGAGGAACAACCAGATATCTGTATGAAAAGAAAAGAACATTGATCCATATCTCACAGCATATATAAAATTAACTCTCACAGCATGCAACATGCACTTAAAAGTAAAACCAAAAACTATAAAAATCAAGAAGAAAACATAGGAGAATATTTCTGTCACCTTGGTTTAACCAAAAATGTCTTAAATATGACACCAAAAGGTGATTCATAAAAGAAAAAATTGCTAACCCTGACTTCAAAATTAAAAAGCTTCTTCTATCCAAAAGACACTATTAAAAGAATAAAAGGACAAGCCACAGACTAGGAGCAAGTATTTGCAAAAGCATGAATCTGATAAAGGGCTTGTATACAGAATATATTTTTTTAAAAACTTTTAAAACTTAACAATAAGAATTAGGAAAATACATCATCACATTCGCAAAATAAGACATATGAATGACAAGAAAAAAAAGGCACATTAAAAGGTGCACAACATCATTAGTCATTAGGAAAATTCAAATTAAAACCATAACAACATTCTATTACACATTTATCAGAATAATTAAAATTAAGAAGACTGACCACATCAAGTGTCGTTGCAGAAGTAAAAGAACTGGAATTCTCATACACTGTTAGTGGAAATGTAAAGTGGTACAAGCATTTTGGAAAACAGTTTGGCACTTTCCTAAAAAGTTAAATATACACCTCCCATATGATCCAATCACAACCCATGCCTAGGTATTTACCCAAGAGAAAAGTGTATGTTTAAACAAAAACTTGCATACATACATTTCGTAGCAACCCATTTGCAATACCTTGAAATGAAAACAATCCCTATGTCCATCATCTGGTGAATGGATGAATGAACTGTAATGTAACATAAAATAGAATCCTACTCAGCAATTTAAAAAGAAGAATGAAGAATTGATTAGTGCACAACATGAGTAAGTATGCTGAACAAAAAGCCAGACAAAAAAAGAGTATGTATTGTATAATTCCATTTACATAAAATTCTAGAAAATGCAAACCAGCCTAAAATGGCAGAAAGCATCTTAGTAGTTGGCTGAAGTGGGAGGGAGATTACAGAGAGACTCAAAGAAACTTCTGGATGTGACATGTTCATTATTTTCATTGCTGTAATGATCTCAGAGGTACACACATTATGTTCAAACTTATTACCAAATAGGATACTTAAAACATGTATAGTTTACTGGTTATTGACTATACCTTAATAAAGCTTTTTAAAAAGAAACTATAACCAGTCATGATTTCCACTGTGCAATATCCAAAGTGTCATACAATGTTAGCATTAAGAAGACCTTGGGTCTTATTTCGATCTATCATCCCAATTTTCTACTTAGAAAAGAGAGGTCCAAAAAGCGAGCTCCTTCATCACAATAGCCTTGATGCATTTATCTTTATGTTCCCACCACCATCATGAATTACAAGTTCTAAAACTTACTAGCTACAAAAGGGGAAGAGACCATGCTTCACCTCCTAAATTCAGTGCTCTTTATATTACACTGCCTGGCCTCTTAAACTAACTGGGTCCTTTTAGAATTATGAGACACACTTTATGTATAAAAAGGTTGACTTAAGATACACCCTACTAAAAGATTTTCAACTAAAATTTTTAATATTTTGATTAATCAAATGCTTTAAGAAGCACATTTTATAATGGATCAAAACAGAGCCTTCCTCTAATTATGTTCAAAAACTTCATAACAATTTCATTACATAAATGCATATTAAATTCCTTTACAGTCAATAAATAGGTTAAAATTTTCAGCTAATGGGAGCAACCTGATCTGGATTTTTCAAATAATGAATTGGCTACATACAAAATAATTTGTATGATGGGAGAAAACATGTGATTTAGTAAAGAAGTGTTATGGATATACTAAATCTTTACTCTGTTGTATCAAATAATGGTTCTCAAATTCTAGAGTCCATCAGAATCACCTGGATGGTTTGTTAAAAAGGTGAACATTATCTTAAAAGCATATTTACAGTACAGTACTCTAAGGAAATTGGGAATGAGAAAAAAGAATACAGTGTGCTCCAATGGAAAAATGCACTTAGTTGTGCACACCCTGCCTTGTTATCTGGTTCTAGTCTTCTGTTGACTTTGAGCTGTTTTACAACTCCAAGTAAGTTGTAGACAACTGATTGTCATAGGTAACTGAGAGCAATGTAAATTATTCTTATCTACAGACATTCTCTCCAGTGGAGGTTCAGTTGACTTCTCCAAACAGAAAAGGCCAATTTCCTGTCCATTTGGAAATTCACTTCAGTATTCCCTTACATCACAGAAATCTTAATTTCTTGGACTTCTCCTTTAAATTGGTTAAAACACATGCTTAGTTCCCTCTTAATTAGGATTTAAATAATGTTTTAATATATGTTCAAGATGTATAAAACTCATGGTTGTACATCGTATGAGAGTGATGATCTGACCTTTTTTTGAAACTTTAGTAATGAGTTATACTGTGCATATGCTAAAGCAGGGGTCTTTTTCAGAGTGGTACCCAAACCAGCAGCAGGCAGCATCACCTGAAAACTTGTCAAAAATGTGCATTCTAGGCCACATTCAGACCTACTAAATGAGAAAATCTGGGAATAAGGGCTAGCAATCTTTTCTAACAAGTATTCTAGGTGATACTGAAGTAAGCTAAAATTTGAAAACCCTGGACTAAAAGATTCCTTAAAACTGAGATAAACTATTGCTTGGGGGTTAGTTATATTTACCTTGATTTTTTCCCCTTGTAGAGTCAAAAGGATCACTATATTTAATCATCAGTTTTATAAAGAAGTAAATAACCTAAAAGATGTAAGACAAATTTAAAAGTAATGAACAGCTAAGCACTGAAAATATCTGACTAAATCAGGAGTTATGCAATATGAGAATTGCCAGTTAATACACCACCACCACACAAGGGGGCGGAGGTGGAGAGAGAGAGAGAGTGTCAATCACTCCAAGGTGTTAGGATGAGGAAAAGTACATGGATTTGAGTTACATCTATTCTACTTTACACCTAAAGAATGCTTTCCTCGCAACATATATTTTGACTCGCAATTTCTTATTTTCATTTTTTTAAAGTCTTTTTTCAAAGAGCAGTTTAAGCTTACAACAAAACTGAGAGGATGGTATTGAGATTTCCCATAGACCCTGTGCCCCTACAAATGCATGGCTTCCCCCATTATCAATATCATTCACCAGAGTAATAACTTTTACCAAGGATGAACCTACAATGACACATTATAATCACCCAAAGTCTATAGTTCACCTTATTTACTCTTGGTGTATGTTCTATGGATTTAGACAAATGTACAATCTCATAGATCCATCATAATATCATATTGAGTATTTTCACTGCCCTAAAAATCCTGGGTTCTGTATGTTCACCTCTCTCCTGTCCCCATCATTTTTTTATAAAATAGAAGTTTCTCATTTCACTTTTTCACTGTTTTCAACAAAGGTTAAGAAAATGTAACAAATAATTACCCACATAATTCAGGTACTCAAATCCTGTTTTTATATTCAATAGGAATAATTTAGCCTGGCGTGCTAATCTAATCAGATCTGCTGAAAATTGGCTCATCTCTCCAATTCACTAATTACTTAAATACACACCATTTGGAAACGTTAAAAAAAAACTGAAGTGGCCTCTTATCCAGCAATTTTTTAAACACTGGGTAAGTTTCTTCCTAAGCAGTTAAATTACAAACATCTAAAACAAATACTAGAATATGAGAAGATATGAAAGTCCTATAATCAAATTATAAAGGGACTTCAATATTCTTGATTTTTATTTGTTTGTTTGTTTTAAATGAGCTATTTCCTTCAGAGTTGTAATATACACATTTGGGTCATATCTACATATTCCCAACATCTGCTTCGAACAAAATTTTCTCATATTTTAGTTGTAATGAAGACCAAATATCAGAAGGTAAGCATTTCCCATCTGGAAACACAGATGACAGATTCCTAGGCTTCTTGCCCACAAGTGTCAAGGGTAATGAACCTCTGACCCAAATGAAGTATTTACTGTGTTAGCTATTTTTTAAATCCAACAAGCAAAAACTTATACACGAAAGGATGTGTTTTCTCATCTTTAAGCTAAAATATCAAATAGTTGAGAATACAAGAGAGCTGTACTTCAAGGGACAATTAATATTTTACAAGAATAAAGCTAACACTCTGAATAACAACACACAGGTATGTAATAAGGAATAATTGGTAAAAAGGTGGCAAACAGGTCAAAAGGGAAAAAAGTTATTCTAAACATGTTTTCAAAAGTTAAGGGCATCATTTGAGAATTTAAAAATGGTTCACACATAAATGGTCTAATTTTATCCTGTAAAACACTTACATGACCCACGTTGCTATGATAATTCCATACATAATCCCTTTTAATGATTATATAATATAGCATTTAGAAAAGACACCTAAAATGTTACACTCTAGGATAAGGATACATATATAAGGGTAAAATACATGTGTTCACACATAAAATAGTACAGTATAGATAATGCTATAAAGAATATTCTCCTGGTTTGTCTCCCTCTCTGATTTCTTCCCGTTCAGTTTTCCCTCCCTTCTCCTATGATAAAAGAATATATATTATAAAAAAAAGAATATTCTCCTCCTTTTGGATTATTTACATAGTATATACACTATAAGAAGGAGAACTACTAGTTCAAAGGATATGAACATGTCTTGATTTTTACTGGAGAAACTATCTCTTCTCCTGCTGTCATACTTAATGCAAAAAGAGTATTACTTTTTCTATAGCTAAGATATGATTTTCTTAATAAGATTTAATTTCCAACTCCTCAACTATTTCTGCAGTTTCACTGAATTTACAATTTTTCTTCTTTTAAGCAAAGTTTGAAATCCTATTGCTCTGCTGAATAAAATGACTTACTTTATTTAACGTAACAGCAAAGGCACAGCAAAGCTAGGTTTAAAAGAGAAAAAAAGTTTCAAAAGATAAATATTCCTTACTTTGTCAACTACATGGTATTGTCTTCTGGTTGATGTTTTATCAATTTCTATCCAGTTGCAGATATTTTACTTATCCCAGTAAATCTCACTGGCCTCTCAGTTTGAGGTCACCAAGGAACGAGACTGTTCATGTAGATTATTATAGTTCATGGTTAAAAGGATGGCCCAAGTGATAGCCAGTTAAGAAAATAGCTTCTAAGCCAAAGGCCAATGCTCAAAACTCAAACCCTACTTGGTCATCTTACTCTTGGTTGGAAAGTAGCTGATACTTTTAGAGCATTAAAGATTTTATGCAAACCAATGTAATTTCTAAAAAGACAAACCAGAATTATCTAAAACTAGAAGCATCAGCTTTTTTAAATAGAAGTATAGTTGACCCACAATGTTATCTTAGTTTCGGATGTACAACATAGTGACTCAAGGAGTCTATACATTATGCAACACTTACCATTAGTGTAGTGGCCACCTGTCACTATACGTTATTACAGTATTATTGACTATATGCTCTATGATGTACTTTTCATCCCCATGACTTATTTATTTTATAACTGGAAGTATGTACCTCTTAACCTCATTCACCTATTTCAGCCATCCCCTTGCCCCCTCCCTTCTAGAACCACCAGTTTGTATTTGTGAGTCTGTTCTGTCATTTTGTTTGTGTATGTGTGTGTTCATTTGTTTTGTTTTTTAGGTTCCACATATAAATGAATCATATGGTATTTGTCTTTGTCTTATTTCACTTAACATGATACCTTCTAGATCCATCAATATTGTCATAAATGGCAAGATATCATTCTTTTTTATCCTTTTTAATATTCCAGTGTGTGTGTGTGTGTGTGTGTGTGTGTACACCACAACTCCTTTATCCATTCATCTATCAATGGGCACTTAGGTTGTAGAAGCATCAGCTTTTTATAAGCATACATTCTATTCAAAAGTCAGAATCATGAATCTCCCCCCTGAATAACAGTATTTTAATCCATCTGTGACACTACTTTTAATATTTTATTGTAATAGAGCATGAAATCAGGCGGGTGTGCATGAAATGTTAGAGAAGGGAGAGAAAACAGATCAGGTCCTTCTAGAACTTGAGCAATGGCACCACAGGCTTAACTAAAAAGAAAGTAACAGTAATGGTAGAGATAAGGCCCTAACTTGAAAGAACCTATCTAACATCTCCAATATTATTCAACCAACAAAAGGTTATTAGTTTCCTCTCTATCCATCAAATTTGCCCCACTGTATTTTCTACCTGCTGATCTCAAGTCAGTTTCCACAGCTTTAAAAAATTCTATGGTCCCTCTTCCACTGAAAACCCGAAAAGGGCATCACCTCCCCTCTTCCCACCTGCCAAATCACCTTCAACATCATTTTTTTCAAAACATTCTCATCTACCTTCACAGCTAGTAGAATTAAACTGGAAAATATGAAAATTTTATGATTCCATTTCATATATAGAAGGAGAGGAGTGTAGGGAAACACTCTCATTCATAAGAAAGCCTCCTCTATAATAGCTACAATTTGTAACAGCCCCAATCTTTCTTCATGACTGCTATGGAAAATGGTTATTGGTGTGAAAATATTAAAAGCAGAAAAGTGTTTACATTAAAATATATATACACATATGTACATATATATTACGAATATGTTAACCATGGGAAACCACCGAAGATGAGGATATTATGTGAAAATACTTAACAGAAAATTATCTGTCATACAAAGAAAATGCCCAAAAGAAAATTATTAAGAATCAGTTTTTTTAAAAATTGTGCATTAGACCTCCTGCCTAAGAAGGCATATAGAGAGGAGAGTATCCTACCTGACAAACAGGATCAGATACCTGGGGCCAAAAACCTAGGCTTCCAGCTACCATCTTCCTTCTTCCAATGATACATAAATAAGGTGATTAGAACTATGAGCAAGCAACCATCTTCCATCATTTTCTCTCACAGCCCCACGGCAATTTATATTTCTTACTTGTTTATTTTCTCTTCCACTCCATGGGAAGCTCCTTGAAGCTACAGAGACAGCCTGTTTCTTCACCTTAGCATATGGGGTGGTTAGCTCACAGCCCGACACACAGGTGCCACTCAGTAAAGATCAGCTGCATGAGTAAATAACTCTGTCATAAGCCTTTCTTTTTCTTTTTTAGATTTATTTATTTATTTTAGAGAGAGAGAAGGAGAGAGCGAGCAGGGGCAGAGGGAACGGAAGAGAGCAAATCTCAAGCAGACTTCCCACTGAACATGGAGTCTGACCCAGGGCTCGATCTCACAACCCTGAGATCATGACCTAAGCTGAAATCAAGAGTCAGCCACTTAAATGACTGAGCCACCCAAGCGCCCCAAGTCGTAAGTGTTTCTTAAATTGTCTGTTGGTGAAGATTACTTCCTTAGGATCAGTAAACTTCAAGTGAACATTCAATACTTTTACCACCTTCCTCATAGGAACCAGAAACAAACATTCCATAGTTGTGGGGCACCTTGGAGATCATCCAGGCCAGGATTACTCCAGCAGCCAGTCATGACCCAGTAATGGGTTATGAAATCAATTTAGTTCATGTACAATATGTTTTTCAAAAATTGATTAGAATGAAAACATTCTAATGTACTGCATGATGCAAAGATTAAATATTTCATAAAATTTTTATATAGATCACCTATTACATATTATAACTAATTGTTAACACATATACGCACATACAACACCTGCATACTTACACATAACACAAATATACACGCACAGGAATGTGTGAGATGGTGCACCAGGTTAGAATGTAGAATTAATTCTTACGAGTTATGAGTTGTGGTCAAATTTTTTGAAAAAACATTGATCTAAACAATTACACCAGTGGTTCTTCACAAGTATTAATTTTCAGATCTAATACTTCAGTGTTCACGGGTATGTACTAAAAAGTATTCAAAGCCAATAGATAATAATTTTTACATTTCAACCAGTATGAATTATACGCAACTACCATTGTTTTCCTGTTACTACATCATTGAGAGTTCTGCCTACATAACATCAAGCTAGAATGTGGCTTCCACTAGTAACTTACTGGCTTTGGATATGGAAGACAGCTGCACAGTTATCATTCACAACAAACACTAAGTAATGACCCTTACTCTTCCACCATGGAAACCACAGAATCTCATATCTCCTCTGTGGACAACTAAGAGGTAATAACAATACATGGTTCAATGAATATTTGGAAATCTTCCACGACGTGACCTTGGTAATAACAGATTACTAGTAACTACAAGTCAACTGAAAGCAGCTTTCTAAAAAAAATTTTTAAGACCACATTATCTTTAAGTAACCTAAAATTACTGTCAACCCTTTGCATCCATTTGCTAAATAGCATTTAACATCAGTGTTTATTATCTTCCGTAAAAATATAAGGGTGATACACACAAATCACACATCCCATTGAGAGACCTCCAACAGAATTCATATGAGATAGCACTGATTTGTGGTCGTGGCATCCTACAAAGACTTGAGGATGAAGAAGGATGGACTATGCCTGGCTATTATTAAACAGTAATTAATGAAATCTATGGCTGAAAAACTAAAAAATTTGATCTGGAATTACAAATGTATGACAGATTTGACTTAGGAAATAGTAGGAGTTTGTTCAAACAAGTCAATTCTAATAGTAAATAGTAAAAGAATCATTACTTCTTGCAGAATTTGCCAGAAAGCTCCATAAGCAATGTAAACTTAAACTCTATCAAATTTTGATCAAAAATTTTGATGTTTTAGAGGAATCCCCACTCTGAACACCTAAATTAAATGGATACTGAAAAATGAATGTCTTGAATTTCTAGAAATTCTAGAATTCAACTGAAAGCTAAAACAGTACTCAGAAAACTTACTCTGGGTCATGATTTCACTCTAAATATATTTACTTTAGAGAGAAGGACTCAGCAAAAATTCACTGAATGAAGATGAGTGCAGCCCCATAAAAAAGGCCAAGACAGAAAAAATGGCAATGTAGAATTTTTAAGCAACTTCTGAGCTTTTAAAAGGAGTAAATGTATAGGAAAAATACTATTCATAAATACCTAAAATTATCTATCAGGCCACAAGAAACTTACTGAAAGGGGAACCCGTAACATTTATTCATTCTTTCAAGTATTTATTCTTTCAACAGCCAGTTACGTGCCATACAAAAATCTAGTCTATTTTATAATGTAACTTGATTTAAAACATACAGGCTCTATATTTACTATATAGCCACAGTCTGGCTCTTTGGTACAATTCAATCGTAAACTAGAGCAACTTTACTGTCAAAGTTCTATAAGAAGTGTTCTATAAGAAACCATTTTATTGGCCAAGATCAAGGCTGCAACCCAGAGGTCTAGGTGATCTTGGCCAGAAACCCACCCTTTCCTACCCTTCCATATTCATTGGCTTTGCATCACAATCTACTTGGAAAACTATCAGGCTAAGCACATCCTGTCCTTTATTCCACTTCACATCACTCACCCTTACAAGAATCTCAAGGAACCCAAGTTGTTCTTCACCACCTGCTCTCTCATCCCCATAATGCACTCTCTATTTCCTGATTTTGTCCCATCCCCCACCCTTCCTCAGCTCCTGAAATGCTGTCACTGCGCCCTTTGGAATTCATGGTCGACTGTCTGCATAACTGGCTTTCATTTCTCTCTTTTAAATTCTCTCCTAAACCCACCCCACTCAGGCTTTCATCTCTATCTCACATGAAAAGGACTTGTAAAAAGTCACCCATGTCCTCACTGTTGCTTAATCAATGGTCATTTCCCATATTAGTCGAACTATACACAACATTTAACCGAACTGATCATTCCCTTTTCCTTGAAACATTTTTTTGAAAGATTTTATTTATTTGACAGAGAGAGACACAGCGAGAGAGGGATCACAAGCAGGGGGAGTGGGAGAGGGAGAAGCAGGCTTCCCACTGAGCAGAGCAGGGAGCCCAATGCGGGGCTCGATCCCAGGACCCTGGGATCATGACCTGAGCCGAAGGCAGACGCTTAACGACTGAGCCACCCAGGCTCCCCTCCTTGAAACATTTTTTAACTTGGCACCGACTATCTAGGTTCTTCTTGAAGTTCACTGGCTGCTCTTCTTTGTCTTCTGTGCTGACTCCTTATCTGCCCAATCCCTCAATTTTGGAGTGCTCCAGGGCTCACAGTTTGGACCTCTTTTTTTTTTTTTTTTTACATCCACTCTTAGGGTGACAACTGCCAAATTTCTATCTTCAACCCAGACTTTTCTCCTGAACTGCCTACTGAATATCTCAATTTCAACACTTAACAGGTACCTCAAATTTAATACATAATACCATATTCTTGATTCACACCAGTACTTCCAAGCCCCCCTCTCCTGCTGTGTTCCTCAAAGTAAGGAAAGGCAATTACACACCTCCGGTTGCTTAAGCCAAAATCTGCTGATGATACCCTTGACTCTCAGACACCTCAGCCAATCTGTTACCCAAGTGGGATCCACCTTTACAATATATCCAGACACACTCTATGTTTACTTATCGGTTATTGTTTTCTCTCTGTACTCCCAGCAAGAATATAAACTACATATGGGAAGGAACCATATCTGTTTTGGTCACTGTAGTATCTCCATTACCTAGAAAAGAACTTGACACACACTCAATAAATGGAATAAGTGGAATGAATAATTAAATGAATGTATGAGAGGTTCCAGATCATCAATTCCACTCAAAACAACAGCAATCCCATCAAGGTAAATCATTGAAACCCTTTCATTGAATGAATAGTCACCAACCATGACCAGTCAAAACAAAATATGGGTTAAGAATAAAACAGGTTAATTTTAATAGAAATAACTTATTATGCATGGCTTACCAAAATTCAAATCATTAAAATCCAATATAATAAATACCATAATAATATTTCACATAATTTTAAGTCATTGATAATTTAGTAGATATTTCCGTTTTTTGCCTTGGACAACACCAACCATCACCATCCTTGCCAGATAACAAATAATTTCCCAAACAAGCTTTCCATCATAAGCTCTCACCAGCCTCGTTTAAGACAGAAAGTGACTGAACCTATTAATTAATTCTAGGTATGAAATACAGGAGCACTAGATACTTTATAGCCAAATCTGTTACAGGCAACCCATGATTTACCAATATGTACCTAATAATGAACCACATTTGGGGAGAGAAGAGGACAAAGGAGAGAAAGTAAATAGAAGAGTGAGAAACTGAAGCCATCTTTCTGAAACAGTAATCACCAAGGGAATGAATAATGACTTTATAATGGAGAGAGGATAGCAATCCACAAATGTACACTTAATAAATTACTGATTCCCAGCTTAACAAGTGACATCTTCTGAGAAGACTCTTAACCCAGCTAAGCAAAGATAACCTATTCCTTTCAAACTGATTTGGGGTGTATTTTCCTGCAGAAGCAAAAAAAAAAAAAAAATAAAAAATAAAAAAAAAAAAAAAATATATATATATATATATAAACTTAATTTATATATATAAATATATATATAAATATATATAAATATAAATATATATATATATATAAACTTAATAAAATGAACCTGAACTGTACAGTTAAAACTTAAGGTACATTCGGGGTTAAAAAGATTTGTGAGCTGGCCAGGAAACACAGCCAATATTTTTTTATACTGTTTCAGTAAGAGGGGAAAAAAAAAATGTGTTCTGAGTTCCAAACAGCTGCCTTACACATAAACTTTTGAAACACAATTGGCTCATATGCTGGAAACTATCTGCATATAGGTTAGGTTTCATGGGATTCAATTTGGCCCATGGCACTTCTGAGTATGTTTAAGAATAACTCACTTTGTATTAGGCCTCTTCCGCTCAGAAATCGCCGTTTCAAAGACCTCCAGCTTGTCCAGAGGTGAATTAGCTTGCTTAACATTTTATAAAATCTGCAGTAAAGCCAAAAGAAGGGCTTCAAGCTACCAGGCTATTTTTTTTCTTCTATGAATGGACTAAACTAAACTTCCTTTATCCCAGTGATTCATACCAATTTAGGGATTGAAGTACAATGTCACTACTTAGTTGATTTAGAGACCAGAGCAATTTATATATCCAGACTCTTTTAAACAGTGCAATACAGTATTTGTCTTCCAAATTAAAAGAAGTTAGAATTAATTTTTGAGACTAACTAAAACTATCAAAAATTTTCTGAGGGTCCTGAAAAATATAGATCAAGAACTCAAAACGGGGATATCTCAGGTACTATTAACACAACAATGTCAATGCCTACACTGAAATAGGTAAGGAGCTAGAGGGCATAGAGCCAAGTAAGTCACGGGCATATCGTCACCGATTAGTACTATAATTATTAACAGTACTTTATTTACTTGTGGATTATTTTAATGTGTCTCAACTGAATAGCTCAAACAGCTGTCTACAGTGGTTGAAAATACTGTTAGCTATGTCAAGACCAGCATGACTCTGCCAAAGACATTTATGTATACTCCCCAGGAATTAAGAAAACAAAACAAGAAATGTCAGTGTCCTTTTAGAAGAAAAAAGAAGAATGAAGCTGTGTTAAAATGACAACTAAGGAGATCCATCAGTGCCCCGGTGTTTCTAAGGTAAATTAATCAGAAGAAAAGGTCCTACTTCCTCCAATACCCTTCCTCTGGATGCGTCATCCACTCTCACAGCCAGACAACACACTCTAGCCAATGCAAGGACCTATTTTTACAGGACAGCTCTTTCCACTTGGACGTCCTGCCATCAAACTCACTGTAGCATATAAATACCACACTCAATTTGTCCAAAACCAAACTCACCATCTGCTGCAGAGAATTACTCCCCTAATTTCCGTTTCTTAGTCTGTGATTATCCAGGTATCTCTAACTGGAAACTTTTGTGTGCCATTTACATCACAATTACCTAGAGTACCTTTAAAACTGCAGATTTCCGCCCTCTACCCATCCTTCCAAAATCAGAACCTCAAAGGGTGTTATATGGGAATTTTTAGCTAGCTCCTCAGGTGATTCTTATGCACATTCAAGTTAAAGAACTTCTAGAGGAGATTCATCCTCAACTCATTCAGTTCATCTAATATCACGCCCTTCCTCTCGCAACTCCTATTGCTGCCAGACTCTAAACCTAAACCTAAAACCACAATCCATTTCCTAAATGTGTCTACAATTGCTCAAACTGAAATTCCTCAAAAACCGTTTTTGTTTTCCCTGCTCTATAACTTGTCTTTACTTACACACCACAATTAAAACTCATCTTCCTAATTTCTGAGACCTCTTATAATCTGATCGATACCAAGCTACCTCTCTCTTATTCCCTATGAACCGTCTACTCCAATCACAAACCCTGATTCAAAATGGTAATTCCTACCTCAATGATTGTACTCATCTTAGTCTGACATACTCCACCACTGACAACTGAACTCCCCAAAATCTATAATATCCACTCCTCTCTATCTTTGTATCCGTCAAGGAAAGCTTAACATCCAAACCCCTTCGTGGCTTTCAACACATCACGTTATTGCAATTGCTTTCAGACTTTCTCCTAGCCTTCCATTCACTCTACATCCTCTAAACAACAATCTTACCAAAGCATTTTAAAAAGTCCCTCCCTTACTCAACAATAGGCAATAGTGGTCTTTATTATTCCTCCCATATGTCCAAATCCGAGGGCTAGCATAAAAGGACCCATCAACTACCCTAAATCAACTAACTCCAGCTCTCCCCAAAACATGACTCTATTCAAGTTAATCTCCTCTAGAAAGATCTTCTCCTCCCACTCTACCGATTTAACATCCTATATTTCTTTCAACACACAGTATAAGACTCAGCATCATTAGATTAAAACAGTTTGGCCTTTCTAACTATAGGCATTTATAATCTAAGGTAAAAAAAAAATAGTAAACAACAATAACAAAAATACACAAACACATATATTATTTTTAGGATGCCGTAGATATATTTTTTACTCTGTTTTGTGGTGGTTCTTTGTTTTCACAGCATTTTTAAGGGACAAAAATCTCCTAAAACAAAAAATGAAGCTATTGAAATCTCAGCATTGTTTTTAAATAACTGAAACATTAAGGAAATGTAATAATTTCTACTTCTTTTTTAATTATTCTGTCCGGGAGATAGTCACTTTTTCACCACTAAAAATCTATTTATTTCACTGGTCTTTATGTACTACAATGGACCAGAAAGGGCATGGAACTTGGAATCAAAGTGTGTATTAAATTCAGAATGGAACTTTTTGGCAAGTCCCTCTAAGATTCAGTCTTCCTGTTGGTAACATTGTAGCCACCTGACCCCATGATATGGTGAAACAATATTCAGATCATCAAAAGCCTCAAGTATTTCAAGTGCTCTCAACCTATCTTCAGATTAATCTTCCTCAGGGCCAGGCCGATACACACCTACTGCCATCTATTTAACTGGCCATTCATTTTCTTCCTGTGCAGCAAGACCAGATCCTGAGAAGAAAAACCAAATCCAGGAAACACAGCTGGAACAAGTTAGCATCCCAGCCACTCTGCTAATGCTAGAAAAACCATAGATCTATTATTCATGGGATAATGCCTGGCTACTTGTGACAAATTGAAGGTTGAGAAAATATTTGCACAAAGAGTCATCATACTAGCTGAGTTAGGGCCAAGGTAGAGGTCATTGCCAGAGAATGAGCAGCCTGTCACAGTTGTAGGAAAAAAAAAAAAAAGTCTTAACAGCATAAGTTAAGAATGCACTGCTTCATCTACAAAAGGTTGTTTCCCTTCTCCCTGTTCTATGTTTGATTTGCATCAATGTAATAAATCATGAAAGCTGAGGTCAATATGAATCTTACCCACTTACAGATTTGGAACTAAAACTTAGAAGAGACAAAGTGCCTAATTATAATAACAAGACCTTGAAATAATATGTACAAAAACAAGGATGCATGAAAATACAGAGAGCTGCATTTATGAATTAAAATGAAGTGTTGTCTTCATGTCCCACAGTCACCTTCTATGTGAGCCTCTATCACTGGCCTGGGCAGAAATATCTCTGTACTTTTATTTTAAATCAATCCATTATGAGACTACAAACTAGGTAATTAATTGTAGATCAGTATGCAAGGGAAAAATAACACAAGGGGAGATTTTAATGATGGAAGACTTCCTTCAAGGCAGAGCTTTAAACTAAGTTTTAAAGGAAATGATGGTTAGAAAAGACAAGGAAGAACCTGAGAGGAGAAGAAAGAATTCTTATATCCTGACCAATTTAAAAAACCTGGATTTTTCAACTTATGAACAAACTCCACTGTATTTTCCTTTTTAATAGCACTAAAGAAGATTTTTGTACTTCAACTAGATTATTGCTTCTACAAGTTAGAACAACTCTCAGCTCACCTTTTTTGGTTGTTGTTTTGTTTCTCCAGTGACCCACAATTGCTTGCAAATACTCCTATGGGAACATCACCATGATTACTAAAGATTACCATATGTGAGAGATTCCAAAGTTGCATATACTTCACCTGCTTGTACAAAATGAGTAGAAAACTCAATGATCACAACAAAAGCAAAAATCAGTAAGTGGGACTACAACAAAATAAAAAGCTACTGCACAGCAAAAGAAACAATCCACTACATGAAAAGGCAACCTACAGAATGGGAGAAAATATTTGCAAACCATATTCTAGTAAGTGTTAACATCCAAAATATATAAATAACTCATAGAACTCAGTAACAAAAAAAATCAGATTTTAAAAATGGGCAGAGGATTTGAATAGACATTTCTCCAAAGATGACATACAAATGACCAACAAGTACATGAAAAGGTGCTCAACATCACTAATCATCAGGGAAATGCAAATCCTCAAAAAATTAAAATAAAAGTATCCTGTGATCTAGCAGTCCCACTTCTGGGTATCTACAGCATCTGGAAGAGGCATCTGCACTCCCATGTTTACTCCAACATTATTCACAACAGCCAGGATGTGAAAACAACCTAACTGTCCATCAGGGGATGAATGGATAAAACTGTGACACACACACACACAATGGAATATTATTCAGCCATAAGAAAGAAGGAAATCCTGCCATTTGTGACAACATGGACAGACCTTAAGGACATTATGATAAGTAAGTCAGACATAGAAAGGCAAAGACTGTATGATCTCACTTATATGTGGAAGCAAAAAAAAAGTCAAATTCATAGAAACAGAGTGCAGAGGGGTGGAGGAATTAGGGAGATGTTGGTCAAGGGTATAAACTTCCAGTAAGAAGACGAGTAAGTTCTGGAGATCTAATGCACACATTGTGATAACAGTTAACAATACTATATTATATTCCTCGAAGTTGCTAAGAGACTAGATCTTAAAGATGCTAACAACAAAAAAGAAATGACAATCACGGGACATGATGAACATGTGAGCTAATGCCCCAGTGGTAATCATACTGCAATATAAAATGTATCAAATCAAAACAGTGCACAACTTAAAGTCAAAAAAAAAAAAAAAAAAAAAAGGCTTCTCCTGGCAGGTCTCCTGGAGGAAAGTTGCCCTCCACACACTTGGTGCTCAGCCAATACATCACAGTCTCTGTTGGGAGCTGTAGTCAAGACTCCAGCTCATAACCACCACCCCACCCCTGCCCAGGCTGAAGCTGGCCGGGCTTACGCAGTACATAGATCCACATTCCTAGCCCAAACAACTCCATCCTGAGACTTTCTCATCAAGAGACCCTCAGCCAAGACCATTCCAGACATTTCCTTGTGAGGAGATATATAACTACCAAAAACTTAAATGATTATTAAGCCAATAAAATTTAATTTCTTCTTGAAAAAAAGTTGAATTCTCGCATGCTGATCCCAAATAGTTTTTAAAGTGACTAGAATAGTTCAAGTAAGAGTTCAAGTAAGAGTTAAGAGTTATTTTTAAGCTTAATCAGCTTGTTTTACATTCTTCCGCAATGAGAAAAATAACTACAAAGTCTGGCAATGAGTAGTAAAGAAAAAAAAAAAAGGGTTGTAGTCTTTTCCTGCCTGGTCAACAATTCATTTGGCCAAAATTTTAAGCACAAAATGATTACCAAGTAACTTCTGTTATAAAACGTCATTTACCCATTAATCCAGTTGGCTGACTTCCTGAGGGGTGCTTAAGCATCATTTTCACCAAGAGATTTTCACAGACACCCCTTCACCCACACCCTGGCCCACGAAGGGTAAGGTCCACCAGCGTTCAGTGATTACCACTCTCCGGATGCACAGCACTGGCTTCTATCTGTTGACTAATGAATTCCGCTTTTTTTCCCCTTCTCCCCACCTTTCTACTAGCCTCTGAGCTCCTCTGAAGATGCACTATCCCCAAGTCTTGGCACAAATCTGCCACAGAGTAGATACTTAGCAAATGTTTGCTGAATAAGAACACACACACACACACACACACACACCTTACAGGTTTGTTTTTTTTTTTAATAGTTGGTGTTTTTTTTTTTTTTTGAGAGAGAGGGGTGAGGGAGGGAGGGAGAAACAGACTCCCCGCTGAGCAGGGAGCCTGAGGCAGGGCTCGATCCCTGACCTGAGCTGAAAGCATACACTTAACCACCTGAGCCACCCAGGCGCCCCCACGCCTTACAATTTAAATGGACAGAGATCCTCCAGTCTAACTCTCACTTGCCATATAAGAAATTAGAGATATAAAAGGTTTAAATGCTAGAGCCAAGATTAAAAAACCCATTTCCACTACTCAAAGATGTTTCCTTATGTCAGTTCATTAGACAATTATTTACTTTTAACAATGTAAAATTAATGTTTTCAAATACTCACTATACACTTCTTGGCATACATTACAAAAGAAATGAAAACCTATGTTCCTACAAAAATGTGTATGTGAATATTCATAGCAGCATTATTCGTAATAGCCAAGAAGGTAAAAGAACTCCAAATGGCCATCAACTGATGAATGGATAAATAAATATGGTATATCCATAGAAGGGAATATTACTTGGCCATAGATAGGAATAAAATATTGATGCATACTACAACATGGATAAACCTTGAAAACATTTTACTACGTGAAAGAAGCCAGACACAAAAGACTGCATCCCTTATGATTCTGTTTATATGAAATGTGCAGAACAGGAAGACTGAGACGCAGAAAGTAAATCAGAAGTTGCCTAGGGATGTGGTGATAGAAGCAAGGCGAGTTGCTTGGTATAGCATTCCTTTTAGGAGCGATGAAAATTTCTAAAATTGCTTGTGATGGTAGAGCAATCCTGTGAATATACTAGAAACAATTTCATGGTATATGAATTATATCTCATTGAAACTATTATAAATATAGTAATTTTGTTGCAAACTGATTTATCTGGCATATTCGAATTAGGAAATTCTCATTCACAAACTTTCATTCCATGCTTCCCCAATACAGGGTAAGTGTTGGTAAACCTGAAATTCATTTCAAGTGCCTAAAATGTCATGCTTACATCGCACATGCACAAAAACACTATATTCAAAGCTTTTTTATATTAAAGATATCTTATTTTACTATTTGGAAAATTGGTTGTCCATGTAAAGGCTATGTGATTCTATAAACCTGAATGCTTGATTCCTCAAGCATCCCAAATAGAGATTTTTGCTATACTTAAATGATTTCTATTTGGAATGTTAAATGCTACCCCTTCATATATTCAAAAGCAAATTGTTTCACTGAGAAAGCATGTATGAAGAGGAAGCAAATCCAGGAAAGAAAATCTCTTTCTCAAAGAGGTGCTGTGTATTATTCTGTTATTCTGTGGCAAGTCTTCTGCCTACATGGAAACTCACAGATATAGAAATTCAAAGGAACTGTGTTAATATGCTTGCTTGACTCCAGTGGGAATATACTTAGTCCCTTTATACTCAAGTCAATGAATGACACTGTAGTCACTCAGACTCCCAAGATCAAGCCTAAAATTAAGGTGGATTTCATTGCATTAAAGGTATATTTATTTTTCAGAATCCATATGCATAATTTCAATGTATTTTTTAATGCAAGGTGATTTTGCTAGCTAGTTATCTGAATTTCAACTTGAGGTTTTTGTTTTGTTTTTTTTTTCCTTGAATACTACATGCTTATAAACAGAACTCTAGATTTACTCCTTATAAGGAGTAACTTCTACATTTCCTTAAGCAGAAAAGCGAGGTTCTCCTATAAAGAAGAGGTTAAAGAAATCCAATTTAGGATCATATATCATAGGTCCCCAACACAGGGGTAACACTCTTTTGGAATATTTGTAAAAATGTTGAGTGGAATTTTTTGAAACCCACTAGTTTCATCTGACAACCCAATATAATAATATTGAACAATCTTACTTTATCAAGAATCTCTTTAAAAATCTAATCACAACTAAGCACTAGTTAACAGTATCTACTTAATGAAATTAATTAATAACAGATATCTGAGCAATAGCACATTTATGGGATTTACACATTTTAGGAACAAGAAACTGAACAAAAATACAGCATGGACAAATGTAAGATGAACTGGATTTAAATGAGTATTTTTTTAAAAACTCATTCTCTAGAAAGGATGGAAACCCAGGTGGACTGTAGGAAAAAGGGGAGGATTCTAGGAGAATGAGTTCTGACACTCCTGATCGTTGATTAGATTTAAGTTAAGAGTAGGGAATTCACTGAGCTGCAATGAACCCCAGGAAATTATTTGAATCTAAAGTAAGTTTGCATCCTAAAAACCACTGAAGACTCAAAAAGTAGATTCGATATATCTATTACAAGATACATATTAGGCACATAATGAACGTTCAGACATTTCTGTAATAATCAACAAAATTCATAAATTAAGGCAAAATGAGCATCCTCTGACATACCGATTGTCAGGCTCTGCCCAAATACATTGGTTATATTAATAAAAATCTGTTCTAGGATATATGCTCAAATCACAAGTAAAACCAGAGTGTGTTAAAGGGCTAGGGCAAGCATTTTCCAAATACTTTAACTCAAACTTTAAATAGTAATTTGCTGCCTATGAAGCCATTTACGTCCAAATTTGGCACTATTTGCTACCACAGTGGGTACAAATATTTCTAAGTAGTTTTTGCAAAGGGGGCACCAGTCATTTCTAAAATTAACCTTAACTCCTTAGATGCTCCAATTTCCTATAGATAACCAGCTGGGACTCCTAAATCTGTCTAATTTTATATTTATAAGGAACCTCATAGTCTTCCATTTTGTTTAAAAGATTACAGATTTTCTACTCTGAATTAGCCTGAGGTAAGTGACTAAGGTTATTCATTTTTTAAATTTACTTATTAATAAAATAGGAATAACCTGTCCTACCCAAACCACTGGGTAATCAGAATAATATACTAATATTATTAGTCATGATACCACTTTGAAAAGCATAACATTTGGTACAGCCAAAAGATAACCCAGTTATACGGAAAAGAAACTCTCCCTCATAAGGTTCCAGTTTCCCTTTTAGATGTTGAGAAGGGAAAAAAAAAAAAACACTTTTCTTCTACTCTCTTAGGTTCAGTAATGATTAGCCTGTAAATTAAATTAACAAAAGAGATTAACAGGAGACAAGGCATAGAATTTTTATTAATATCTTAGGTGCATGGGAGGTCACAGAAAAGAAGTAAAACAAAGAAGTAGTTAGACTCAGGGGCTTATATAACATTTTATCAAAGACAAGGGGATTGAGACTTCACAGGACAATGAATTCTGATTAAGTACCTTGACAATATATGGGGGAAACTAACGGAAGGGCTATTTTAATAAAGTTTACTTATGCAGACTCATCTCAGTGCCAACTCGCCAAATCCGGTAGTAAGAGTCACTCTCTTTCTTCCCGCACAGTCCAGGAGAACGGATACCTTCACAAAGGAAATTTATGCCCTGCTTTTAGGCAGGTAAGGGGAGGACAGAGAATTCTTCCTGCACCTGCTGACTGAATTTCCTTCAGCTCAAAATAATCCTTACACCAAAGTGGGGTAGCATATCCTAATCCCTTTCAAGTGCAAGTCTGTCACGTTATTTGCCTGTTTTTATTTCCTTCTTATGAAGCAGAGGAAGGAGAAGAGAACACACCAGAGACAGAAAGAGAGTGAACTTAGAGGAGTTTCCCTTCCAGATGATCTGTATCATATCAGTAGTCAACTTCCCCCTTTACCTATCAAAACAAATTTGCATAGTGGAAAAACTACGGAGTCCTGCAAGTGCATGTCAGCTCTACAGAACATGCATCTCTCTCTGCCAACAAGGGAGTCTACAAAACCCAACAGAAGCAAGTCAGGAAATGCACTCAACTTTGCTTTTCTACTAACTACGTGAGTAGGGAAAGCAAGCAAATACGAGGAAGCATCAAACAGAAGAAACATTACTTGTTTATATGAACACAATCTCCATTTTATTTTATCTTCTGACAAGGCCGGGAAAAAGATCTGGACACAAAACAGATCTAGATTCAAACTCTGGCTCCACCATTTAATAGTTTTATGACCTCTGGCAAGTTGTTACTGTCACTGATCCACTATCTCTTTATCTATAAATAAAGACACTTTATGAGGAACCAATAATGCCTCCCTGGCAGGAATGTGGTAAGAATGAAATAAATTTAAGTTGGGTAATAAGTGTAAAATGCCTCGCCAAATGTAGGCCTTAAGTGTTATTTCCTTTACCTTCCCCTACTTCCTAAAAGGATTTCGGAAATCTCTCTTCATTTTATTTTGACCTAAACCAAAAGGAACAGACGCTATCACTTATAAAGATGTCATAGGATTAGTGACAGGGTACCGTGTGAGAGCACTTTCTTTTTTTTCCCCCCGCTAGTACAGAGGACATCCACAAACCCGTGAAGAAGGGTCAAGAGTGTAACAGAGTTCAATGACTGTTTTTATTTAATATCTGCAGAATGACCTTGAAAGTTGTAACTGAACAAAGTCTTGAGAGAATGCCAGCATTCTATCAGATGTCTTTAATATCGGTAAGATTTTTGTGCTTCAGCAAGACATAAAGGACATTAAAAAAAAAAAAAAAGTTAGTTAATTCCATCAATTTCAAAGATCTTCCAAGTTTGGGGAAAAGATATTTAATTATCTTATGAGCCAAAGAAATACAAAATCCAACCAAATATTATAGACTACCTTCTCTACATGAGTAGAATAGGGATGTGGGCTGTATGGTTAAGAAGGCACTAACTTAGTATGTCCCTGTTACCTATAAATAAAGTTTGGTCTATCTATGAAAGGAACTGACAAGAATCTGATAAGCACCCTGCTCAAATTCCTTACACAGTCTCAAAGGTTGAGAAAATTACTGGGGATGACATAATCCTAAGGAGGTTTATAATTAAATGTAAAAAATATTTGGGAGAATCAAACTCCTCTATCATTACTATTTTATAATAATAAGTTCAATTACATTTTAAGGATTTGTAACTTTTAAGAGAATTTGGTCTATTAGAGTGATAGGTCAGCCTTGTAATTCCAATTAAAAACAAAATTGAGTAACTGATTTAGACCAATGATTTTAAGTATTTCTAACTAACTCTGTATACACAGTTTTGACATATTGGGGAACTTTAGAGTCACCATATTTAAAAGTTTAATCTGTGAGACGTATAAGAATTTTGCTAGTTCTCAGAAAAATATTTAAGTCAAATATAATAAATCTTATAGAGAGTTTTAAATGGCTTAAGGTGTTTAAGTTTGTAAATGAGACTAAGTATCACTCAAAACCTTTAAATCGTTAAAATTTGATAGACCTGTAACAAGAATAATATGATTTATATAAGCTGGACTTACATGCCAAAGGTAAAACTAGGAATTTGAATCTTAACTTTAAATATTAATTTTTAGCATCAATATAATCCCCGGATAATTTTTTCTGCACATAACCACTATGCTCCGGAGTGCTAAAAACATTATATTAAGTAAGGCAAATCTAAAGACAGGCTTTAAAAGTGGCTACTTCTTCTTATAGAATATGAACTCACATAATCCCTTCAACTATCAGGGGTTACTAAATACTGAAGGTATAAGTAAATGACTCTTTCCAAAAGTAAAATGAAATACTAATCTTGACATGCTCTGTGCTCTTTCATTTATACCTAAATTTAGAATGTGATAATGAAAGAACACTCTTGATTTAGTTTGGATATAAATGAAAACTTTATTCTACTTCCTACTGGTTGTTCATTAACTACTTTCATTAACTTCGTAGTAGTCGTTCATTAACTATTTTCCCAACTTTGTTATCTGTAAAATATGTAACTACATTCACCCTTGGTATTTTTAAACCATACTGCTGTTGTAAAAGCCCTTAAATGGAATTTGGGCAGCGATACAGAAAATGTTTCTTTTCTTTTACAATAACCAAGTCAATTTAAAAAAGAAATGGTCTATATAACCTGGGATTTTAGCCAGGTTTTAATTTTTATGAATGGAAATAAATGTATAATCAATGTAACAAAAATGCAAATACAATCACAAAGTTTAACTTAATTTACTGATGACTTAATGAAGCCACAGCATATTAACCGCAGAGCCCTAATTTGATACAGCCATTTGTTATGTTTTAGGGCTCAACTCTCATTTATTCCTATAATAACTCCCACAGTACCGCCATGACAAATAATCACCACCAACAAAAGGTCTGAATGAGAAAATGTACACATTCAGTTAGTGAACATTTTTGAGCACCTGCCTTGTGCCAGGCACCAACCTAGGCCCTGGGGATAAAGAGGTAAACGAGAGATAAAGATAAAGAGGCCCTGGAGCATAAATCCTAATAGGAGAGAAATAACTGAAGAAGGAAACATCAGGTATTGGTAAGTTATATTGTGGAAACAAAAAAGCTAATGTAAACTGGACAAGAGCGAAGGCCTGTAGGACAGTGACCTGGATATCAGGAACTGGCCACAGAAATATATGGAAGAAGGGGGAGGTTCAGGCTAGAGAGACATCTAGTTCAAGGCCAGAAGACAGGTGCAAGCATGGAGGCCGCAGTATCAGGTATCAAATTTATAAACTCCTTACGGTAGATACATTATTCACAAAATGTACCTAGCTTCTACCATGTTCTTGGCAAGTGTTGGGTCTACTGAGACCAGCAACCTCAATTTAGCCTTTTTTGCACACAAAGCACACATTATGTCTTACCTTTGGCGAGTACTTATAAGTCACACTTATGTCTGATTAATGATTAATAGAATATCAATACTTCAATCCACTTTTTAACATAAGAAAAGACTATTATTAGCTACTTGTAAAATTTCTACCCAGAAATCATGGTAGCAGACCTATCAAGTCTACAGGTGCCTTCTCATAACTACTTGGCCAAAGATATCAAGAAAAAATTAAAATTGCTTTACTTAGGTATGGCTTACCTCCTACTATTACTGTTGTTCCTACAAAAAAGAGGTATGGTGAGCAGAGTTCCAGCAAAGTTGGCTAAGTGTGATAACCCAGGTACCAATTTTTAACTTCACCAAAGCTAATCACTAGGTCTCTTTGATAGCAAAAGAAAAAGTAATAATCCAGATTCCTTTATTTGTTAAACGATGAAAGTCTGCCCCCAAATTTTACACAGATAATTTCAAAGGTAACAGACAATATATAGAAAATGAACTAGAGGTAATGTAGTTTTATTAATACACCAAATTTATACTGGGAAAAAAGTTTAAAAATGAGGTGCACACCACCTCTGATAATACAATAAACCCAAAGCCTATATAAACATCCCCATCAGAAAAAACAAAAACAAAAACACATCAATCCTCCATTACCTAACCTTTGGAACCCAGCTGCACCCACACCTGACAATGACCATCTAGTCACAGTTCCAGCAGCCTCCCGAACACTCTACTCTCCTCCTCCAATTCTGGCTTTCATCCTTCCACCAATAATCCCCCAACACATTATTTTTTCCTTTTCTATCCAGCAGAATCACTTTTTTCACAAGACTCTTCTTTCTTTCAGACATAGTCTTCCAAGAATGTTATCAGTAATACCAACAGGGTTGCACTCAGAAGCACAAAAATTTTGAAGGGATGAGGAACTCCAGAGCTGACCCTCATCAGGTACGGTGGCTGAATAATTACACTGGAATCTGGGTGGGCCTACCCCTTTATGCTACGAATGACTGAGGCAGAAACTGTCTTCCCCTTCAAACATCTGAGCAGTGCCAAGAATAAGTTTGTTAATAACAGATAAAATCTGCTGTATAGTTTTAAAACAAAAGATATAAGGAATCAAATTTTCTACTTCTTCCAAAATAAGGCAAAACTTGAGATCTCTGTGATTTGATAGGTCTCGTATGTGCTAAAGTAATAAAGAATATTAATAAATAATGATAATTATATTTTGAAACATACATTTAAATATGATGTTTAACAATCTATGAAAAGAAAAACTTATCATGTATACAGATATCTGGATACAAGAAGCTGCAGGGAAGTAGTTATCTTTTAAGTACCCACATCTTTGCAAATATTGACAAATGAAATTCTGAATCTAAACTTTAATGCTAGCTCATCTGATTGATTTTTATTGAAACACCAACTGAAGCCCTACTATACACTGTAAACACACACTGAGCCAGGGCTGTGGAATACAGAAAGGTAAGATTTGTTTTCAGGGGGCTGGCAATCTATATATATATTACTTTTAAATTTTAGGTAAAAAATGAATTATTCGTACAAAAAAATTAACATAAGCCACCAGGCATGGGAATTCAGAAGAAAGAAAAATTACTTAAAGATACCAGTATGATGACAGAATTATTTGAGAAAAAAAAACTAATACATTTACTGCTCTCATTTGCCTTTATACTTAGAAGTACAATTCACAGGGACAAAAATGCATGCTCTGGAAAACACTTTTTTACCAAGGCTGCATCAATTTATAAAATTTCCTACTAAAATTTTAACCAGTCATATACTACAGCGCAACTTCTGTTGACTTACAAAAATTAATCACTTGGTAACAATTAAAAAAATGAAAGAACTCAGGTAATATTTCAGTACTATACAAAAAGAATCCATTTGTATAGTCATATTAAATATGACAATATAATATGAAATGCAAAATGAAGAATGAAATCAAGAAACCAATATTTACAAGCAAAATGAAATATTTGAAATTCTACTCTTAGGGCACCAGGTGGTGGTTATATTTTTGTTTGGAAATAAACTGTAACCCAAGAATATTAACATTCAATATGTTTCCAATAAGAAGGTTTCTCACTTGCAGCTAACTTCTCTTGAAAGTTCATGTTACAAACCAACTCTGTCCTTTCTGAAATGCCCACAGGTACTTTAGTACAGGGGTTCACATAGAAACAAAATGGGCCGTCCTGGAAAATGAGACACGCCTACTGAAATGAATGGCTTGGCATTCACCAATGGAAGGAATCCAACCAAGCTGGGGACCAGAAGGAATCCAACCAAGCTGGGGACCGGAAGTAACTGGAGAACACAGCATCAGGCAACAGGATAGCGTGAGCAACACTGTGACAGGTACAGGCTGGTAGGTAGGCGAGGAGGCCTGGCAGCAGGTAGCGAAATCCCAGCTAAGGTTGCCAAGGTACCATGAAGGCAGATAACCAAGCACAGAAAGCAAGACAGAAAGTCTCATCCTACAACACCAGCATGGAGCACCTAATCTTCCCCACCTCAATCAATACTGGCCCCAAAGCCTATGTCAGGGCTGATTCAGAAAGTGGGGCAAGCTTATGGGAGACTGGTAGAATCTGGAGACAGTCATGCAAGTTATCACAATGTCAGAACTACAAATACACAAGTATCCTAAGTCCTATCTCTCCCTCAAAGAAGCACTTATTTTTAAAACCATCAGAAACAACACATTGCAAACACTGAGAATGGACTGAGATTATCTATTCCTCTTTTATGAGGAAATTCAGTGCCCAGACACTTAGGGGAACTAAGAAAATTAACACAAGTCGAGCTCAGATATTTTTGTAGGACAGCAATTAGAGCAAAAAAGAAAGTACTATCCAGTGGGAATCAAAAGAAATAGGAAGACTATTTTGGGCATTTTGTAATAGAAAAAGATTCTGAATCTCCTCCAGGTTATTCTTGATTCTCCGTGCCACAGGAAGAATACAGGGCTATGGATTAAATGAAGCAACAGATACTACAAAAATCATTACACTTTGATATACATTTTAAGAGGTAAAAATTTTACACTGTTTGTTTTACTACAATATGAACCGGATAGTGTGCCATTTACAATGTTGCCTAAAGTAAGCATAAATCTTCACACAAAAATATGAGAGGGCTTAATACCAAAAATCCTTTATTAAAGGAGGTACACTTCAGGAAAAAGGAAGCTAATCCCAAAGGAAAATATGGAATACACAATAAATGGTGAAAAAAGAAAATAAAAAACAGGTACATAAATTGCACGTAAATAAGCAATGACAGTGTTAATAATAATTGCCTAACTTAAGTTTTTTAAAAGACCTAAAATATGGACAGTTTTGTAAACACAGAAAGAGGAGTAATAAAAATTACTTTTGTGGTTCAGAGGGGAGTAAAAACATTGAGTAATGTTAGACTTTAAGATATGCATATACATACATACCTACAAATACACATAAAAACATAGATTTCTAGAGTAACCAAATAAAAAATAGACTCTATGGGCGCCTGGGTGGCTCAGTTGTTAAGCGTCTGCCTTCAGCTCAGGTCATGATCCCAGGGTCCTGGGATCGAACCCCGCATCGGGCTCCTTGCTCCGCGGGAAGCCTGCTTCTCCCTTTCCCACTCCCCCTGCTGTGTTCCCTCTCTCACTGTGTCTCTCTCTGTCAAATAAATAAATAAAATCTTTTAAAAAAAATAAAAAATAAATTAAAAAAATAAAATAAAACTTTAAAAATAGACTCTATAACTTACAAACTAGTGGAGAATACAAAACAAGTATTGTTTTGAAGGAAAAGCTCAAAACTTCACAAAAAGGAGAGGCAAAAAGAGGAAAAACAGCAAAAGTGGGGGTATACACAAAAAGATGCTCAAAATAAACACAAATACATTAGTAATCATAATAAATCTAAATAGACCAAACCCCCTATTTAAAAGAAAAGTTTGGGCGCCTGGGTGGCTCAGTTGGTTAAGCGACTGCCTTCGGCTCAGGTCATGATCCTGGAGTCCCTGGATCGAGTCCCGCATCGGGCTCCCTGCTCGGCCGGGAGTCTGCTTCTCCCTCTGACCCTCCCCCCTCTCATGTACTCGCTCTCATTCTCTCTCAAATAAATAAACAAAATCTTTAAAAAAATAAAAATAAAAAAATAAAAAAATAAAAGAAAAGTTTAAGTTTTTTAAAAAATCCAGTGGTATATTGTTCCTAAGAAATGCCTAAAACATAAGGACACAAAAAGTTTGCAAGCAAAAATACTTTTTAAAAATACTTTTTTAAAAATACTTCCTACAAAGGAAGGCTTATATAGCTATATCTGTACCAAACGTAGGAGACCTGAAGCAGAAATAATGAAATGACATGTAATGATACATAAGGAAAGAATGACTTTAAAAAAATATAAAGGAAAACCTAACAACTCAAAACTTATATATACTTAGTAAATAGCTTCAAAATACATAAATAAAAAATTGTCAGAGAGAAATACAACTCTGTCACTATTAATATATAAACCTAATAAAACACTCAGCAAACATTAAGTACCTAACTTGAGTTACTGTGCATATACAGAAAACTGTTGTCCATGAACTGGAGACTACCAACTCCTTTCAAGCATACGGGGAACAGCTACAAAAACTGGCCATAAACTAAGTCTTAAAGTCTTAATTTCAAAAAAATCAGCATCATATAGACCATGTTCTCTGATCATAACAAAGGTTAAGTTCAAAATAAATAACAAAAACATAAATGGGGGGACATGAATTAGAACATTTTAAAACATAGATCTAAATAACTTACAGGTACAGGAGTAATCACTACAGAAATCAAGAAATGCTTTAAAGTGATTAGTAAAAACATACTAATATAAAAATTTGTGAGATTTTAGCTAAAGCAGTACACAGAGTAAAATTCAGTCCGAAAATCTCATATTAGAAAGGAAGAGAGACTCAAAATTGATGAGCTAATAAGCATCAAATTAAGAATTTACAAAAAGAACACACACAAAAACAAGGAAAATGGAAGAAAAATAGCAGAAATTAATAAAACAAAAAATGACAGAGAAGATTAAGAGACACAAGTTGGTTCTTTTGAAAAGACTAAATATGGCATATTGCTGTAATAAATTAATAAGACAAGTTAACAATATTAAAAACTACAGATGCAACAGATATTTAAAAATGAGAATATTATAAACAACTTTATGCTAATAATTTTGAAAACCAGACAAAATGCACAATTTCCTGAAAAATATAACCTATCAAACTGACTCAAAAATGGCTTTAAAATTAAGAGTGCTATCATCTTTAAAGATATTGAATGAAAACTTTAAATCTCACAAACAAAAAAAATGTCTACAGTCCCACAAGAAACTGATGTCAAACACTCAAGAAAGAGATCAATCCAGCATTACACAAACTATTTCAGAAAACAGAAGAGGAACCATTCCCTGGATCACTTGCATGAGACTTGTATAACCCTTACACCAAAACCAAGCAAGGAGAGTAGAAAGGAAGGAAAATCATGGGGCTTGACTCACTCACAGACTGACCGGTGCAAGCCTCCTGAAGAAAATGTTAGTAAATAAAATCAATCAGTGAATTAAAAATTTAACAAAGTAAGATTTATCCCAGGAATTCAAGAGCAGTTTAACATCAAAAACACCTATTAATATAACCAAAGGAGATATCCTACACGATCATCTAAATAGATACAGAAAAAAAGTTCAATGAAATTCAATATCCATCCAAAATTTTAAAAAAACAAAACACCAAAGAAATAACAACTGAATAGAACTTTCTTAACCTGATAAAGGATATCTACCAAAAAATGACAGCAAATGTCGTATGTAATAACAAAAGAACTTCCATTAAAGTGAAGAACAAGACAAAAAAAGTCCACTACCACCACCTCTGGTCAATATTTTAAGGGAGGTCCTAGTGAGACAAGAAAAAGAAGAAAAAGTTATAGGCTTAGAAAAGAAGAAATAAATTATAATAATTATAATTGTTAAGCTATTGTATGATGATCTTTTTTAGAAAACCCAAAAAGTCTACAAAAAGAATTTTAGAATTAATATCAGAAAGTCACCAGTCACAGGAACAATATTAAAAATTAATTACCTTTCAATTCATGGATTAAAAAACAAAGGGAGACCATTTACATTAGCAACAAATCTGAAATTTGAGTACTATCTTTCTTAATATAACCACTGAACCAAACGGCCCTCATGAAATTCACCTGTTAGTGCTCCTCCTCCTTCTTATATCAGTGGTGAATTGTGGAATTTGGGGGTGGGGTGGGGTGTAGAAACAAAAGGGCAAGGGTTTCAGGAGAATCAGACACTACACTCCCAAAAGCAAATGCTAGTCCTAGATTTTGCCCCATGTAAACCCAGCAAAGCGCTCACATAGGCTCAATCATTTAAGTTGGTTCTGCTCACTCTAGCCAAAACTGGAAAACAGCTGGGCAAACCTTGCCATGTATTTATCTTTAAAAATATATATATATTTTCTTACCATTCCTCCCTTAGTATTTAAGAACTTTTTGAAAATGCTAAACTATCTCAACTTAAAGAAGGAAAAAAAATGACCATGTTTGGACCACAACCTTAAGGCCAGAGGCTTCTAAGGAGCATTAAGGTGTAAGTTACCCAGGGCATTCCCAGAAAGCTTTACAGTGCTAGTTATAGAGAGGAAAAGATTTCAGAACCTTTGCTATAGTACAGGTGTTATATTAGTTTGAGAAGAGTCTCAATACATCTTTTTTATGTGTAATTTTAAGCTTTATTAAGAATCTTGGGGCACCTGGGTGGCACAGTCAGTTAAACTTCAGACTCTTGATTTCAGCTCAGGTCATAATCTCAGGGTCTGGGGATCCAGCCCCAAGTCAGGCTCTGTGCTGAGCGAGGAGTCTGCTTCCTCCTTCTCCCACTCCCTCTGCCCTTCCCCCAGCTCGCAAGCACACACTGTCTCTCAAATAAATAAATACATCTTAAAAAAAAAAAGAATCTTTGTACATTCTTAGCATCATATTAGCTTTCTGATGACTGTAAGTTCCCAGAACTAATGCTATGTGAGCCACTTATCTAGTAAAATAAATTAAAATTAATATTCAGACTAATGAAACAAAATCCAAAAAGTAAATTTTGTACTTGCACAAACCTCTTTGTTAACAAGTTCTATCTCAATTTATAGTGGTTTGTGCATGTCGAGCAGATTACTAAGAAAATATTTAACAGATTCAAACTGTTTTAACAAAACAAATTTATATCTTTATTGATTCTCTTCCTCTGTTTCCAAATTTCAAAACATATGTTCACAAATATTTTAGCCCACTTCAACTGATATAGTTTAATAGAATGTTATTGTATTCTCACTGTGAGAACAGTGTGACAGAACAGCAAGAGGATGTTTGTGAACTGGGCATAAATATGAAGTGACTAAAATGGCAGTTTTATGCCAATTTCATACAAAACAAAATAAAAGACTGGCAATTTTTCAGTGAACTGGGACAAGTACAATAACTCAATTTAAATTATTTAGACACCCTTCCTAAAATATGTCCCTCCACCCCCATAAAACATTTTTCTCAAGGTCTCAGACTTAATTATCCAGATAACCCTCACTATGTTCATTTGACCTTAAGCATCCCTGTCTTTTGTATATGTCATGAAAATAAGCCTTACAATCTCCACTTAAGAAGGTATAATCAAGCTCATTTTGTAAGAGGAAAGAAAAGCACCAGAGGTTAAGTAACTTACATGAGGTTACTCAAGCTTGCAAAGAGCCAAGGGACCTACCCTAAATGTTCTTACTACCATCCTGCTCTGATTTTTTTTAAATACACATGTATATCTTATGAAAGTTAAGTAAAGGTACATATCTTATGCAAGGAAAGGCAATTGAGGCAATCAATATCTTTAGAAATGAAAGTCGGCCTCTTGGCTACCATGTGCTTTCAAAAAGTATTCTCTCAAGCAGTTTTACTAATACAAACATCATAGACCATCCCTCCTTCAAACCCATTGGAACTGGGTGGAAAAGCTGGACTTAGAATCCAAAGTTTGATTAAGAATTTCAATTTTTTGAAATCTAACTATCCATACACATCTGAAAAGTTATTACCCCAATGCCCTAAATAGTGGAATTCAATTAAGATTCTAGAGTAGCTCTCAAAATCCTTTTCAGAGGTAACCGGAATCCCAAATCTAGGCAAACTGCTATTTTGAGAAAAAGAATCAGAGAGCCAAACAAAGTATACAAAAAGTGACTATAGGAACGGCTCTGGAAAAGGGATTGCGATTTCTACAAATGAACAAACCTGTCAAAGAAATGTCTTTGATCACTATGGTCATCACTCTGGTTTTAGTCCAGGCTTAACTTTAACTGCAGGTTTAGGAAATGAGGGGCCCTCTTCCCTCTTAAGTCATAACTAGCTGATCTAAAAAATCATGAATCAACTCCAAGGAACAGTAGTAATGATCTTTCTCTTTTTTTTTTGTAATGGAGCACATTTCTACCAGAGTCACAAACTACTTCACTGGTTATGTTTAATAAATATGTAGAGGACATGATGCTTAGCACTGCTGGTGATAACATCTGGCACTTTTCATTTAAATATTACAGAGGCATAAAGGGGCAGGTGATCAACGCCGGGTGTATGTGCTGGGGTGGGAGAGCAGGGAAGGAAGGACAGCCTCAATGAGGACGTATTATTGGAAACAGACTCGGAGTACAGGCAGGACACTCACATAAACAGAAGGAGGTAGCATTTCACAAAGGAACAAACTCAAAATGAGCCAGCTGACAACATTTTAAAAAATAAGTATTCCAGTTTTGCCAAAATGTAGGTCACAATGGGGCTTTCCATGATTCTCTCATAATCATACCCCCCTACAGAGATCTGAATGCCCAACACGTTTCCAACTTCTAAGCTATCAGTACCAAACATGCACAGAAATGATGATAATTCATAGACTTATCTTTTATTTTTTTTTAAGTAATCTCTACACCCAACATGGGGCTCCAACTCACAACCCCAAGGTCAAGAGTCATACACTCCACTGACTGAGCCAGCCAGGCGCCCCTCACAGACCTATCTTAAAATGTCAATATGGACAAGGGCCTGCCTTTGTGTCTGAAACATAATAAATATTATCTCCATCCCACTGCCATCCCCCTTGAGCTGTGATGGTTCAAAATACATTCTTAGATGAAGTAGATAGATAAAAGCTTTACTTCCAAAAACAGATGTCTAGATAATACAAAAGAAATGCTTAAGGAATTCTTTTAATCAGCACTTTACTGAGTTTTAATAACCCTGAAACAGTTTTCCAGATATTCTGGGAAAAAAACACATGAAATAGTAGTAATGAAGACTTCATGCTCTGCCCAAAACACCTAACTAGCCTAAGAATAGTGAACTAATGAGATCTGTGAATTCTAGATCACATTTTAGCTCACCTAGACTCAATGCAGCAAACTCTCAGAAGTTGTAAGATGGGTTTTTTTAATGAGAAAATCAACATAGCTGTTGAAACATGAATACTTACACCAAAGTTTTTCAGTTGATACTCACCTAAAGAAACCATCACAATCTTCTAAATCAGCGGTTGGCACACTTATTCTGAAAAGGGCAGATAATAGACCCTGCTGGCCATGCAATCTCTTTTGCAACCACTCATTCTGCCTTGATAGCATAGATAAGGAATGGAAGGGTCTGTGTTCCATAAGACTTTATTTACACAAACAAAGGTCTAGCTTTGTCCCAGAGGTCATAGTTTGCCAACCTCTGCTCTAAATTATTCAATTATGATGATTGCCTTTTAGCTGAGTGGTTGACTTATTCCTAGATGGGTCCATATCCCCCCACCAAGTGTAGGAAGTGGCTGTTTCCTGCTGTAGAATACAGAAGAACTCATTTGAAGCTCAAATGAAACTCCAAAGGATTTTCTATAGCCTAGGGAAACTGACCTTTCTGCTCTTATGGCTTCTGAGAGACCGGCCCAAAGACGAAGAATCAGAAAGAAATGTTCTGTCTGACTGAAGGTAAGACAGAAGAGTGAGTCCATGTCTCAGACACAACAAACTAGGTCATTTAAATGCATTTCATGTAATCTATAAAATCATATGAGGCAGAAATTATTCCTATTTTCAGGTGAGGAAACTGAGGATCAAAGCAAGGATCTTTAGCCCAAGGTCACAAAAAGGATGTGAAAACTAAAATTTAAATAACCAAATCCATGAGCTATATTGCCATGCTAAAAACTCAATGATTGTTTTTCTCATTTCCTTGACTACTTTAAAAATAAAAATAGCACTCCAACTCTTATCACCAAGATGATTTTTTTAAACAAATTTTGATTCTTTTTTCTTTTTTTTTAAGATTTTATTTATGTATTTGAGAGAGAAGAGAGAAAATGAGAGAGAGCACAAGAGCTGAGTGAGGGGCAGAGAGAGAAGCAGATTCCGCGCTGAGCAGGGAGCCTGATGCAGGACTTGATACTGGGACCCTGGGATCACGACCTGAGCTGAAAGCAGATGCTTAACCGACTGAGCCACCCAGCTCCCAGACGCCCCTCCCAAGATGATTTTTTTAAGATTTTTTACATGCATGGAAATTAAAACTTAATCGTTCAAAAATCAAGATTTAAATGGAAATTAGTTCCCACAATTACCAGCCCACAGAAGCCTATCAGACCCCCCAAATACAAGTGTTTTTTTAATTTTGGGAAATGGGTCAGCCTAGCGGAAAAAGGGGGAAAAAGCTGACAATGAACTGAGGTTTGACCATTTAAGTATGAAATTGTATTTTAGGAACCTTTAGATAGACTCCTTTCTGAAATACACAAATACAGTCAGGCATTCTTAAAAGAAGGGCACACTGCAGAGGGTCGAATCGTCACTGAATCATACTGTCACATATACAAGCGTACAGATACCAGTCACTAGAACTAAAGATAATATAAAGATATAGTGTCCTTAGCTTCACTGAGGTTGAGGCAACACTACACACGCACACATGCACGCGCACACACACACACACACACACCACTCTCACCACGGTACCTGTTCATGGCAAAAGCTAGCTCTGCTTGGTCCCTTTGTTACCAACTCTACTGTCCCATCTGATCTCTGTAAACGCCACTGCTTTTTTTTTTTAACCTGTTCCTCTCTCTCTACTTCCATTTTATCTTTGTCTCTTGTATGTGATCATCTGCCCTGCTATTTCTCAATTTTCTTAAATGATGGTCTTTCATAGATAGCATCAAAACCAAGTAGAAGTTACTTGTCCTTCATTCTTTCTGGCAAAATGAAGAATCACATTGACAGTGTGCATAATGTAATCTTCAAATTATCAGCTCTTCTCTGATTTCACTGCTGCCTGAAGAGGTCTGTTTCTTCATCACGCAAAACGTTTTATGACTTACAGAAAGGTGGGAGTTGGGCAAGGTACTTTTTGGAAGAGTTAACACTCTTAAGACTCGCAGTATCCTAACTTTTTTTAAAGTCTTCTAATTTGAAAAAAGATTTTTCCCAATTTAAAAAATAAGTCTGTTTTCAGTTTTCAAATTCTATGAAATCTACCAAAAACCTTATATATGATACTTTATCTTTTGACCTTGAATTCAGGTCTTGAAGAGAAACAGGTTTAAGCAGAGGAAGATAATAAAATAGATGAAGATATTTGAAGGAATTCAGAATAAACTTTTAATTTTTTTCAAGGACTCTAGAAGCTAACGGCACTGGTTCATTTTACTTTAAAGCTTGAAGCTTTCCTTTTCCCTTATTACAAATACAACATTACTACCAATCCCATGTTTAGGAACTATGATTAGCATCATCTTTGGCTCACAGATCAAAGAGGGAGAGACTCTTTGGAGCAACCAGGAGTAAGGTAGTAGGGAAGGGGAACAGTGTTAGGGAGGATGCTGGACATCTGGATAAAATAGACTGAACTCAAGTTAACTCCACTATAGCAACAGGAAAAGAAAAAACGAGAGGCTATGTTATACTGGCTCCTCCCAGGTAGAAGAAATAAAGAAATGGGAGATGGCTATAAGGTATCAGGCAAATTACCTACCCTCTCTGAGATGCCAGTATTTCGTAAGTAAAATGTGAATAGTAACAGGAGCCTCTCGAGGTATTAAGAGGATTAAATGAGTTATTGCCTGTAAACCACTTAGCAGAGGAAATGACAGTGTGTTAATTAAGGTTAGCCATTATGATTGTTATGGCTCAGGTTCTTTTCTATAGGAACACTGCTATATCAAGACCTTCATGGGGGTACCTAGCTGGCTCAGTCAGTAGAGCTTGTGACTCTTGATCTCAGGGCCATGAGCTCAAGCCCCATGCTGGGCATGGAGAAGAAAGAGGGAGGAAGCAGAAAAAAGAAAAGATTAATGAAGACCCTCCTGTGGGATGCCTGGGTGGCTCAGTCGGTTAAGCATCTGCCTTCGGCTCAGGTCATGATCCCAAAATCCCAGGATCGAGCCCCACGTCAGACTCCCCACTCAGCAGGGAGTCTGCTTCTCCCTTTGACCCTCCCCCCTCTCGTGCTCTCTCTCTCAAATGAATAAAATCTTAAAAAAAAAAAAAAAAAAAAAAGACCCTCATGTATTCATGATTCAACAAATATTTATTGATCAGTTGTTATGTCCTAGGCATTGTACCAAGTGCTGGTGGTACGGGAGTGAGTAAGACACAAGCTGCACTTTTAGAGCTTTCAATCAGCAATCAGGACAGGTCAAAGGAGGAAACAAAGAGACAGAGCATATTTGATGGGCTATAAGGCTGGGTGAGCTAGCCACAACACAATCCCCCGGTTTGAACACAAGGTATGCTCCCAATAAATGTTTACCTAACTGATTAAATAATAAGTGCACGGTGCATGTTCAATAAATACTTATTATGTAAACTGTTTTTGCAATATAAATAATTTACATATTCAGTCTGTTTTCTTAACTAAACTGCTCTGTAGCCCAATGAGATATGCAGCAGCCCATTATTATTATCAACATCTTATCTCTGCCAGAAATCTATGTATTAGAAGATTAATATTTCTTGATTTGGAACATTCAGAAAAAAGGGGTGGCTCATCAGTTAAGCGTATGCCTTAGGCTCAAGTCATGCTCTCACAGTCCTGGGATCGAGCCCCGCATTGGGCTCCCTGCTCAGGGGAGTCTGCTTCTCCCTCTCCCTCTGCCCCTCACCCCCATTCATGCTCTCACTCTGCTCCCTCTCTCTCTCAAATAAACAAATAAAATCCTTAAAAATAAAAAAGAAGCAAATTGTTCCAGCTTAATTTCCCCCTAATGCATTTATTCAGCAAGTATTTATTTAATACCCACTATCTCCCAACACTATGCTAGGTGTTTGTACGCTAACAGTTCAGTCTATCAATGTAGACAATACTTTTACGTTTAGAAAGTGCTTTCACATATTCACTTACTTCTTAATTCCCAAAACGACATTATGAAAAAGTACTATTATCCCCTTTCCTAGATGAAGACATTGCAACTGGGAAGAGAGGTGTGCTGTCACACAAGCAGGAGGTCCCAAACCTAGGTCTTCTCCCTCTGAATCTGCCATCCTATCTACTAGCCCTCACAGCCTCTGCAGCCATTCATCTACATCACACATCACTGAATTCCTCTCGTTTAGCATCCCTATGCCATTAAACGAGTAATAACGCCTTTGCTCATAAAACTCATATACATTTCTTCCACAGTTTTGGGGAGAAAAGTCACCATTTATTTCTCCCTTACAAAACCCAGTAGCCTATCTGCATCATGATCCTTGTTGAAGAAAATACTGCCCAAACTCATTCAATCCCCAAAACTACATACGACATGGTATATTTCAGTTTTGTGCCCCCCAAAAGGAGAAGTTACTTAAAGAACCAAATGATTCTCTCTAGTAGTTTATGCTTTTGAAAATAGTTTTACTGTTTGTTCATAAATTGGTCTGATGAAATTTACAGATTAATTTAAAATAGGTTTGATCAAGAAAGATGAGAACCAGGACCACTTCTGATCTTTCAACAAGTATAATCTAACTCACTTTGAAAAAGGACCAAGGACATTTTTTGAATAAACTACATTAAGGAGGATGACAGGAAAAAAGACAAGAACTTGCAATAAAAACATGAAATCACTAAGAGTGGTAAATTAGGAGCACTTTTCTCCTGGTAACAAGGGGGGAAAAAAATGAGGGAGGTAGCAGGTATGTGTGAATGAGAAAAACTGAACCGCAATTGTCTAAAACCTCTGAAACGCCTTTCAATTATAAAAACCTTCTACTCTACCAGAGTATCTCAGTGGTTTAGAAAATCAATGTGGAGGTCTTGTGAGGCTGGTTCTCCTCAAGGATGGAAAATTGTGAGGGTACCTGGAAAAGGGAACTAACATTTCCCAAGTGCCTACCATGTACCAAGTCTCATGGTAGGTAGTTCGCATTTAAGATCTTCTTTAGTCCTTCCGGTACTTTACCTTAATATCTAATACTATCTTCATTTTACAGATGAGAAAACTGGGCCTCAAAGAGATCAATAAAGTTGCCCTAAGTAAATGGCTATAGTATACCACAGAGAAAATACTTTCAAACATCTGACTCCCAAACCTGGATTCTTTTCATTCTACCACAATGCTGATTACATAAGAGTTCTCATCCCCTGATTTCTAATTAGGAGAATTATCTCAAGAGACTTGTAAAGCATTCCATTCTGCAAGAAACCACACCAGTGTAATTGGGTCATGCCAAGCTTCTGAAACTCAAGTTGCAAAGAACAGAGGAGCTACTCTATATGTTGATGGCTCTGGATTTCAGGAGCTATGTTGTCATGATCCAAACGCACTGGGAAAAAATAGTACTAGAGTGTTAAAGAAGTCTGTGTGAGACAGGCCAAGACTAAAATTGAGAAGCTGGATACTGATTTTCAAGCTGCAAGTTCAAATTTATTTTTAACTACTATGTGCTCAGTGTTGGGGATACAATAAATAAATCACAATCTATATCCTTTAAGAGCATCCAGTGGAGGGGACAGCCTCATACTTACAATAAAATATGTTCAGTACTGCATTAGAGGGATGCACAGGAAGCTTTAGGAACTTAGAGACAGATGTAACCCAATTGGGAGGATGGGAAAGGACGCTGGGTAGCACTACTTCTAGGAATCCATCCCACAACAACACTCACACAAAATATATCAAGATGTTAACTGCAACACTGCTCACAGAAGCAAAAAAAAAAAAAAAAATTGGAAATAACCAAATATCCATCAACAGAGGAAAATTAAATAATAAATTGTAATATATTTGTACTAAGGAGCTATTTAAAATGATGATACACAGACCTAATATAGAGATGCACATGGAATGACCTTACAATGGCTTTAACTGTCATACTATTAATTGAAAAATGAAAGAATCATCATAAAGACAAAAAAAATTCAGTCTTATTTTTACTTTAATACGTGTAAATTTATTCAGAGAATTCTAAGTACATATATGAACTGAGAAGTCTAAGAACCAGAGAAAATGACTTTCCTAAAGTCAAGGAAGCAATTAATGACTATGAGCTGGTCATTCATTAAACTGAACATATTACAGAACTACTGTTCTGCCATTTGGTAATATTTCCCCCTCAGTAATTTTAGAGTTCTTAATTATTTTGAGTTGTTAGGTTATTCTTTGAAATAAATAAATATGTATGTATGTATGTATGTATGTTTTTTCATTGTCCCTGTACTTAGTAGAAGGTTTTATTAATATATCAATCTAAACAACTTTAATTTTATCCCAGGGTAAAATACTTCCAAAATTTTTTCAATCTGATCTTTGCTCAGGTTTCCCTATTTATAATCCTATGTAAATATGTCCTACACAAATAAGATAGTTCTATTCAAATCCACAGAACAAAGAAGACAGTACATGAAATAAGCCAGAAGAGCATCAGATCAAAACAGAGAAGTCCTCTTCTCTGGACCTCCAACTTTTTTTTTTTTAAGATTTTATTTATTTATTTGAGAGAAAGCACGCAGTTGCACAAGCAAGGGGAGCAGCAGAGGGAGAAGGAGAAGCAGGCTCCCCACTGAGCAGGAAACCCACGTGGGGCTCGATCCCAGGACCCCGGGATCACAACCCGAGCAGAAGGCAGCCGCTCAACCGACTGAGCTACCCAGGCGCCCTGGACCTCCAGTATTAAAGAACAAAAAATGTTACTGGCCTAAGCCTCATTTGGTGTTATAAAAGCTTTCCAGGCAAAAAAAAAGGATAAATGAAAGTTTTGTTTAGATACAGCAGTAAAGAAAACTGAATTTAGGAACTGGAAGAGATCTTAAAAAGATGATATAACAGCACTCTTTCATTTTCCAGAAGAGGAAATCAAGACCCTTTATAAAAGGGTCTTGCTAATCATAGCTAATGATTACCAATAGAAGAATACAGCCAGCAGAGTCTACAAGTATCCTCACTGTAAGCCCAACTGCCCTTCTCTGGTACCCACACAGCAACACTTAACCCTAGTTATTGAAGAAAACTACTTTAATTTAGGCTTCATTATCCAAATGGTCTCTCTCTAGGGGATGAGATTACTGCTCAAATCTCCTTTTCCAAGTGCAAACATAACCTAAAATATTTACTTCACTCTTATCAATTATTTAAACAATAAGAAGACAATGTTTTTAATTTCCTTATGTTTTACAGCAATATGGTTATCATGAGAAAAAAACAGAGCATGCTATAATCCAGGCTGATTCAGGAGATTAAAAGAAAATTTTAAATCCAGAATCTCTGGTTTCTAGAATGAAACAGCAAAAATGGACTACTTCAATCAACAAGCTTTCCTGCAAGTTAAAAGTAGCAGTACTTTCATTAATTGAAACCACTTTATCATAACCCAACGTCCACTATTATAAAATTAAAGATTTCTGGGATAATCAATGAGGGAGGGGAAGGCAGTAAGAGCAACTGAACTTCTGAAATGCAATTTAAAAAAATAAAAAAATAAAAAAAAATAAAAGAAAAATTCTGCTTTAAAAACTGTACGACAACTTATCCCAAAGCAGCTCCATGAGCCATGGAATGCTAATTGACATCATGGAATGCTAAATGAAAAAGAGTAAGGTGGGAAAAGAATTTTTTTCAAAAAATGTAACGGCATGGTCTCCTTGGAGCCTTGAAGAGGCTAATAATAGTTTTGTGATAGAAGATGCTCTAGTATAAAGTTTCCCAAACATAATTAACCACAGAACCATGTTTTCAAAGTGCTCCCTAGAGAATTAATATCCAGTAAAATACATCTTTGGTATATGCTGCCACATCTTATTATTTGACTCCAGACTATATAAAGCCCTTGCTTATTGGTGCTCCAAGAAGGGCTTTGGCAAGGAATAATGTTTAAGCAGCAGCTCAGCCCTACCATCCTCTCTTTCCTTGGCAGAGAGAAAAGAAGAAAACTAAAGGTAACCAATTTCAGGCAGGGAAAATGACCTCTCCAGAGACAATGTATGAAAACACAAAGTACATCATTCATGAGCGTACAATCTATATGTCTGAAAGCTCAAGACACTGCATCTATTATGCTCACACGTTATTACACAAAAGTCCGCTAGAATTGCTGCTAATCAGCAAATGATAAATTCATTATGCCAGAAACATGAATGTATTTTTTAAAAATATAATGTACAAAAAAGGGCAAAAAAAAGACAAAGGTTCCGAGAGCAGACTAAACAGAATGCAAAGGTACCGTGAACTGCTCATCATACTCTTTTTGAAGTATTGCCTTAACTCTGCACTGAATCTGTTCTGAATTCAAAGGCCAGATCTTTTTAAAGAAAATAATAATAATTTATAAACATAAAGGGTAATAAGTGGATGATAAAATTCAGGATAGTTCTCAGCAGTTAGGGTTGAGAAGTTTTCAAATGTATACCACATGTTAGGGATCCTGAAAGGTCATATTAGGGGAGATTGTTTAAAGGACAATATGTTCAAAGCAAGTGTTTGATGTCTAAATTGTTAAGGGTGTGCTGTTGTGACTCAATTATACTTACAGAGCTGTCAGCGAGTCTGAGACAGGAAAGACACATTAACTGACCAATGGTCCAGTGCTCTATTCCGGACATAAAATGTAAATCCAGTAAAAGGCAAAAACATTGCCTCTACAGAATTCTACACTCCAATCACTCCTGGATCATCTCTTAATTTACCCCGATCTTGTGGATTTAACACTCCGCCGCTCTGGTTCGCCACTTGTTGATGAACTGTTTCAGAGAAAATTTTTAAAGACTAGTCAATAACATTAACAAAGAAAAACTAAAAATGTTAGAGGTTCATATGCTGCAAATTGAGAATCTGACTTTACTGTCATCAAGCTATGCAGTGGCAGTCAGCTCTAAACTCAGTTAAAAGCATTAACAGAAGAACTATTTTCCAAATGGGGGAAAAAAACAGACGAGGAACGCCTCACCGGCTCAGTCAGTAGAGCATGTGACTCTTGATCTCAGGGCTGTGAATTTGGGCCCCACGCTGGGCATGGAAAGAGGACAGCTTATCGCGAAGAGCCTATTCTTAAAGACTGACACTTATCATAGTAACTACATTTATCAAGGTGAGCATTTTGCAAACTATATAAAATGTCGAATCACTATGTGGTACACTTGAAATTAATATAATATCGTATGTCAACATATATTTCAGCCTAAAAAAGAAAGAGCAAAGCCAAGTCTTACATTAGGAAAGAGCAGAGGCTCTGGGGCCAGACCACCTCGGCCACAGGCTGGGGCCACCCATAAACTGTGGACTCTGCGCTCAAGTGCTGAGTGTCTGGGTTTCCGTTGCCATAAAGTGACTGGCTATCCTAAGGACTAAACGAATTAATGCCAATAAAACCCTTTAAGTAGTGTTTAGCATGGTAAATGTTAGCTCTTTTTATTATTATCATCAACATGATAATGTTCTACGCAAAAACTTTTGTTTTAGGAACAAAACAAAAGCTCTGTTGCTTCTGAGGTAAAAAAAAAAAAAAAATGCCCCTTGTCCTTAGTATTAGAATCATGGAACTGAGTATACCCCCTTCTCACTATGATTTACGGGATATTTAAGATCACAGGTGAAGCACAAAGTGAGCAACCATTTCTGCTGACTTACAATCTCCACATTTGGGCTCCTCTTCACTTTAGTCCTGATTTTCTATTTAATTTTATATGTTTTTATTGTGTTTTCTTGTAAATCACTTGGAATCCTTTGGGAAATGCCATCCACAACATTACCAAAAAGAAAAAAAAAGCTTCTAAAACTGAAGTTTTTCAAGTAAGAAACAAATGTGTTTATGTAAGCAAAATAAAATGAAACGGAAAACAGCAGGAAATGTTAGTAAAAAAGGAAACCAATGAAAGTATAGAGGGAAAACCTTAGAAGTGAGGAAAAATTTTGAATATTAAGTAGATGGCAATGGGGGGAATTCTATAAAGAGGTTTATGGGTGAAAGTGGGTCACAAAATGGAAATTTAATAGCAGAATTGTACACAGCAATTTAACTGGGGAGTCTGGACCTTATTACGGAAACTATAACCAAAACACATCTGAAATAAAGCCAGATTTAAATTTCTGCTGCTGAGACAGAATCACAATTTAGTTTTGTTAACTAAAAGAAAAAATTATTTGATTATATCAACTCTAGCCATATGATGTTTATGCATAACACGCTACAAAAGATAAAGACAGCAGACTTGAGGGCTCTAATTACTTTCTCACAAGCGAATTAAACCATGTAAAAGGAAAACATGGAAAACAGAAATACAACAAGAAAAAAATAAAAGTTACACATAAAATAACTACAATAATATAAACATCTAAGCAATAAACATTTTAAATAAAAGCAAAGTCCAAATAAATAAGATACTGAAACACCACTTTTGTACACCGCCAGACTTAGACAAGGGTACAGTAAGAAGATGCTTGACTTGAATTTCACAAAGCACCTTCTCCACTAGAAAAAGGAGTTAACCATGTCTTTTAAATAAATAATACCTTGGGGGCACCTGGGTGGCGCAGTCGGTTAGGCTTCAACTCTTGGTTTCACCTCAGGTCGTGATCTCGGGATTGTGAGATTGAGCCCCACATCTGGCTCTATGCTTAACACGGAGTCTGCATGAGATTCTCTCTTCCTCTTCCTCTGTCTCTCTCCCTCTGCCCCTCCCGCTTGTGTGCACATGCTTTCTCTCTCTCTCTCTCTAAAATAAATAAATAAATCTTTAACAATAATAATAATATCTCAAATATCTGCTCCCTTCCCATAAACACCATCATAAATTTGCTGGGATAATGGCTAGGCAAAAACCAAATCTTTCCATGAGCATATGGAGAGATGTCTAAAGTATCACCATGCCCAAAGCAAACATTAAACAAATCAGTATACGCAATATTGCAAACCTATAAAAGAAAACTAATTCAAAGTTATTCCAAATTAAACTAAAAAATGAGATGGCTTGGCAACCTATCCAAAATGCTATACCAATTTTACTTATATCACCTCTTACAAAAAAGGCTAATATCCATCACAGTGCCACCTATCTAATGACCTGGCTAAGGAACCAGGCCATTAGATATCTTGAATATCTTCACCTCAAAAATCAAACAGAAAAAGAAAAAAAAACTATTTTTACTTCTCCAATTTTTCCCTAACAAGCAGTTTACATGAAATGCATACAGTTCTGTATTAAACCAAACCACTTATCACCATATACTTCTAATTCACAGGCTTCATTACTCTAATGCCTAAGAGCTCTGGAAATCTGGACATATGCTCAAAGAACTAATAGGGTTAAGATGGCTGTAAAGTTTCCTTCATTCACAATTAATTATCGAACACCCAATTTGTGCCATAGATGGGGTGGCGGGGTGGGGACGACACAAAAATTACAAAGACGTGGAGCTCCCTGCCCTTAAGGAGCTCACAGTCATGCAGATTATTTGGTTGAAGGAGAGTAACAAAAGGACTTTTAAAGCGGAAGTTTGTGAGATAGAGTACAAATGAATTTCCTAGAGATCTAGGATGAGTAGGCACTCAAATACTTTTTGATTGTTGGTCCACTGGTAATGGAGAGCACGCCTATACTCACAAACCTATAGAGGCTATTTTCTTAGCTCTAGAATCAAGACTGTTTCCTGTTATTCTATTACTGTTAAGTGTTCATGTGATTAGGAAAATTCCTTCAGTTATGAGGAAATCCCTGGGTGGTTACAGAATAGAGGCAAAGTAATTAAACTAAAACTTACTCAGGTGACTTCACCTGGGGGCTGTGAGCACCCTAATCACCTATATCTCACGGCTTTGCCCTACGATGCCTCTCTTCAGCTCATCCAAGTTTGACGGGGTAGAGGCCCTGATCACACTGCTTTTCCCATATAGGCACACAGCATTAACCACACTGCAGCTGTCTCCAGTAGAGCTGAGAGAAGGAGAATGACTCCCACTTCACCTTCTATTCTCATCCCTCTGCCTGTCTACCTGAATTCAGTGATGACTTAAGAAGCACTTTGATCCTTTACATGATTCGGTGGCATTTCCCCAAATAGTTCAGAATATTTTAACTTCACCTTTTTGTATTTTAGACTTTTCAGAGAAGGAGCAGCCTGCAGTTAAAAACTGAACCATAATAAATTTCTCTCTGTTAAATCTCCTTATAAGTTTGCACATTTCCAGTTGAATCATGGCAAACTAGGTCCCTGGAGAATTTCCTTGAGCTTTGTAGTTTTATAATGTGACTGTTCTTAATAATAAAGCACTGACGTTCTCCTACATGGTGGCAGGACACTATATTTGCTATAAACCTGTATGTGCAGAGAGATGTGGGTATGCATGTATAGCCAAAGACGACCTGTGGGTATATGTGTGTGTGTGTGTTTAATAATCAAAGCTAATTCTTTCCTGACTTTTCATCATATAGTCACATATTCTGTCACCTGGGGTTGCTCAGCAGATACGTATCACGCTCTTGACCATCTGTTTCACAGTTATGTGATACCAGTCACACAGGAGATCAGATGATAAAATGCAGATGAATGAAAACTCTATTACCTTTCTTGACCAAAAAAAAAAAAAAAAAGTACATGCCCCAGGTAGGCTGGAATCTCCATCTCCATCTTTGTAAATGAAGAGCAGCATTAAAAAAAAAAAGATGTATCATAATTATTGGTAGAGTAGGTGGTTCATTTAATTCATGAACTGTCATAATGAGTCCCACCATCCCCCTTCCCTTCCTCTCAACCACTCCTACCTACAATTCCGAGGTCAAATGCTATGAATATATATTCTCTCAATCTTAACACAGAGCTAAATTTAACTTCCAGAATTATCTCTCCAAAACTTTGCCTCCGTTCTAGTAGACTTAGCAAACACTAAATTAACACCTCAAAACAACATTCACAAACGTAAGGTGTCTGAATATTCATGTAGCAAATCAAGAATTCTATAATACAGGTTTGAAATTGTGTATCTACAAAGCACTTCTAGATGTAAAGATTATCTAATCCAGCACCTTCATTTTAGAGAATTCAAGTATGGAGTTGGAACCAATTCAATCTGTTTGACACTGTTAACAAAATCATTAAGTAAAATATAACACAAAATCCAAAGAGTCTTTCAGCCAGTAGATACAGATTCGCTTAAAAATAATAAACATGGGGCGCCTGGGTGGCTCAGTCAGTTAAGCAGCTGCCTTTCGCTCAGGTCATGATCCCAGGGTCCTGGGATCGAGCCCCGCATCGGTCTGCCTGCTCATGGGGGAGTCTGCTTCTCCCTCTGCCCTTCCCCCCCCTTCATGCGCGCGCTCGCTCTCTCTCTCTCTCTCTCAAATAAATACAACAACAACAACAAAGAAAACTGAACTTGTCTTTAAAACTGGCTAATGCCAGCCCAACACCTACCTCAAGTAAAATAAATGCCAAAAGCAAGGTCAGTGTATCTTCAGCAACAAAAATTCACGGAAGAAGAAATAGCCATGGAAACAGCCACTCCCATCTAAATACTTTTAGAGGTGCACATTCATACACATAGAAGTGGTATTTTAAGAACCCACAGCCAGTCTAATTCATGCAGAAAAATCCCTAAAAGGAACATTTCCATTGTTATTGTGTTGGTTAGTATATGTCCTATTTGCATTAACTTAAACTCTATGTTCTCTTTATTCATTTTCATGACTACTTTTAGCATTTTTATAAAGTGACATCCCTTCGTGGGAACAATATCTCACTGTATGACATCAGGCCAACAGGAAAAAGATTTTAATTTACAATGACCTATCAAAAGGCTATTGCTTGAAATCAAATAAGGAGTTACTAGAATACCATCTGAAGCTCACCACGCCTTCAGAAAAGAAAACAAACCCAGTATCTTACTGAGGAGCACTTATTTTTGCAATGCAAATTAAAACTGAAAGAAGTACTATGTCAGTCCACTGATTTTAGTATAATATTCACATTTGTCACTCTGGAGCCTTTGTTAAGGATCATCGCAGATCCGGTATCAGAGGGCAAAATACAGCTAGAAAAATGTACAAAGGAAATAAAGAAAAACTTTCAGCTGACCAGGCAAAGTAATTCTACAGAAGGTAACCACCATCTGCGTACCTGACTATTTCTTGGATAGATGCGTTAAAAATCTAGGGCTTAACCTGTAAGACCCTGACAGCTAAGCATAGCACTGGTTCTTTTCGGCCCTGAACTCTGCTTCCAAATCTGCCACCAACCTTGGACACAGCTCTGAGTTACTATTACAGTTTTTAAAAAGTCCAGTAGTACTGACTGACTCGATCAGAAATAAATGTGAGTCAGTGTCTTTACATCTCTGTACCTCTTTGACCTTCCCTGATCAGAAGCGCTCTTCCCCAGTCTCAATCCATAAATGCCACCAGCTTTCCTCAGAATTACTCAAAGTACCCTACTTCACCTACCAACCCACTAGCAAGGTTGTTAAACCTTTATACTTCTTAAAATCTTTCTAAACGTCTATTTCAAGCTTTCCCCAAAGCATTGTTTCTGAATCTTTGTTCCTCCAAAATGTGGGCCTGATCCATCATGCTGCCTCCCCATACTCCCACCAGGTCTTACTCCCTTATCCTGGTCTTTCCTCTCCTCACGGTACCCCAATGCCGTAGAAACCCGGATATAGCTCTAAGCACCCACTGCCCTCCCCAAAGGGCCCCGTCAGTTCTTCCATCCAATTCTGCAACTGTTGGATCAAAGACAATCAACTCCCTCTTTATATGCAGCTAATTCCTTCACTACCTCCCATTTACTGAGTACCAGTTATAAACCAAGCAGGACGCAAGGTTCTATTATGGGCGGGAAGGAGAAATACAGGAGATGAATAAGAAACAATCACATATGATTTTTGCACTTAAAGGTTAACTTTATAAAAAAACAGCACCTCTCATCACCTTCTGCTAATGTCTTGCCCCAGCTTGCCCTTTGCCCGTCTTGACCCCCATTCTTATAAATATTCACCAGTCTTATCCCTGTTCATTTGGATTCCTGCAGACCCACCCCATTCCCATCTCCGTACCTGTCCCTTCTATCCAACTTCCACCCTCCATCAGAGTGGCCTCTCTAATATGCAAATCCAACCATGCCTTTCCATGCTCAAAACCCCTTCCCATGACTGGTAAGTTTTCAGAAAAGTGTGCAAACTCCTAAGTCTAGCACCAAGAACCCTCCTGATCTGAATCTGCCTTACCATGTACCAACAACATAAAACTACTTTAAGATCTGCAACAGATGTGTTTTTCTCTCCTCTGTGCCTCTCTATTACCTTGCACACCTTCCCCTTCCTCTGCAAACACTTACTAAACCTTCAAAACTTAGAGCTTCATCTTCTCCCAGAAGCTTCTCCTCACTTACGTCCAGAACCCAGGTGACCTTTCTCTGCCCTCAGTGTCCTGTGCACACTTCTACCACAGAGCATCTCTCACTACATTATAACTGCTGACTTACTCATCCATCTCTCCCACTGGAATGCAGGCTTTTTGAAAAAGAGTATGTTCTAATATGTAATTTAGGTGATTAGCTTAGTGCTAGCTTAGAGCAGACATTCTTTACAAGAAGATGCTCTCTTAGCAGAAGCAATTTGGACTAAGAATTTGTCAACTAATTGAAAACAGCATTTAAGGGGGGAATCATAAAAAGTGATTTATATTTTATCGGGTCTAGATTAACATAAGACATCTAAAAGTATATTCCTTCACTGATCTCTGGATATCAGGCCAGGGCCTTTGCTTCAGGTTTACGTGTGCAGATTAACAATCAGCATTATGCACCAGCTATGATGGCCAGTTTGACTTTCCTAAAGTGGACCAAAAACTTAAAGACACTTGAAAAATAATTGCAGTAGTTGATCATTTTAGCTATTTGTTCAAACAGTTGTACTAATCCACATCACCCTCATTTTTAATTCAACAGCAAGATTTTTAGGTGAGGGGTGCCTGGGTGGCTCAGTTGGTTGAGCAACTGCCTTCTCCTCAGGTCACCATCCTGGAGTCCCAGGATCGGGTCCTGCATCAGGCTCCACGCTCCGTGGGGAGTCTGCTTCTCCCTCTGGCCCGCTCCCCTTTCATTGCTCTCTCTCTCAAATAAATAAGATCTTTAAACAAAAAAGATTTGTAGGTGACCTCCTCATCAGATCTTTCTGAAGATTTCAATTTACACCTTTATAGAAAAAACATTTAACACTCACATTTTATCAATATACATACTATTCAATTAAATACACACCTAGAAAGACAAGAAACAAGCAAAAACAGGTTTAGATCTAAGCATCTAAGATAAATGTCTACTGAAAGAACAGAAGGACTGAAAGAGAAAGAGTGGAGAACTGATGGGCTTCCTCCAGCTTTCCAGACCAGCAACATGTAAGAGGGAGGCACGACAGCAAAATCGTGAGGTCAACTAGCCCTTTAAATTCCTCAGGGACTCCCCATAGTTTGCATCTAATTCCAACTCCACTGTACCCAAGTCTGTCCTTGAAATATTACCTGCCACATTCTTACACTACACACACACACGCACGCACACACATGTGCACACCCACACACCCCTACTGTTCCTCCAGTTGTTCTGATTTATCTACAGTTACCTCAAACGTACCTTTCCTGGACTTAGGATGTCCCACTTCTTTACCTAATTAACTCTTAATCATCTTTAAAGTCTCAAGTACCACTTCCTCCAAGAAGCCCTCCCTGATGAGTCCCCTCCGCCTAATGAAGGGGGACATGTCTGCACCCTGTTATATGCAGGTGACACTGTGTGCTGGCCACCCAGGGTCCGTCCTAGGTTATGCCTATTGTCGCAGACTAAGTATTAACAGCAGTCCTTTCACTGTCAGAGTGTCCCAGTTTGACAATAAATCACATGGTCCCCCTAGACACTGAGGGATACGACAAAGATGAAGCAATGATCTATGAACTTTTGTAAAAATAAATAAAACACATACACACACTCAGATCTTCTGGTTTCTCAAATATTTATAATTACTGTTCACCCCTGTTTTATTTTGAAAAGAGTCACAGTTTGGCCAACAAATCACATACTCACACCTTCTGACTGTAACTATCTCCCAGTACTTACTGCACTATCCTATAAATGTTTTATTCTCTATCTCCTCGTCAAGGCTATACAGTTCTTGAGAAGCAAGGGCTTCTCGTGTTTATCTTAATATCCACACATCAGAGCCCAATGTTCAACACATACCAAGTATTCAGTAATGTTGGTCGACTGTGAACAATCAATTAGAAGACAACGCTTCTAAATGGCTGCAGCATAACCAGTTTTTTATAAACACCTGAATCATAAGTGATCTATCAACCCTGACTAATGCCCAGACAGTAACTGTAGAGTGTTATAATCATATTAATCTCAAAGCAACAATATCATCAGCAGTAATAATACAGAGTACATAATAGTATTTGACATACTGGCTCAATTTATTCAAATAACATGAATATAATATACTATCACATGTTTTTACCAACACCACTACCACCAAAAGGTGATTTTTTTTTTACAGAACACTTTTTTTGTGTCACCAGAAATGTATATAAACCCCCTAAAAGTTATTGTATTTTTATTTAAAAAGAAAAATGCAGAACACAGCTTAGCAATTCTCTTCCTTAGAGTGCTATTAAAAGCTATTTCTGCCTGGGGAAAATGACACACATTTTGTACCTAAACAAATTTACATGAACAAGCAAAGAAATGTCATATTTTAGCCTAATAACAACTGTCAGGCCTCTCCCAGATAATATAATTCATGGAGGAAACATACAAACAGTATGATTTGAAGACCTTGGATTATTTGTTCCTATGCAGTTTATTACTAATTACTTAAAAGTCACAGAGAAAAATGGAAAACTGTTTTCTGGATAAACAAAAGTCATACTCAGCAAGAGCCTGACTGATTAGAGAATGAGAAAACTGACTACCAAAATAATTACAAAATTATAACTTAGGTCTGGAATTAAAACCAAAGACATTTCTAAAATCAATTATCAAGGGGGTGGGAGGCAGAAATTATCCAAAAAAAAAGCATTTCCTCTCTAATCAAAGAAAAGTACAAAAGAAACCACATTTTAATAAACAGGTCAGGAAATAAAAGGTGGGGAAGAGACTAAATAGTAAGAAATAATTCAATTGCCTTCTTTAATTAAATTTTCAATTTTCATGTAAGAATACAGATATATTCACATATACAATTTACCAAAGTTGTAGCAAATTACTGTAATTTCTAAGTATTTTTACAACTTTCGTATGGAGCCTCAATTTTGGTATTTTCTTGCAACTAATTACAAGCTTGGTCGATCACTCAAAGCAGAAATAAAGTTAAGGCAAAATGAATACTCTCCCCCTTCAACCCTCACAGCTATATCTCATGCAACCATACTTTAATGACTGTTTCTGGTTAGTTATAAACTGTCATTATCTTACAGGGCATTGGATGGAGATTTCCCAAATGAAAGAGCACAACAGCTTCAGCCAGCTAGAGCAGGGGCCAGAAGAGATTACCATCTATAATGTGATCACTCAGCCTTCACTTCTAACTGCTAACTTGAAGGATTTCACTTATAAATAAATCATACAATCATTATACATGTACAAATATTATCACCATCATCCCCGTTTGGACCTTCAGATGTGGGGAGGGAACGGAGCATAGGTAAGGGACATCAAAGGTTCCAAGCACTGATTGTGTACCTACTATGTGCCCGGCACTGTGGCAGTCCGTAAGACAAAGTCCCTGCCTTCAAACTGGAAACAAACTTTATTAAGTAGATCATCTGTCAGCAGGATCTGAATCCAATCGGATTCCAAACCATGTGATCTTCCTACTGCGACTACTGCCACTACAAACTGCCCCAAGAGGGAGAACTCCGTTGGCAGGTTTTCCAAGAAAAACAGAGGCAGAACAACTCCACTAAGATATGAGGGAAAAAACTGCAAACTTTTTTGTTTGTTTGTTGTTTTTTTTTCCTGAAACAGCTTCAGAGGTTAGAACCAAGTAAGAAAACCTCACCATGAGAGTTAATTTTATGTGTCAACTTGGCTGGGCCAGGATACCCAGATACTTGGCCAAACATTATTCGGGATGTTTCTGTGAGGGTGTGAGATTAACTTGAATGAGATTAATGAATGAGATTCATTTTGAATGAGATTAACATTTAAATCGAAGTAAAGCAGATTGCCCTCCATAACGTGGATGGGCCTCATATAGTCAGTTGAACACCTGAATTGAACAAAAGACCGACTTGCCTTGAGCAAGAAGGAATTCTCCAGATGGTCTTTGGACTTCAACCCTTACTCTCCAGCCTGGGTCCTTCCCTGAGTCTCCAACTTGACAGATTTTGGACTTAAACTACAACATCAGCCCTTCCCTGGGTGTCCAGCCTGCCAGGCCACACTGTAGTTCTTGGACTCGCCAGCCTTCAGAGTCGTGTGGGCCAAATCCTTAAATAAATCTCTCCCTGTCTGTGTTTCTGTTTCTCTCTCTCTCTCTATCTCTCTCTCTCCCTCCCTCTGTCTCTTCCTTACCCCCACACACCCCCCTTACACATCTATTGATTCTGTTTCTCTGGAGAACCCTGACTAATAATACTACCTAAACATTAAATACAAAACATGGAAAAAAAGACACCTTCAAAAGTATTTCACATTAACTTGTTGTGATGAGCCCCAGGTGTTGTATGTAAGTTCTGAATCACTAAGTTCTACACCTGAAACTAACATTACACTGTAGGTTAGTTAACTAACAAACTTAAATAAAAACCTGGGGGAAAAAAGTATTTCATATTAATATTTACAGTTTATTTCCACCATCCTCCAGTGAGAGGAATCAACTCTACTTAGTCAATGGTTCCTTTCTAGATTAAGGGTAAGAATTTCACAAAACAATAAGAGCCAAAACCAAGTAACTTCAAACTAAAACTTCTGATTGCTATATCTGCAAATGGGGCAATCTCCTGAGAGTTCTCTAGTTCCTTAAAAATACTATTCACAGAACTCATTATTCAGAGAAGGAACCAGCAACATAAAAATTCCACAAGCATCAGAATCTCCAATGGAAAAACACGAGTTTCATCTCAAAGTTAGTTGGGTGCATAATAATGTTGCCTTTTCTCCTTTTTATAATCCTTAAAATTATATACAATCAATCATATGAGTATTACTACTATAAAATCAATATTCAATAAAATACAAATAGAATTTATTAGCCACACTGTATGTAGTAAGGTTTAAGTACACTCATGGAAAATGATAATGCAGCACCAGTGTATATAACAAGACAATTTAAATTAGGACTTCACCAGAGCTTATAAAACGCCAGAATTGCTTAAAAGTGTAAGATTTGAGTTATCAGTTGATCTAATTAGGCCAGAAGCAATACTTTAAACTTCTAATTTCAGAAAGCTCTGCCACTCAACAAAAATATTTTTGTTATCACCTATATGCTCCAGCATTATCTACCAAAGCTTTTCAAAAGTGGAACACTATCCAATCCAATGCATGAGAGGAACTGACCCTTTGACCCTAACTAAAAATATTATATACTACCATATAGTCTAATCATACATCAAATGAATCTCTTTTCAGCTAAAACTTTTCTTAAGAACAACAGGAAACTACATATTGGCTGGTGTTTTGTAACAGGAAACATATTCAAAAGAACACTGTGGAGTCCTAGAACTCAAAATCCTGTTTTTAACTGAGAGCATGCAAATGTTTTCATAGGATTACATACAGTCAAGATACTAAACTTGACATCTCTACTCTCTCAACTTCTGACAGAGAAAAGCTGTTGAGGCTCAATAATTTAACAGATCAAAAAGAAAGACATGTGGGGGGAGGGGGGTGGGAGGATGGGTTAGCCTGGTGATGGGTATTGAGGAGGGCACGTTCTGCATGGAGCACTGGGTGTTATGCACAAACAATGAATCATGGAACACTATATCTAAAACTAATGATGTAATGTATGGGGATTAACATAACAATAAAAAAATTTTTAAAAAAAAGTTACATAAAAAAAAGAAAGACATGTGGGAGAATTGTTAGGCTTTTATAAAACAAATATTTATTATTTTTAGTAAGACTAGTCATGAAAATATTTTTCTCGTCAAATCCAGAATATATGCTCAGTTTTTAAAAGCATACTTTAGGTTACAAGTTAGGATATCACACACAAAATAGCAACTCAAGGAAAGTATCTAACACCTATGCAAATGTTATCATCATAATTTAAAATACACTGGAAGGTCTTCCCCCCATAATATTCACAAGCTTAACCACAAATGTGGGATCAATTTTACCAAGGATTAAAAAGTATGCACTTAATGAATTCGATTGTCAAAATACACCCATTTTCTTAAACCAACACTTTCTTCAGTATTCCGTAAATTTATACTCTCCAACCAAAATTTTTCTGTGACATAATGACCTCCAAAGAAAATAACATTAAAAATTAATCATTTTAATCTTGGACGATGTGAAAAAATGTTTCTGTCAACTTCTTAAGTCGTTATCACTGATCATTCCAATGTGTTCCCATCACCTTTTTTTTACATATAATTAAAGAAGTAACATATGCTCACTGTAACTCCAGAAAAATATAAATAATTTTTTTAAACATCACCTTTATTCTCTCCACCCAGGAATTACCATGCTTAACATTCTGACGTATGTGCTCTCAATCTTCATTCTAGGTACACATACACATACACTAAAAGTAAAATGGTGATAAAATACACTAAAAGTAAAATGGTGATAAAAGTGCATGTTAAGTACTTAACCAGTCTTTTTACCCTATAGTATACTGGGTATAACAATAGTCTTCACCTTGATAATTTTAGAAGACATGACCTATAATAGATTTAGCCTATTACCCTACATGCATATATCATAATGAATTATTATGACATTTATGAATTATTATGACTATTTTAGACATGTCAGTTCTTTCTACCAACTTTCTACCAAGACAAATAACAACTCTGATGTACTCCTTACCAACAGTCACTGACCAAAAAAATACATTGACCATAAAAGCAACTCAGAACTCATATCCAAAAATGGCCTGTAAACACATGAAAACATTTAACCTCATCAATAAGTCAGCATAAATCACAGAATGTATGAGAGACATTCTTCACCCACCAAACTGAAAACTATAAAGCATATAAATAACACCAAGTTATTGGTGCAGGGATTGTGAGAAAACCATTCCAATGTAATGCTAATTATAAACTAATACAACCTTTCTAAATAATAATTCAGGCGGTATGTATGAATAGCTTTAAAATATTTTAGCCAATAATTTTATTTTTAGAAATCTATACTAAATAATCATAGATAATTCTAGATCCTGAACAAAAAACTGTATATAGGGTTAATTCCTTTTTAATGCTAATATAGTGTTATGCACATATATCAAAAGTCAATGAAGACTTGCTCTATGTTATCATCATTCTTGCATTCTGCTTTCCCTATTATTTTGTAGATTTTCACTTCTGATTCAGTTTTTGTTTTCATAAGGCTTGTTTGTGTGGTTAATGTTTAGTGCCCAATCTTAAAATTTCTAACAGGAACTGTGTGCTCTGGGCATAGTATATTATATAATAAGTCATGCACAACTTAAATTACTGCATTTTATTATTCTACCTACAGAAGAAACTTCTAAAAACAAATACATCTTAGGTAGAGGCGCACAAGGTGATAGTCAAACACCCTACAGTTACTTTTGCCATCCCCCCTGAGAAATGGGTTCTTTTAAAAGTATATGTATATATATATATCAGTTGATTCAAAGTGCAAGTGTGAATTTATGTCTTTTTCTTTCTTTACGAAACAATTTTGCACATCCATTTTATCTGAAACAAGTGATCGGTAAAAGAACCCATCAATACAGCACCGACTCACAAGCTGATCTTAAATACCAACCAATAAACCCACTTTCCCCTCTCCTCAACTGAGGTCCCTTACAGTGGAAGGAAAACTCTTCAAAACCCTGAACAGGTACCTCTGATTTTGAGTACAATTTAAAATCCTTGTATTTGGGGCGCCTGGGTGGCTCGGTCAGTTAAGCGTCTGCCTTTGGCTCAGGTCATGATCCCAGGGTCCTGGGATCAAGTGCCCTGTCAGGCTCCCTGCTCAGCTGGGAGTCTGCTTCTCCCTCTCCCTCTGATCCTCCCCATCCCCTCATGCTCTCTCTCAAATAAATAAATAAAATCTTTAAAAATAAAATAAATAAAATCCTTGTATTCAAGATTAGACAAATTTTCAAGCATGAATGTACCCCCCGTGGAACTCTATCCTGACATACTTTTGGGAAAGAGGAACATAAGTAAAAAGTAATTTTTGGAGGGCAGCTCTTAAGTGGATGAAAGAGAAGGGTCCGCCCCACTGTACAGTGACAGACCTGAAGGCACAGAGTCACTCAGTTTCTCAGGGTTATGCCAGTCCAAAAGCATCACGGGGAAAATTCCACAAAGAGCTACTCTGGAAGCCTCTCACCTGGTCACTCCTCCATAATCATGACTCTTTATCTTTTAGATCCTTGCCAACCACTACGTGTTCCAATCTAGCCCATGTATTTCAGCTGGTATAGAAAACAACTTGGAGGATCAGCTTTCCCCAAAATAAAACTCATTATCTGACTTAAAGAGAGGAAACTAACAGGTCTATGAGCCATTTCACCTAAAACCACTTTTCCTGATACATAAATATACAGGGGAAAGTTTTAACACTACAAATGCTTTTCTTAAATCCCTCTGAAAATAGATTAAGTGAAGAACAAAACTTTCCTCCTCCTGAAAGATAAAATTTCCAGATGTCTTTATACTCTGCCTGATTCATTGTCCTTTTTGTAAGAACAGATGCGTGAGAGAGAGCAAGTTAGACTGAAAAATTAGGAATTTTGCAAAAAAAAAATTATCAATATCTCAATCATGTTGAACTGTGCTATGAAGCTATTTCCAGAACAAAAGGGAGTGAAGCAATTAATATGTCAGCAACCATATTACAAAACATTTCTTTATTCTTAGGTTCCTCAGAAGGGTGTTTAATATATAGTTCAACCCATACTTGCAAAAGTTGAGTTTCTCTAAAAAGCCACTCTATAAAAATGTGCTCCCTTGGATTTAAAATTTTCATCATTTTAAACTATAATTTACAGCATAAATAACATTCTCAAGAGCAACTAATATAAATTCATTTCCACACTGCAACAAAAGATGTCCATTTCCCTTTGAAATAATAGCACAAATATTTATGATAGTGGTACTTACTGTACAAATCTGTTTAAGAGATAATCAGAGAATCACAAGAGCTTAACGCCGAGAAGGGGTCTTTTACAAGATAGCCTCCATTACAAATAAGAAAGCCAAGGCCTCAAGAGGCAATTTGTCAAGTTTACAGAATACCAAGTCACCCTTTGTGTTACTTTCATTACCAGTTAATAGTATTTAATAGCAATATAGATACTATGCTTCAGTAAATAACATGCAATAAACTAAATGAATGCCTGCCCCAAATTACTCATCTCATAAGTGATTACATTACGATAACAGCCAAGTATGGCATATGAATTCTGTATTAAAATATTGAAGAATAAGGAGAATTTTAAAGAGTGAAGTTTGTCTCTGAACAATCCTGATGAACATAAAAGAATAATGAAAGCAACAACGTAAGAGCAGTAGGATGGAAAGAAGCTGATCAGATCATCAGGAAAGGACAAGGGTCCCTCGTGCTAAGACCAATGTAAACATGAAATCAACATTAGTGCCTCTAACAATAGCCCTGCACTGAAGCAAACGCTTAGGCTCCATCGGTAGCAATTTCAGATTACATGCGTGGAAGTCAGTGTCCCTCACAAGGGAGCTATTCCAACCATCCTCTTCACCACAGGCACCATTCTTCCTCAGTTTTCAAATACCCTCATCCCCTCCTGGACCCTGCTGTCTCCTCGGCTTGTTTTTGTTTTGTTTTGGTTCTCTCCATGAAATTGCATAAGGGGCAGACAGTATCTGTTGCTCCCACATCTTGTCACTTGATCTTTAGACCGTGTCAGCACCCAGAAGATTCTTTTGCCCCTGCTCCTTAGGCTCTCCTATAGTCTGCTGTCCTCAGGGTATCTTAAATTTTACCATATCGCAAGTCACACTCATTGTGTCTCCTACGTTCCTTTCAAAAAGCATGCCCCTGATTCCATTTACATGAAATGTCCAGAAGAGGCAAATCTATAGAGACAGAAAGTAGATTAGTGTTTGCCAGAGGATGCAGGAAGAAGGGGGATTGGGAATGACTGCTAAGAGGCACAGGGTTTCTTTCTAGGGTGATGGAAATGTTCTAGAATTAGATAATAGTGATGGTTGCACAACACTGTGCATAGACTTAAAGCCATCGAATTGCATGGTGAATTTTATGTTATTTGAATTTTATCTCAATAAAAAACTGCAAATTAAAAATAAATGAAAATAAGCACATTCACAATGCTGTACAACTACACACACACACACACACACACACACACGGGGTGTCCCTCCTTCTAACTTTCCTTTCACCTTGCAAAATAATAAACTCCCAAAGGTGGAATTATTAAAGCAGAAGCCAAATGATCATCTGTCAGCAATGTGCTATTCAAGAGCTAACTGGAGTGAGGGGAAAATTACACTAGATTACCTTGAAGGATTTTTCATCTTTAAGTATCTATGTCACAAACCAAAATGAAGAAATGAGAACCAGGGGAAAAATTTTTAAGTGACCAGGAAGAAAAAATATGAATCCTCTCTTCCCATTCAAAATGAGAACTGTAGAATATAATGAAGCAAAAGAACAAAAATGAAGCAGATCCAAAAAGGAAGAACACAATATTAAGAAAAGAATATTAAGTAAATTAAATAACGGCACAAAAACCAAGAAATGATATTCAGAGTTTAATATACCAATGCTTGTTGTGTTTATGGAGAAATTATCCCATAGTTAACCATATCTCTCTAGAGAAATTCCGAAACCTTTTTTGTCCTTGAGTGGTGAAGAAGATGTTGCAAAAAAATCTAATGCAGATGAGATTTAAATCAGATTACTACTGATGGGCATGTAACTGGGTTAATAAGGTAAACAAGGTGTGGATAACAGAAGGTTATTTTCCCCTAAACACAGCCTCTTCCCTTTAAAATCCACTAACCCAACAACCAGTGTCCTTTGTGAGGAAGTTTAGAGGGGAAGACAAAAAATCATGGAGGATACAAAAAACAAAAAACTGTATCTTTCTACTACAAATAAATGCCAGAAAACATCTGTAATAGTTTGTTGCAGAAAAGAACCCTTTTTTGACGACCAAATAACCAGCATTTAGTAAAATAGAGAAGAGGTATTAGTATACACACTCAATATTAGAAAAGGGGTACATTAAAATATTTGTATATTATATTTGTACAGTACATTAAAATATCTGATATATTTACCTGGTTATAAACCATAGGTTACAAGACATCAGAATTTTAAAGGAAGTCCAATTTAAATGTTATGACATCAAAGTTATCCAAATAAAAAGAAACTAAATAAGACAACAATCCTTGCACTCCCTCTAGTTTATTAATTTAGGCTTCCAAAAAAATGAAAGAAACGGAATTTCTGAGTCTATCAAGAACTTCTTCCTCCTGTTTTTTATAATTAAAAACTTATACTGTTGTATAAAACCCTTGTGTGGTCTAACACAGGAGTCTAGGGTGTGACATTTTAATGACTCAAATTTTTTATGTATTTAGGGATCATAATCCACTCTTGTATCCACAACCATCATGCACATTACAACTTTATACCTGTGTCAGCTTCAAAGAACACAATGCCACACAACCAGCTACAGAAGACCAATCTGGAAAGAACGTGTTAAAGGAGCTTCCCCAACATTCTGTGACCAGCTCCTTCCAGAAGTGAGAAAACTGTACTTCACAATCATATTCCAAACAGCGATCTGTTGACCAGCAGCCTCAGCACCCACTTGAGATCTTTTTAGGAATACAAGATCTCCCCTGAGACCTACTGTTTGTGAATTTGCTCTATTATTGAAGAATATTAAATTCTGTTATAAAGGTCAAGAAAACAAATGGGATGGATGAGACTCGTAAGTGATGGTCACTAATGGTAAGTAAGCTAAGAGCTTAGGAGGTAAAGGCAACACTCCGAGGCTCAATTAGATATAGATAATAAGAGCTTATAAGCTTCTAAAACGAAGGCCAAGTTCTTAAGATATGTTAAAAATAGGTAAGTTAGTAAACTGTAAGACATTCCAAAATAGAAAATATGATGGAACAAACAAGAGGTTCACTTGTAGAAAAGAAAAGGATGGAATGACCAAGTCATCATCGTGCCATCTCTGGACTGCCAGACACGCCATCTCCATATCAGCCACCCACCGAGGACGCCCAGCCTGGTCTTACTCCAGACCCGCAGGTGCCTGTCCCAACAAACACAAAGAAAACCCAGGGAAACTGGCAAAGCTACAGCTGTATGTAAGTGTACTTGTACCCTCTCTCGTCTGTAGAGCGAATACCATGATATCATGAGCTGAGGGGATTATTAGTATCTGGAGCCCTTGCTCAAAATCAGCTGTGGTCCTCATAACCGCACCCTCAATGGGAAGGGTGATGTGAAAGCGAGAAGGTCGGGACATAGGAATATCGCATACCTGGGCCTCAGGTCATAGGTCGTGTGGTCCTTCCAACCTTTGCACCTTAGCTGTGTTAACTTTCCCCATGGCTTTCCTCTTGCTTCTGGCTGTTTAAACTGATTTGATAAATACTGTGATTCAAACATTTAATTTGCTGAGCCTATTCCATAACCCGTGGGAAAGCCGATGGTCTACTTGGAGGCTAACCTTTGCATCAAGGTGATTTCCCCCACAATACCTACTGAATCAGAAATCTGCATTTTAAAAGATCCCCAGGTGATTCATGAGCATATTAAATTTAAGAGCACTGAGCAAGACTATCTGAAGAAAGAGAACGACAGAAATTTGGATCTCAGAACTATACTCTGAACACCATCCCGAATAAAAGGTCTCATATATGCCCTGTGTACCAACTCAGAGCCCCAAAAGAGAAAGAGAATGCTAAGGGACCCACTTTCAACAAGTATCATGTAAGATTTAGAGAAGCACTGCTGCCCTTGGTGATTCTCCTTTGAACCCCAGCTCTGTAAAGCTCCATACAGTTGGAGAAAACACTCAGAAAAATACAGCACAACATAACTTAACATTAACCCTGCAATCCCCTTCTTGCTAAGGGAATTAGGAAAATACCCTTTTTCTTCTATGCTATGTTTCAAGAACATCTATCCAAAGGACATAAGGGTCCCAGAAACAGAGGAAGGGTTATGACTGCCTTAAAAAGGTTGCAGGGACCTTAGAAAGAGAATCCAAGAACAGTTCAGCAGAATAGCCTGAGAAGCATCCTTAACGGGCTATCCACTCCCCACCTCCCAGCAGTTGCTGACCTGATCAGCTCCAGTCATTTTATGTATTTATTACATTTTATTGTATATTGCACTGTTCACCACACATAGTAAGGGCTCAGTAAATGTTCCGAATTAATAGAAAACAATAATGAAAAATATCACCCCTTCTCTCCTGGATTCATTTAAAGCAAATCTAATTAATTCAATCTCTTGGTTTTGAGAAATTCCTGAGAATGAAGGCTAATTCCAGATCTCAAATTAGCATGGTTCATAACACTCTCATTCCGTATCTCAAACTTGGATTTTATATTTTTCATTATTAATCAATTCCAGTCTAATTTTCCACAACACTGTGAAACACGTCAATCTATCCACTAAGAAACAATCCATTTCTAAATGTCACCAACAATTATGTATAAGTAATATGCTACACAGGAAAGATCAGCTATCATTTTGATGCTTTTCTAGGTCCAGATTTAAGACATCTTAGGAAAATATTATTTAAAACATCTACAGAAGAACTGAAATAAAAACTGAGGAAATGATCACACACACACAAAGATCATAAACAAGATGTAAAACGGAAGTCTGAAAGTGTTGAGAATATTTACTCTAGTGAAGAATAAGATGAGAATATCAGGAAAAGAATATAAAAGTTCTAGAGATCATTTCTATAAAGAGTATGTAACCTATGGTTGCTGAAAGAGGGATATGTTTAAATTTCAAAAGAAAAGATTTAGGTTGGAAATCATAATCTCCCATTCCACAAGGGAATCTTTACAAAAAGAATAAGAAAACATACAGAGGGAATGGCTCAGCATATTCCCTTCCAAATGGTCTATCAAATCCTATTCAATCCATGCATTTAGCACAGCCAAGGACAGTTACAGTCCTCACAGGACATTAGACTTTTCAGCACAGGTTTTCAGACTTTTTACATGGGTTTTAAATACCAACTGTTGAAGAACTGACTTCATCAGCTCACACAGGAAAGAGGTAACATTATAGATTTGTGTGTCTTCTACATCTAACAGCATGAGCACAGACACATGATAAGTTTTCAATAAATACTTGCTGAATTTCATTATTACCACCCTCTGAGGCAAAAATCTTAATTGGAGAATAATCTAAACACTACCATCACCAGCACCAGTAGAAAAGTAGTTCTCAAAATTTCCAAGTGAATCCACTTACATGTTAAACAATGAGAACAAGAAAGAGTAATTGTCTTATTCACTACAAAGGGCTAAGAATGAATCTTCTGTTTGCAAACTTAATCCACTCCCAACTAGTACTGTTATCTGCCCATAAAACCTGGTGCATTATCTTTGTTTCACAAACCTTATGCTTGATGTTCTTAATAAAATGTGTTACAACTTATATGTATGTACTCTATTTCATTCTTTATTATATAAAATAGTTTATTATATAAAATAGTTTATTATATGAAAATTAAAAGGCAAAATGCTTTTTGTTATAAGCAATAGTAGGAAAAAAATCACTTGAATTTCAGAATATCATACTCCAAACCTGGTTTGTTCACCAATGAACAGTCATATTTCAATGAGAAATCCTTTAAAATGCATTAAACCCAACACCGTGCGTTATATTTTGTGCAGCACAGGACCCAAATACAAGGCTGGTGCCCCATTTGGTTGAGTAGGTAGTGTTCTACTTGATAAATTTTTGTAAGCTGCTATTCCCCCATTAGGGAGTTAGTCACTGGTTTTAACAAACTCCTTGAAGAGTTCATTTCAGTTATTCCTGCCTTGCTCAATGTGAAACAATTTAATCTTATTGCTTTCTTCCTAAGGGGTAGAAAGATGATGTTCAAAGGAAAGCACTTGGACAGGGAACATGCATGGTGAAATTAAGGAGCTCTCTGGGTAGGCCTGAAGGAAAGACACCTCTAAAGAGAGAGCCTAAGAATGGGAGGTGGGGGTGGAGGGGAGTAGAGGGGAGAGGTTCACAAAGGAAAGTGGGAAAACACAGCAAAGAAACTTAGCTTACTCAGAAACCACACTCACATCTCTAGTTATTTTAAACATAGTGTAATTTGGCATGGCCCATTCTGATCCAGAACTTTTGTCTTACACTAATGAAATGAAAGTCTGCCTACTAACACCTATAAATAATTTCATAGATTATTACTTTATTTCAAATTAGTATTTCATAATTAAAGCAAAGTCAAATTTCTCTTTGCTTTGTAAATTATCTCTCTTACAGCCTTATATGGAAGTTTCAAAAGATGGAAATAACAATAGACAGTGATTTCAGATTCTTTTAAAAGATACCATATCAAATTCCAAGTCTATCATATATACACACTGGACAAGCTAGGGGTCCCTAGAAAGTGGTTTCAAACTACACATTCTATCACCACAACCCTTCAGATTCCCCTAGGAGGGCATGCCAGATCTTAGGACAGAGGCTGATGGGCAAGTACACTTTGAAAAAGCACTCCAGGAGACTGTGATACTCAACCCACCACCTCCTGCCCCTCCCGCCATTATCAGCTAATAATGTTTCACCACCCGCCACTGATGTACATTGTGCTATTTCTTCTACACCAAATGTTAACTAAATGAAGTCATTAGAATAGAGCATCTGAATTCAAATGGCATTTATCCAGCTTTTAAGAGGTAAAAACATATACGTGAATGACAAATCAATTTAATTTCCTTTCATAAAATTTCATTTCAGGACTACATCACAAATTCTGAACTCAAAGCTACTCACAGTCACAGCTTTCCAATTAAAGTATTTAAGTCCGCTAAGACATTTCCATGAATCAAACTTTCACTACTAAGTAGCAGTACAAAAAAGAAAAAAAGTAAGTTCTTACATTCCTCACAATCCACTTACACTTAAGAGATAACTCAGATTTTTTAAGCAATTAAATAAAGACTATTATTTCAAGGTCAACCATACTTCTCTCATTGTACATTATGCCTCATAACCTAGAGTGTCCAGATTCAGAAAATTTTATTACTTATGGGGACTTTTAGTGAAACTAGTGAAAGAGGTAATTCTATTTCAAACTAACACTCCTGGTTTTCAGTGTTCATATTATTCATACTCCAGTCCATTGGAATGTATCTCACAATCCCCAAACTTCTTCAACTTTACTATTAGTCAATACTGGTTTAAGCAACCATAAAGCATATTAGGAAATATGTGGACACCTCTGAAACTTTTAAAATCACTTGACAACATGTGTATATCAACAACCGTGAATTCCTTATAGTTGTCAAATCTATTCTACAAACATTTAGGCCCAAATACTAAAAAAAAAAAAGAAAAAAAACTTAGAAAAAACTTCAAAAACAAACTGAGAAAACATACTTACCTTAATTGGAGCACTACTAAACTTAATTTTCCTATTTGCTGGGATGTCTTCTTCTTCTGGCAATCCAACAATTTCCGAGTATTCCATATCAGGTTGATAATAATTGTTTTCATCACTCTCTTCCTGCTCATCCTGCTCAGTGCCTGTCTCTCCCCAGTCTGAATTATACCTGGATCTTACCCTGTATACATTATAGTCACTGTGCATGTAAACATGGGTACTCTCAAAATGATCTGAATCTTCAGGTACTTCCTTTCCACACCTGGATCCAGAAGCAGCAGCAGAGGTAAAATCACCACCTGCAAGGTCTTTCTTCTGATGCATTGCTGCCTCACTCCCAACTAAATTAGCTTCGGCGTCTTCTAAAGGTTCATTTTGTGGTGAAGGGATTTCAGACTCTGGCATTGCCTTATTTTCAGCACAAGGTTCTTCAGGAATGTCTCTGTCAATCCCGACAAGAGTCTCTTGGTTAGATGTGGAGTCCTCGGCGTCCTTGCTCTGCTGTGTCTCTTCACTGGGCATTGGGGCTAGAGAGGTACTTTTCAAAGCCACTTCTGGTACTGGAGTTGTATGACCCTTCTGAGCATCCTCTGCATCATCACCGTGTTTGCTTGGAGGAGCCCAAGAATTAGAATCCTTAAGGTGACCAAAGGTGTCAAGATTTGTAACAGTAACAGATGGTAGATTCAGGGGATAATGCCCAGTCACGGAGTATTCGTTGTTCTCTGCCTTCTCAGAAACAATGGCACTGGGGGAATCGGTGTTCTCAAATACTGCACTCAGTTGACTCACAGTTGGGGAGACAGCCTCTGTCCGGGAGCTAAGGCTGTCCAAGGAATCGGTACTGCCTCTGTTGGACTTCGAGCCACCCCATTCATCCTGAGGTTCACTCCCTCCAGCTTTCTCTCTCTTTGGGGAATAGCGGTTGTTTTGTCCTGATTCATGCACACTTCTCTCAAACATCTTCCGAGTTTCTGTGAACTTAGAATATGAAGGGCCATCGTACATTGTGTCAAATCTACTGATTCGTTCTGAAACGGAGGACTCCAACTTAACAACTGAGCCATCTGTTTTTTCCAGAAATTCTTTGGGCCTCATTCTTCTCTGCGGAGACGAAGGTCCACCTTTCCCCCTTGTTTTGGCAATGACTGCAGCATTTTCATTGGGTTCCATACCCATCTGCATGAATAGATTTTTAATTCTGTTGACGTTGGAGCCATATTTCCTCCCCCTGCTCTGCTGGGAGCCCTCACCTTCTTTTGTTTTTTGTTCCCCATCTGACTTGGGTTTGTCAAAGGTACTTTTCAGTGCCTGGAACTCAGTTCTATAAGCATTCCTGTGAGGAGAGGCACTTCTGAGAGTGGTTCGTTCACCTGAAGACTCGGTTTTCAACATTTTTACTTCAGGGGTGAAAAGCCAATGTTCATAATGATCAGGAAAAAACAAAAACAAAAAAACAAAAAACAAAAACAAAACACCTCTCTTCTCTAATCACCAGTATTTGGTCAAGAAAAAGTACCTCTCAAATGGCATACTGTATCAGTGATCCTCCCAACAGGTGTATTAGGAAATTATTCAGTCAAGAGTTACACAAAATGGCTTTTTCAAAGCAAGACTAGAGGTTCATCTGTAATAGAAAAGAATGAATTTCTAAATTCATTTACTTATTTGAACTTAAGTTTCGTCAATTAATAATACACTTTTGAAAGTGGCTTAGCCAATGTCAAACAGAAAAAAAAATTACTTATTGGAATGGGAATTTAAAAGCCAAGTTATACCTCTGATTGGTCTTTGGTAACAAAAATGTTTCAAACACAATTTGGAGATCCCTAGAGAAATCACACACTAATACACAAGTCACACATAAGTACAAGTACACTAGGTTAGCCTAAGTTTCTGCTGCTTTTGTGAATGACCTTCAAAGAAACCAGCAGTTCACAGATCTTTAAGATATCATCAAACTGTTCAGAAAAAAATGAATTTCATTTGGGATGCTCCACATCAGGTAGAATTTATTCTTTCTGTATAAGCACAATTAAAAGTTTGGATTCTATAAACAAAGTCCAAAAGATGCCTACAGAGGCTTATTTCACTCTCTCTGGTCCAATATTCTCATTTACAGCATCCCCAAAGCAACATTAGTACATTTTCAGGCCAAAACAAGCAGAAGAAAGTTCTTAAATGAAAATAAGTTTCACTCTAAGTGCACTCACATCTAATACCTGGAAGTTTCCTAAGAGTGGATACTATTAATTATAGAATGAGATGTAGACTATCATGGGAATAAATGCAGGAGAACGTGACGATCAGAAAGCAAATATCACATGAAACCTCTTTTCATAGTCCTGATTTGTTTACTCCCACTTGCCTCTTACTACAACAAGCTCAAAACGCAACGCAATACATGCTTGCTGGTCTCCACTAGCCCACAGCTGGATTTTATATCAATATGCCAGTAATCAAATACTTCAAGATCTGCTGAGGCGCAGACAATGTAGTCCTAAAGATTTTTCATTTTGTTTTTTGCTTTGTCTTGTCTTTTAATATTAGGCCGAGCCATATCACCCTCACGCACAATCAGCTGAGGAAGCACACACTTCGACTTAAACCGCCTCCGAACTCGGCTTCTGGCCCAGCACGCATGCATGGCCCATGCAGACAAACAAGAAAGGCTTGAGAGTGTGGTGCCTGTTTTTTGGTAAAGCATCGACAATCTCCTTGTCCCCTGACATTTGTTGAAGCCTTACACACCCTCCCCTCCCCCCTACACAGCCACCCCACTCCCTCCCCCGGCCAATTCGAACCCGAGGGGGGCGGGGGCGGGGGAGATGGGGCCGCCGGGGGACTCAAAACCTGCCCTCACAAAAGACAAACATAAATAACACCAACTTGAGAGGCAGCCGGTTCCCAAGCCTGGTTCGGGACGCAATCCCTCGGCCCCGGGGCAGGGCCGGGAGAGCAGGTGACGCCAAGCGCTATGGTAGGAGGTCGCAGTCTAGCTTTGTGCCAAAAAGCACCTGAAGTCCTAACACATTGCCTGCGGCTCCCGGCGGCTGCCAGGCGGATCCCCGTGTGGCACGGGGAAAGCCGAGCTCCCTGGCCACATTAAAAAAAAGAAAAAGAAAAAAAAATTACAGGGTAATGATAATAAATCCCTTTGTTTTTCCTCCCAACGTGCCAGGAAACAATAGATCCCACTGATAATGCCTCCGATCCTCACCCTATCGCTCCCCAACCACAACCCACCCCCACCCCCAGCCTGCAACTCAGCCTTTGTACGTCCCGATTTTTTTCCTCTTCATCTCCACCCTCCCCAACTCCTCGCCCCGCGCACAGCCTCCCCCTTACCCGAGCGGGAGCCGCCGCCGGCGGGGAGGGTCGGGCGGCCGCGGCTCCCACCCCCCCTTCCTCAGAGGGGCCCCCCGCCCCACGGTGGCCGCGGCTCTCTCCGCGCCGGCCGGCTCGGCGCCCCTCCACCCGCCGCTCACGGCGCAGCGCGGAGGGCGGCTGCGGCGGCCGCTTCCACTCGCGCCGCGGCCCCCACGCGCGCCCAGCCCGCGGCGGGCGGCCCCGGGAAGCGCGCGGCGCTGCCCAACGCCATTGCGGGCGGGCGGCGGCCCGGGCCGCGACACGCTCGCACACGCGGGCCGGCCTGGGGCGGGTGTCCCGGCGCGGAAGGGGCTTGGCCCACGTGCGGTCACCCGCGCCGGGCCGGTTGGGCCGCCCGGGAGCCGGGGTGTAGTGGGGGGAGAGGCCGCGGGGGTGAGGAAGGCCCAGGGTAACAGGTGCCTCACCTCGGCTGATGGGATTAACTCTAGGGCCGCAGAGAGAGGGAGCCCGGCAGCAAAATCCCAGGAGAGGGAGAGAGAGAGGGAGCCTCTGGCGGCCAACGGAGGGCGAAAAGCACCGGCCCGAGGCGAGGCCGCCCCACCCCCCTCGGCCGTGGGCTCGGGGCCTCCCCGGCCTGGGGCAAGGCCTGCCCTTCTGGGACCCGGCCGCCTTGCTGCTCCGGGGGTTGGTTCGGCGGAAACTGGGATATCGATTGGCTCGCTGCTGGGCCCCCACAAAGTCTGCAGTGAACTTCATGACCCCGGGGCATCTAAACCCCCAGGCCACTCTCCAGGCCCGGAAGGCCAACACCTAGGCCACTGTGCCCCGCCTAACACCCACCTTGACCTCAAGTCTCCACTGTTAAAAGGAAAAGGATGAGGAGTTCTTCTGACTTTCGCGTCAGGATGGAGTTTTTCAGACCCCCACCCTCCCCCTTTTATCACTGCTCAATCCCCCTTGCTCCCCTCCCCAAAAACACACCAGAAGTGTTACAGCCTTGCGGCAAAATATAAAACTGATCATGACAGTCAATGTGGACCTTTAAACCAATCCTCCCAAAGACTCCATAGGGCAGAAATGACGAAAGGATAATTTTTCAAGAAGGGAAAACCGTAACTCTCATAGAAATATAAAATAAAAATGTGTCAAATATCATTTGACTGATTAATTAGGGAGCGAATCGCAAATTGTTACAACCCATTCCAACAAGGATGTGAAAAGCAGACCTTATGGACAATCAGTAAAGACGCAAAACTGGTTAATGTTCTATAAGGGGCAAAAATGAAATGTTTTGAATTATCTCTTCTACAGGGATGTAATGGTATCTCTAAAAAACAAAGTAATTTTGCATTTCTATAGATAAGAACATTTACATTACCATTAATTTCTACAGCCTATGAAATAGTAAAATGGCCTTGTCAAAGGTCAAAGGAGCAGACTCCTGTAGAACCAAAAATCCAGAGTCCTGTAGATAACATCCAGCCTCCCATTGAAAGGACACCCAGTGATATTTGCCCATTTCAAAGTCTTAAACAAGTTTTCCCAACAGAACTATTATTATCTGCACTTCCCAGATGGGAAAACTGAGGTTTAGGTTTTTTACCTTACCCATAGTGTTATCAACTAGTAAATGATTATAGTTGGATATGAACACCAGCAAGTCTGCATACAGAATCTACACTCTAGGAGCAAAATCTCTTCTCACTTAATTTCAAAAGGCCTTTGTAGCTACTCAATTCTAAGTATCATTTATTTTGAACGGTGAAGTTTTTTCTTCAAGCTCACCAAATTCTGGGTGCTTTCCCAAGAAATTGGCATTCTCTGTCTACAAAGTGGATGTCACTTCTATAAGCATAAACAGATGTAGCAGGCAATGTGAGGGGGCTGTGGTTCCAGTCTCCACTTTTGGAAAGAACATTTGTGCTGTCTGGGATAATTTAGTGGAAAAGTTCCTGTCATTTATTTGCAGTATGGAAACCATGTTTTTTAGGAGAATAACCTAAATAAATGCAAGAACCTAATCACTGAGTTCTGTCTGTAGAAGAGGGGGCAGAGCTGGCAATAAAATCAGTCTTACACCTCTTTGCAAAAAGATGATTCATACAGAAAAGCAACCTAAAGAATTTGGTTGCTTTGGGTTTCTTTTTTTTTTTATGTGAACCTTCTGGATAAATTCATACTGAAGGAATGAATGACAGAGTTTTTAAAACATAATGCTGATAATTTTAAGATTTCTTGATTGCCCACAATCTACTTTCCAGTTCTACCACTCATCTGTTTCAAGGGTCTACTAGACCAGTACTAATCCAATACATGTGGCTATTTAAATTACTTAGAATCAGGGGCGCCTGGGTGGCTCAGTCGTTAAGCGTCTGCCTTCGGCTCACATCATGATCCCAGGGTCCTGGGATGGAGCCCCACATCGAGCCCGCATCGAGCCCCGACTCAGCCTCCCTGCTCAGCAGGAGGCCTGTTTCTCCTTCCCCCACTCACCCTGCTTGTGTTCCCTCTCCCACTGTGTGTCTGTCAAATAAATAAATAAAACCTTTAAAAAAATTTAAAACAAAATAAAATAAATAAGTTACTTAGAATTAAATACAATTAAAAATTCAGTTCCTTTAGTCCCACTAGCCACATTTGAAGGACTCAGTGGTTAGTGGCTACCCTATTGGACAGTGTAGATACAGAACATTTCCATCACAGAAATTTCTTTTGGACAGTGCTATCCTAGACAACATTTGCATTTCTATAAATTAAAAAAAGTATATTGACTTTATAAGGGTTAAAACTTAGTTCAATAGATCATTAATGTATTGAGGATACAAGGTCATAAGTTTTGCATGTTCCAGTTGGAAAGGGGCTAGAGCAGTGTTAGGGTGTAAAAGATGATGTTTGGTATTGACATGCATGGTATACAAAGTACAATGCATTGGGAGAGATGATTTTCCCATATGATTTTTTTTTTAGAAGTCCTGGAGAATACTGTGGACTGTTATTCTTAGTTCCTTTGTAATCAGTAATACCATTATTAGTAAAAATGGACCATAAGATTAGTAGATAAAAAGCACAAAATGTAGGGACACCTGGGTGGTTCAGTTGGTCAAGTGGCAGACTCTTGATTTCAGCTCAGGTCATGATCTCCAGATCATGTGATCAAGCCCCACCTCAGGCCCTCCTGCTCAAACGCTCTCTCTCTCTAAAATAAATAAATAAAATCTTTAAAAAAAAAGTACAAAATGTATTCTATGTTGTTTTAGGGGTTTTCTCAATATGTTTTTAAAGTTCTCATAATGGATATTCTGAGTAACTAGTCAAAGAATTATATTATTCACAAGTATAAGTGAAATATTAGGTGCTGTTATAAAATTAAGCCTAAATCAAGCCTGAATCAAATTTTAAGACTAGGTAATATTAACTAAGCTAAGCCTGAAGATTGCCTATCACTCCATAATTTAATGCAGGAAGGCACCTGGCTGATTGTATGTTAACAGAAGGTTATGGAAAGAAAAGGATAGAACAAAGTTAAAGGTCTCTACAATAATTTCTTTATGGAATATACAAAGTAATGGAAGAGCAATTTGTATAAGTAAGTTTACACATAGCTTTAGCAAAAAAGGATATTTTACTCCTACTACTATTTCTTTACCAATACTAATAAGAAAAATGTGTTGATAGTAATGAAGCAACTTGGTTACCAGAAGTGTATTCATGACTGCTTATTTCACATTTGCAAATACCAGAGTGCTTTGTCCCCTTTAGATGTGAATGTTGGTATTCAGGTATCTTAAAGGTCCATCTTTTAAAATAACCATCCCTATTTAAGGGTAAAAATTTAAGTATGTCTTACAGTGTTTTAGTCTTTCGGTATTTCGCAGACACTCCATTGTAGAGATGAAATATATTTCTGTAAAATAGTGATAGAGTCCTTAGGCTTACATTCAGAATACATCAGAGAGCTCTATGATCAGTCTGATTTTGTGTTACTAGCTATGAAATTAAGCTTAAATCAATAAACAGATTTTTCTAATCTAGAAGGTGTCATTTCTGCCCAAATAAATTGATAAGATTCAGCATTGCTTTCTACCTACATTCATGGCTTGGGCATGCCACTGAAAATTTATACCATCATCTTGATCCATTGATCCATTTCTCATTCTACAATACATCCAGTATCTTGGCTGTTCAGCCTAAAAGTAGGCTCGTGATGGGTTTAAGTACTTACTTTTTTTTTGAAAGTAATAAACTATAGAACTTCTTGGGATTCCTAAAGACATTTTTTAAGTTGCTATTAATTTCTTAGCTCTACAAAAAAAGTTCAATAGATTTACAGTGTGTTTAGGTCAACATGATGCATCTTCTCTTTTTTCCCTATTTTTACTTTATTTGGTTGCCCACACAAAACACAGTAAACCAAGAGTTTTATTAGACTAGACATTGGTATGATGTTTTCATTACTGTCACTGCTTCTAAGTTTGAAACAATAGCTGCTATAACCATTCTTCTCAATTTTCAGTTTTATAATAGTATAAATTGCATGTTTAAAAACAAGTGTGAAGTGTTTATCTGTCTCTACAGAAGCCCGTTTTACTTTCAGCAGATTAGCTCCTCTGGCAGAAGGATTCTGGTGGTGGTATTCTGCCAGTCCTCCACCCACAAAGTGCACCTGAACTCTAGCATCTTTGGGATTGACATGTTGTCTACTCTGCTTCAGAAGAATTTTATATTTCAAATCAGAAACAAAATGGGAGAGGCATGGTAATCCTTCACTGAAAGAACAATTAGCAAAGTGTCAATTGAGATTCAAATTGAAAACATTTTGCTGGAATTCATATTCATTATTCTTTTACCTTAGAAATGCTAAGCCTATTTCTTGAGCTATTTGATAGCATAGCTCTTGTTTGCACACAACTGTTGGAGGAAAGAGTTGTCCAAAACATTCATAGTTGTGAAAATATGGAGAAAGGAATCAAAGAATAACAAAGGTATTCAGTAGCTTCTCTATTCCATGGCATTAGCCTTGGTGGATTAATTATTAAAGTTAATAAATAAACACCCCTGTTTGTCTGCAATTAAACAGGAAATTTCTTTGATTTTATTTCCATTTCCATTCTGGTTCTAGTAACAGAACTAGACCTTGAGGAGGTCCATTATAGTCCCATTTGGTATAAAATCCAAGTTATAAAAAACAACATTTTTAAAAAACTCTAGTATTAGGGGTGCCTAGGTGGCTCAGTCAGTTAAGCATCTGATTCTTGATCTCAGTTCAGGTCTTGACCTCAGGGTTATGAGTTCAAGCCCTGAACTCCATGCTGAGCTTAGAACCTACTTAAAAAGAAAAGAAAAGAAAAGAAAACAAAACAAAACAAAACAAAACAAAACAAAACAAAACCCTCTAGTATTTAACTTGTAGATGTGATTATCTGCTTTTAGAAATAACAAGGGTGCCTGAGCGGGGCAGTCGGTTGAGCCACCAGACTCTTGGTTTCAGCTTAGATCATGATCTCAGGGTCATGGGTTTGAGTCCTAAGTCAGGCTCCCCACTCAGCTTGGAGTTTGCTTAAGACTTTCTCTCCCTCTCCCTCTGCCCTTACACCCGGCGCTCTCTCTCACTCTCTCTCAAATAAATAAATATAAAAAAAGAAAAGAAATAATAAAAATTTTGTTCTGAGTTGTTAGTACATTTTCCATAGGTTCTTAGCTGTAATCTTGATGTCCGGCATAGACTTTTATCAACTACCATTATTTTAAAATGAAGTTTGAAAATATATCATAATGCCTTACATGTTTCTACACCATCAAGTTTTTGAATTGGATGAATAATGAACAAGTACTTTTCCTAATCAGTGGTAGATCTAGAGCAACCAACACTCTTGATCATGTCCTAGGACAGTACCCAGCACTGTAATTGTATTTGGAAGTGTTGCTGGCCTTAGAGTTAGTTTCTTGATTAAGCCATGACAAATTTTTTCACTCAACTAGTGTCTTTGATTAGATTCTAAATGTGTAGATGGATCACATGCTTTCTGGGCTTTCTTGGTATTGTTAGAAGAAAAAAAAAACTTTCAAACTGAAATTAGGAGGATGTAGTTTTTTTAAAAATGTATTTGTATAAGTTAAAATAAAGAAACCAGTTAGTCTAGAAAATCTTGTATCTTAATCCTGCTCTTGATTTTTATCTAATTGAAGAAAAATACTGTTAAATTCTACATTAATAATTCTCTGCCTTACAAGCCAAGTGTTTGTTTATTCCCTTTTAGAAGAAAGCCATGGACACCAAGGTGATATATGTCCATGCAAAAAAAGGCAATATGCTATTATTTCCCATACTGAATTGTGGCAAAAACTTAAACAAGAATCTATCTTGGTTTTTTTGTGACTACAGGAACAGCATAGTGAATGGTTGAAAACTACCTAATACCTAGCTGCATCCTCAAAGGAAAGAAATTCATATTTTATGATACTGAGAACAGAAACAAACACATTAAGGTGAGATGAAATTGAGCTGATATTAATTAAATTTTTAGAAGGGAGTTAAATACTACAGTTTCAACAAAACAAAAAGAAGATATGATCTTTGCCAGGAATGTAAATTTGACCTGTTGTAGCTTTAAAGGGAAGGAAACTGAATTTTGTGGATTTTTAAAGAATTTTTGCTTTGCTCTAGAATTTAACAAGCTACTCTGACATGATTTTGTGAAACCTGAATAACTTTCTTATAATAAATTACATGTATTTAAGTACAGTATGCTATAATTTAGCAAAGTATACATATTTTGCAAATTCATAAATTGAGCTCATCTCAAGAGCCTCAGAGATTAAGCAAAGCCAGCTACACGCAACCAAATGATAGACTACCACATGCTCATCCAGAGGAGAGTTGGACCAAGGCCAAATGAGGCATTTAGATGCATAAATAAATAGTCATTTATTATGTGTTGTAGCTTTATTTTCTGAAAGCAAATGCACCTTCAAAAATCTAACACTAAGCTTAAAATTGACACTGAGATACTCTCAGATGAGTGCTGACCCAGAAACTTACATATTTACATAGAGACACAGTTTCCAAAGTATTTGTACATAATCATCACCTCACTGAAACCTTTCTGATCGCTTCTCTGAAATTTTTGAATCACAAGGTCAATGCATACTATAATGACTTTTATTTTGCTCTAAGTAAAATTTTCTCCAACTATGGAAGGTAAGACTTCCCTGCAAGATTCTAACCATGTGTTTGTGTATGTAAAACCTAAAAAATATAAGAAACAAACAATTCAGAACTGATGCAAAATGTTTCTTAGAAATTACTATCTTTTAGGCTCATCATGCAGAAATCAAACACATAATTGATTTTGAATAGTTCTTGGTAGGATTTAGAAATTAAAAGAAAAAAAGTAAATGCCTGGTATATTAGTTAAGTCCAAAAGAAACCAGGTGTGTGGCTTATAGAATCTTTATTAAATAATAAGACTCTGCTGTATTCCTTGCTCATAAGAAAATTTGATTCTCTGGATTTAATTCCCTGGCATAGTGCTAACGATGAACGTTAGCTATCCTTGGCTTGTTAAGGAATGCTTGGAGAGCAATATAAGAAAACACATAAATTATATTGCAAAATTTAGAAAGTATTTCTCTTTGTTAGCAGTATCACATTCACTGGCTCCAAACCTTGTGTGAAAATAAGAATCACCTAGGGGTGCCTGGGTGGCTCAGTCAGTTAATGCGTCTGCCTTCAGCTCAGGTCCGGGTCCTGGGATTAAGCCCCTGCTGAGCAGAGAGCTTGCTTCTCCCTCTCCTCCCAGCTTGTCATGCTTTCTCGCGCTATCTCTGTCGCTATCTCTGTCGCTATCTCTGTCTCTGTCTCTCTCTCTCAAATAAATAAATAAATAAAATCTTCAAAAAAAAAGTTAAAAGAAAAAAAGAAAATCAGAATCACCTAGAGAGCTCGATCAGATTTAAACGCCTGGGTTGTATGCCAGCCCTCCTAAGTAAGAATCTAGTAAATTCCAAAATGTTACAAAGGTGATACTTTTGCGCAGCTGGACTGAGGATGGATGTTTGGGAAACACTAACTAGATGATGTAACTCATATTAGAATCTAATAAGTTGCTGATGTCTAGTATATACCTACAGTTCTCATTCCTGAATCACTATTTGGTTACTGCTGTGTAGAGTGTTGTCATTTATGTGGGGAAGCTTCTGGGACCATGAGTAGGAGGTATCAGAAACCATGCTACTCCATCTTCCCTGCTATGGTTTTGGTTACAAAGGGCTACTCTTGGCTTTTTGTTTAAGAAAATCATGACAACCATTGCTTTGTAATTACTGTCCTGATTGGCTCTCTCCATCAATCCAAGTAGGCTAGAAAAACTTATAAATGTGGTACTCACATTTCTAAGAATCGAGAAGACTCCTTGAGTCCTTCTGCTCAAAACTTCCCTCTAACTTCAAAACTACACAGGAAAATTTTAATCTCTTAGAATGTATTTAAATTCGAGAGTACAGTGATAGGTTAGCTACCTTTGTTGAGACTTCAGAAATGTTTTGACCAACTGGTGGATACTTCTCAGAGCCACTGAAACTCTAATTCCATCAGAAAATGCAGAAGTTTTGGAAGCAGACAAATATTGAGCATGTTGTTGTAAGATCATTTTCAAAAAAGTAAAATCATGACTCCCATACAGATTTAAAAATAAGAATGTGTTAATGTTTTTATTTAATTCATTAATGAGTAAACTGGCAAGATTTGCAACCAATTCTTGCAGAGAGATAATTTTTTGAAAAAACACACATTTAGAAATCAGAAATATTGAAATTAATGTATACAGGAAAGCAAAAATGGCCTGTTCCCCAGCAAGGGAGGAAGGCAGGTGAACCTCTATCTGACAGAATTTATAGGTCTATATATGGGAATTTTGCATTGCTATCAGCCACCTACTCTTTAAAGAGTTGTAAAATAGCTCAATGACAATGAAAATCTAGAATCAGATACCTGAAGGAATGTGATCTAAACAATGTAAAGTTTTCTGTTGAAGCATAGTGTTCTTTTTACAATGTCGGACATCCATAAGGTTCCCCTTCTTTATTTTCAAACACTTACGTCAACAACCTTTGGGCTCTACACAGGAACGTTCATAACACCATTATTAACAAATAGCCAAAAAGGGAAAGCAACACAAATATCCATCAAAGGATGAATAAATAAATAAAATATTGTATATCTATACAATGGAATATATTTGGCAACAAAAAGAAATGAAGTACTGATACATGCAACAACATGGTAAAGCTTGAAACATTAAGCTCAATGATAGAAGTCAATTACAAAAGGCTACATATTGCAGGATTCCATTTACACAAAATGTCAGAATAGGCAAATCTTTAGAGACAGAAATTAGATTAGCTGTTGCTTAAGGCTGGGACTGGGGGGGTGATGCTGGTGAGTGACAGCTAATGGGTATGGAGTTTCTTTTAAAGGATAAAAAATGTTCTAAACTTCATGGTGGTGATCCCACAACCTTATGAGTATACTAAAACACTTTGATAGGTACACTTTAAATGGGTGAGATGTATGGTATGTATATTATATCTCAATAAAGCTGTAAGAAAAAAATCTTTTGACTAATCTATAAAAAAGTCCACAACCATACAATTAATTGCCTAGATCAAGTATGATTCCCATATTTCAAATTTTAATTTTATTGATTAACACTGTTGTCTACCACTGAATGGTACTCTTATCGTACTAGACATATAGGTCAGGGCTAATTCTCATTATAGCCTAAGACCTGGTAAGCTAAAACTAAGTGGAGTAATTCAGATTTTTACAGTTATGTGAGAACCTGTACACCGTAAGTAAACAGAATTGGAAATTAAAAGTATGTTTCATCGAAGTATCAAAACATTAGACCAATAATTTCACTCTGTATTGGGATTTACAGAATCTGTGACTTGGGCTGAAGTTACCTATACCATGCTTAAAATTCTTTTTGGAATGCAGTGAAGATAAACACATATATACAAGTAATTCTTTGTCTGATTTGACATACCTAAAACATTAGAAGGGAATATGTGAGGTACTCATGGGCAGATAATCTCTGTAAACACTTGATTTTGTCATTTTATTTATTTTCTAAGATGTCTCACAATTAGTCAAAATTTTTTATATACATAAATAAGTATATATCAGGCAATGTGAGTGATTTTTAAACAAATATATCCAAAATTTATTTGTATCCAAACAATTCTTACCTCAAACCAATTTCTTAAGTCTACTTAGTGAATGTCTTCATTCTTTGAAACAGAATTTGATGTTTATAAACAATCTAAAGTCATTCGTAGTTAAGTATGACATGAGAAATGCAAGTAGTGAATCCAGTTTTATTAAGTAGTTCATTGACTAGATCGGAGGCTAGTTCATAATGAAAGGGGAGCTCCAAAGGATAGTTCTCAGCATTATTTGAAAAAACATGTGCTTGGGAGAAGACAACATTCATTTTGATGCATAATTTATGTGTTTCTTTTGTTTGTCATTTTTAATGGCACGTCTTTATTGTCATAGTATCAGTTAATAATATTCTAGTACTTATTATACAACAATTACTATACAAATAAAAACAATCACTGCTTACAATGTAGTAGGTAATACTGCACAGTTTCATTACATAATGGGAAGCTGTCCTTACCATACTAGATAAAAATGTATGAGAGGCTGACACAGAGTACTTTCTCAAAGCCAGTTTTCATTGTTAAAAGTATGATTGTCTCATAGTCAATTTTCATTGTCAAAAGTGTGATTTCACCTTAAGAAAAACAAAGCTGGAGACCTCACACCTTCTGATTTTAAAACATACTATGAAGCTACAGTAATCAAAATAGAATAATACTGGCAAAAAGATCTATAGACCAATGGGATGGAATAGAGAATCCAGAAATAAACTCTTATACATATGACCAAATGATCTTCAACGAAGGTGCCAAGGCTGCACAAGGGGGAAAGGATGTCTTTTCAACTAATGGTGTGGGAAAATAGAATTATAAAGCTGCAAAAGAATGAAGTTGGACGCTTATGTTAACATCATATACAAAAATTAACTCACAATGGATTAAAGACCTAAACACTTAAGACCTGAATCTATAAAACTCCTAGAAGAAAACATACGGGGAAATCTTCATGACATTAGAATCGGCTATGATTTCTTGGATATGGCACTGAAAGCACAGATAACAAAAGCAAAAATAGGCAAATGCAACCTACAGAATGGGAAAAAATGCTTGCCAACCATGTATCTAATAAGAGGTTAATACCCAGAATATATAAAGAACTCCTAAAAATAATAATAATAAAATAAATAAATAACTCCTACAACTCAACAATAAAAAAAATTAATTTCAAAAGGAGCAAATGACTCCTTTTCTCCAAAGAAGATATACAAATGGCTGATGAACATATTAAAAGATGCTCAATATCACTAGTCATCAGGGGAATGCAAATCAAACCACAATGAGATATCACTTGACACCCATTAGAATAGCCATTATCAAAACAAAAACAAAAACAAGAAAATTCTCATTGTTATTGAGGCTGTGAAGAAACTGAACCCTTGTGCACTGTTGATAGGAATGTAAACTGGTGCAGCCACTATGGAAACAGTATGGAGTTTCCTCAAAAATTTTTTAATAGAATTACCAAATGTTCCAGTAATCCCACTTCTGGGTATTTACCCAAAATAATTGAAAATAGAATCTTGAAGAAAGATGTGCACACCCATGTTCCTTGTAGTGTTATTCATACCAGCCAAGATGTGGAAGCATCCTAAATGTCTGTCAACAGAAGAATGGATAAAGAAAATGTGGTATATGCATACAATGGAATATTGTTCAGCCTTTAAAAAAAGAAAAAAGAAAAAAATCTTGTCATTTGCTACAACATGGATGAAACTTGATTGCATTATGCTAAGTGAAATCAGCCAGTCACAAAATTACAAATACTGCATGATTCCACTTATATGAGATATCTGAAATGGTCAAACTCTTAAACACAGAGAGTAGAATGATGGTTGCCAGGAGCCGGGGGACAGGGGGTGGGGGAGCTGCAAAAGAGAAATTGTTCAATGGATATAGAGTTTCAGTTTTGCAAGATGAAAAAGTTCTAGAGCTCTGTTGTACCACAGTGTGAATGTAGTTAAATACTGCATTGTACAATTTTTAAAAGTTGATAATAAATGTGTGTTTTTGACCACAATAGAAAGAAGTGGGATTTCATCGCTGCAGGGTAAACCTACAACAAAGCAAATCAATTTTACATGTATGATCATCCCTGGATAATCATCAAAATCAAAGTTAATTGGCAGGAGAAGGTAATTCATACACAAGTGTACTTTGCCAGGTTTCATGTTTCTAGCTTCACAAATGCCTCAGAAGGTACGGAAATTGCTTCCTTATTTTTCAGGGACTTTATTACTTAGCTTGGTCATAAAATCTAAGTGCCCTATATTTTGAAAATATATAAATACTTAAGCTGTTTTAACCTTGACTTTTGTATTTGTAATTGCAGGTCTGACTTCTGTATTGATGCAGAACAAAAAGTCAAACAGCTATTTCCTCATAAATCCAGACGCCATTTGGATTCTGATTCTTTTCAAGGTAGTGGATTAGGTGTAGACACTGTGTCCAGTCTCGTAAGGAATGATTTTAGCTGGTCCAGTTTCACTCAGATTTATCTTTACTCTGATGAATGAGATACTGTCAGTTCTCTCATAGTTCTGCCATAAAGTTAATACCCTAAATTTGGGCCAGAGAGGTCTCCAATACTCACTGAACTCTGGAGTTCTTATGTCATTGGGCCTTACCCTTCCCTGTTGTGAAATTCTCTCTCTCATCATTCTGACCAGTAGATAACAGTAGGAACTGTGTATCTAGGTAAACTTGAACATCTATAAATGGCACATACATGTTCATTTCATTTTTTGACTTTAACTTAAGGAATCGAGTTGCATTTGTTTATTCATTTAAAAAAGCAGATTGACAAGGGGCGCCTGGGTGGCTCAGTCGTTAAGCGTCTGCCTTCGGCTCAGGTCATGATCCCAGAGTCCTGAGATCAAGCCCTGCATCGGGCTCCCTGCTCCGCGGGAAGCCTGCTTCTCCCTCTCCCACTCCCCCTGCTTGTGTTCCCTCTCTTGCTGTGTCTCTCTCTGTCAAATAAATAAATAAAATCTTTAAAAAAAAAAAGCAGATTAATAATACATTTGATAGGTCTAATAAAGATCACACAGCTTGGTTATTTGTCTGCAACTTCATATTTAGTTGCATGAAATATTAGAATTTTAAAATATTTCTTGTAAACTAGGCTGAAATTCCAGTATATTTCCTGTATATTTAGGTGTATGCTAGTTTATAAAATAAATGTGAGAAAACTAATGTACTGTATCAACGGTGTTCTGATAATGCTTAACAACTGGCTTTGCACAGGGATTAAGGGTCCCTGGTTTGCAATATTTGCCAATTTCCATGGTGTCATTACTCCAACCATGGCCAATTTCAAACTACCAACATACAATTCCTAAAAATTTAATAGTCAGCTCTCAGGCCAGTATGACCCAGTTCCAACTCATCACTGAAGAAAACCCACATATTATTAAAAAATATATATATGTTCAGTAAAAAATATATATATATGTATATTCAGTAAATTTTAAGCAATATATGCCTAAAAGTAAAATATGAGATTTAAAGTATGTTTGAGACTGTATCTCTTTGATATGAATTTATAAAAGGCACATTCTATGACAATAGTGGGTTATGTCATCAGCAACAACTTCACTTTTCTCTAATAACATGATTTGCACTGTTATTTCTTTTAAAGTCCTGAGACATAGGTGGATGGTGTGAGTTAAAAAGAGAATTCAATAAAAGCAAGTCACTGAGAGATTCAAACAGTTAGATTTAAGACTTGGCTTAATTTTTAATGTCCAGTCTGCTCCAAAGGTAAAATGTAGGTTTGGGGAACCTCAGTCGGTTGATTCTCCAACTCTTGATTTCTGCTCAGGTCATGATCTCAGGGTTCTGGGATGGAGCCCTGAGCATGGAGCCCTGAGCATCAGGCTCCATGCTCAACGGGGAATTCTTCCTGAGATTCTCTCTCTCCCTCTCCCTCCCCCCACCCCTCACACTTGTGTGTGTATGTGTACTCTCTCATAAATAAATAAATCTTTTTTTTTAATGTAGGTTTATTATTATTCAGGTTTAGTGAAACCAACAAATTAGGAGGTAATTGCCACTGTAAAGATGGTTTGTTACTTACAGCAAGGAGGGGGGCACATCACGCGAGGAGGGGACAACACAGGGAAGCACCAGTCAGGAAGCAGAGGGAATGAGATAGAAACACGGTAAGAGCCTCTACTGTGTTTTCTGTGGGAAGAAACAGGTGAAGCAAGGTAAGCAGGTTTAGGATTGGCTAGTTTGAATAATCTCAGCAGGCTCTGGGGTACAAAGGCTGTCTCTAGTTGTCTGATATCTGACCCTTGGGTGATTAGAGCCGAGGAATAGTGGCCCTGGGTGTGAGAACCCAATAAAAGGGATGTCTCTGGGTATGGGCTCCGCCCTGGTTGGTTTGCCTTTGAAAAGTGCTCTCACAGGTACATTGTTAATGATAATCTCTATGAAGTGGCTTGGAAGGGGCAGTCCCTCCAGGGTCAGCAAGGCCCCAGATGTCAAAACATCAAAAACACACAAAATAAAAAGGCTTAATTAATACAAATGAAGAAATGTACTTGAAATACTTCTATCAATCTTCCAATAATTTTTCGCCCTGTAGGGATTATAAAAATTGGGCGGTAAGTAGTCTAAGACATATTCTTTGGTAGGAATTTGAAATGAACATATTCTATTTTGCCAAATTAAGAACCCACTGATATGCTCTGACGATCAACTAACTGACAAAGTAGGAGGATTCCTTCTTATAAAAATGAATGCCACCAAGGAGGCACATATTTGAATAGAAGACCAGAGTGCTTCCAGCAGACATGGGCCAAGAATATATTTTTAGACAAAGTCAAGATTTTCTTCCAAAAGTAATTCTGGATCTTCTTAGTACTTAGATAAATGGATGAGGAAGACCTCAGTGTCCTACTTTAGAGAGCAGCAGTACATTACCATAATTATTTTTGCCTGGGGAATATTTACAGGAAATGATACATAAGATAACTCAATAAAGCACCCATAAAATACTGGATTTTCTAAAATATAATATTCTAGTGAACCTTCCAAGATGAAGTAGTTGCAAAATATACCGCTACATATATTGATTTAATCTCCTATATAGGATCAATCTGTATCATTCAGATATAAATTTAGCAAATATTGGCCAATGTCTACCCCCAAATAATAACTTACATTTACTACTGGTTGCTCTTAATCCCTTCTTTCTGGGAATAATTTAATAATAAGACAATGAGTAGTTTGTTGGGATAATAATTCATTCATAGACAATAAAAATATTTAATCAGGATATAGAATAGTCATATTTATGTCCCGTCAGTCAACAATGCTCCCTGGGGGGCGCCTGGGTGGCTCAGTTGGTTAGGCATCTGACTCTTGATCTCAGCTCAGGTCTTGATCTCAGGGTCGTGAGTTTGAGCCCCAAGTTGGGCTCCACAGTGGGCATGTAGCCTACTTAACAAAACAAAACAATTGCTTACTGAACATTTACCATATAGGAGGCATTGTGCTAAGCACTAGGAACTGTTATCCATAAATTATACCAAGTCATTAATTAGTCAGTTAATATACTTTCTCTGATCTTTGTGATACACCTGTGGTTAGATATGTATCTTCAATAGGTACTCTCAAAATACAAATTTTCATTTAGCTCTATCTCCTGAGTATTTATGTTTATTGCATAAAGCAAAGTACATCATGAATGAGTGAGTATACTAAATTTATACAAGTGACCAAATCCACAAATAGAAATACATCTATGTGTGTGCACAATTTTAGGCTTGGTTGTCTTGGTCTGTAAGTGCCGTAGCTTCTCAAGTTTAAGGTTGGTGAGTAGAAGGGGTGAGAAGCAGTAAAAAGGCCAGCTCAAAAGGCAAACCTGTCTTCAGTTCATCTATGTAAATGCCTGGCTGGTTCTGTTAGTGCTCTTCAACTCCCAAGGCCCCTGTTACCTTGTTTTCTCATGGCCACAAACATTTCCTTTCCCCAGAAGAATCTCTTAATGCAGTGTTTCATTTCTTGACTTCCTCTTCTCCATTGTCAAAACTTTCAAGCCTGGTGTTTCATCAGAGCAACTTTTGGCTGTTGTTGCCAACTAAGCCTAGTTGGCCCTTCAACTACTGCTGAATTCATTTTAAAAACTATCAGTGGTTCTCATCAAGGCAAGTGGCTGGACCTTGGGACCAAGTGGTATGTTACAATGAAGGAAAGTCTTACATAAGATTCTTGGTCTGTTATTTTATTGGAGTTCATGCTTTTCCTTGTCAATTTATAGTAGTTCCTCCTACATTACATATTAGTCCCTTTCTGGTTCTAGACATTGCAAATATCACATGTCCCACTATGTCATGTCTCTGACGTTGATCCTTAATTTTAATGTACTCATATTCATCTCTTTTTTTGCCCTGGAATCTGTGCCTTTTGGGTTTTCTTTAAGAAATCCTTCCTTATATCTCTACCACAATGATATTCTCCTATATTATCTTTTTCTTTTTTTTTTTAAGAAGGCTCCATGCCCACTGTGGAGCCCAGTGCAGGGCTTGAACTCACGACCCTGAGATCAAGACCTGAGCTGAGATCAAGAGTCAGATGCTTAACTGACTGAGCCACCCAGGTGCCCTTATATTATCCTTTTTTAACATGACTGTTTAGCTTTTCACATTTAGGTCTATCATCCATCTGGAGTCTGCCTTTTTTATAGTGTTAGGTAGTGATCATGTTTCGTAACTCTGGATTATTTTTATGGGAAATTGCCACATACTCATAGTAATAGCTATGGAAAAATAAGGAATATGAGTTTTTTAATCAGTTGTAGAAAAATATTTTGTACTTCAACAAAAAACTATGCATTGTCTATAACGCATGCTTCCAGTTGTCTAGTAATAGCCCTGTTCATTGTTTTTGAGCAATTTTGCACCTCTTTTTAAACTGCGGATAATGAATGGATATGCAGACCCTGTTGCCTCCCTTTGTAATCTAATTCCTTTATTTCATATAAATTTGTGCTTGTTGACTTTTCCTTTGAACCAGTTTTAACATCTGTCTAGTTCTCTCATTGATTAACCAGTAAAATAAAATATTTAACACTATATGAGGATCATTTTTTTACATCTATCTGAGAGTCATCATTTTAATTTCTTCTGAGCATTATCTTTTAACCCAGTTAGAACAATTATTCATGATACATTAGCTAGCTAACAACTTTTTTCTCCAGATTTAAAAGTGCCATGTGTAAATTGAAATGATTCTTGAGATGTGACATTAATATAGCTATGCTTTAGTGAAGAAGCCCTTCATTTATCTTAAAACATATCTTGTAGTGGCCTCTGGTCTGCTTGTATGTAAGACTGGCCCAGAAGAGATGCTTGAGCAAGTGATACTGAGGTTTCTTTCCTTAAGTTTGATGAGCTTGAAGCTCATTCCTTCAGCTTTATTTTGATTCCTCTACTTCTTGGCAAATGGAAAAGGACATAGTGCTTTCCTGAAGAAATAGGGTGGTATAGAAGGCGGGGCACAGGGGTACAAGAGCACCTGGCTGGGGGTTCCCAAACAGACCAAGTTCAGCCACTCACTGCTGACAGAATCCAAAGGCAGAGAGACAAGGGGTGGTGAAACAGGAAAGGAAGTTAGGTTCTATAAGGCCCGCACTGGAAAGACAGCGGGCTAACGTCTCAAAGACTATCTCCAAAGTGCCAAAAATACTTCCAGGTTTACATAAGGAAAATGTGGGGTAAAGGTGGGTGGGTACCTGCAGGAAAGCGGTGAAGGTCAGATCCATCATTGTCTTAGAGTCAATCATAGGTGGGGTCTTGCTGGCTCAAGGTAGTCCTTATTGCTTGAGGGACTAGTTTTGATTGCCATCAGGGGATGCTTTGCCCTCAGGGTATTCCACCTGAGCCAAGAGACAAGCTGGAAAGAAGAACCCAGCTAGAAAGTTTGAGGTCAAAATGGAGGCAGCCAAAGTCCTCTTTCAGTATAAGTTAAAAAAAAAAAAAAAAAAAAAAAGACTAAACTTGAGAGTCAGAAGTTTTGAGTTCTAGTCATAGTCCTGGGTAAGTCCCTAGGGTCTCTGGACCCCCATGTTCTAGTCTGTCAAATGCAGAGATTGGACTAGCCTTGTGACCACTTAACTTGATTTCATCATTTATGATTAATTAGTATCTTTTTTAAATAGCTACTATATGTGACCACCAATATTTAGAGGTAAAGGCTAGCACAACCTCACTCTTAGGTGAGATGTATTACAATGAAGGAAATCTCAGACCAAATTCCTCCACACATCCACACACTTACTAGCAAGCAGACACAAGCTGTTCTATAAACTCATAGAAGTCCCAATTCTCTGTTTTGTTCTTTTAGGCACTCCAACAAGCTCCTTGTATGGAAGTTTCATTTGGGGATACTGTACAATATCATAGCAGCAGAATTCAACTAACCTTTTAGGAAGGAGAGGACAAAATTTTAAGTTACATAGTTGAATATAGAACGGGTTCAAAATATTAAATATAGGATGCCATTCACCATATTTCAAACTTCAAAGTGCATACAAATCTTATTTTTTCTTCCTTTCCCCTATGTTCATCTGTTTTGTTTCTTAAATTTCACCTATGAGGGACGCCTGGGTGGCTCAGTCGGTTAAGCGGCTGCCTTTGGCCTGGGTCATGAACCCAGGGTCCTGGGATCAAGTCCCACATCGGGCTCCTTGCTCAGCAGGGAGCCTGCTTCTCTCTCTCTCTCCCTCTGCTTGTCCTCCCTCTGTCAAATAAATAAAATCTTTAAAAAAAAAAAAAAAAAAAAATTTCACCTATGAGTGAAATCATATGGTACTTGTCTTTCTCCAACTGACTTATTTTGCTTAGCATAATACCCTGTCGTTCCATCCACATCACTGCAAATGGCAAGATTTCATTATTTTTGATGGCTAGTAATATTCCAATAGAGAGTGAGGCAAACCATAAGAGACACTGAAATAAACTGAGGGTTGCTGGAGGGGAGGTGAGTGGGAGGATGGGGAAACTGGGTGATGGGCATTAAGGAGGGCACAGGATATAATGAGCACTGGGTGTTATATGCAACTGAAGAATCACTAAATTCTACCCTTGAAATAGTATATGTTAACTAAATCGAATTTAAATAAAGAATTAAAAAACTTAAAAAATAAAGCGCATATGAATCTTGTTCAAATGCAGATCTTGTTAAGGACTTAAATCTGTGTCAGTAGGTCTGGAATGGGCCCTGAGATCCTGCATTTCTAACAAAAAAACCTGTTGTTGATGCTGCTAGTCTAGACCACACTTTAAGTACTAAGGGTACAAACCATTGATCTTGGTAAATTCTAATACCCTGTTCACGCAGGGGCAGGAGGACCTATGCAGTCTTCTTAGCCAAGCACACATCTTGGACACCAGTGAAAAATTTCTAATACTTCTCATGCCATTTTATTTATTTATTTTTTTATTTTTATTTTTTTTTTATTTTATTTGCGAGAGAGAGAATGAGAGAGAGCACGAGAGGGAGCAGGGTCAGAGAGAGAAGCAGACTCCCTGCTGAGCAGGGAGCCCGATGTGGGACTCGATCCCAGGACTCCAGGATCATGACCTGAGCCGAAGGCAGTCGCTTAACCAACTGAGCCACCCAGGCGCCCCTCTCATGCCATTTTAAAACACACCTGTGTTTGTAGTAGTTAGAATAGCTGCCTCTCTAAAGCCTAGAGTATAGAATTGCTTTGCCTTTCAAACAGAAACAATCTACCCCTGGGCTGTCCATTCAGGATTGGGGTGCTTGAAATGTTAGCTTACTTCTCTATTACAGTGCTTATGCTGGGTCATTTGATGTAAATTAGGCTCTTTCCTCCTCTGAAACTCTAAACTTAATCCTCTTCTTTCCCCTTTCCTCCTCTTCTGTTTCAAATCTGAAAGTTAAGTTTTCCTCTTCACTACCCTTCCTCATTCCCCTTTAAATTATAGCTTTAATGCCTTTGCTCTCAACCCTGGCCATCTGTTGTAGAAGCTGGATAACCTCAGAACAATTCAGTGGGAGTCTCTAGGGATGACCTCCGGGTAGTTATCTTTGTGGACTGTCCCTATAATTCTAATACGCATCCAAGGTTGAGAATCATGACTCTAGTGCACTGATTCTTAAATGTGATTACATGTTGTAATCCCTTGAGGAGCTTTTATTTATTTATTAATTAATTTTTAAGATTTTATTTATTTATTTGAGAGAGAGAAAGAGACAGAGATAGCAACAGAGAGCAGGAGCGGGGAGGAGAGGGAGAAGCAGGCTCCCCGCTGAGCAGAGAGCCTTACATAGGGCTCACAGGGCTGGAGCCCAGGACCCCAGGATCATGATCTGAGCCGAAGGCAGATGCTTCACCCACTGAGCCACCCAGGCGCCTCCATTTGAGAAGCTTTTAAAAAATGCGTGGGTCCCACCCCAAAAGGTCTTCATTGTTCTGGAGTGTGGCCTGAGCATCAGGATTTTTAAGAGCTCTGCAGGGGATGCTAATATGTCTCAGACTAGAACTCAGCTTGGCTCCATTTATAACCCCAGTTTCCAGGATTGGTCAAAGTAAAACAGCAGGATGCCTAGCAATCTCTTTTACATTAGGGAAAAGGATTCCATTTACTTCCAAGACATAAATTATGACTCATTATTCAGGCCTTACGGAAAATCTGGTAAATGTTATTTGTAAGAACATCATGGCTTGTTGTAGAATATGCGTAAGTCTAAGGACATCCTAGTGGAGCTCTCAAATTTTAAACTGCATAACAATCACCTGGGATGGTATTGACAATGCAGATCAGAATCTCCAGAGATAGGTTGGAAAGATGGTGTCGTAGTCTGCATTTTTAAAGGAGACACTGACAGCCTTTGTGAGATTATGGTAAGCACACTATGAATATAGAGCTGGCTGAGTAAATAAGTGTTTGGGTAGCCATCTGTCTACATGGTGTTGTGTGAGGTTGAAGATCAGGATACGCCACCTCACAATGTGCCACTTTGACATGAAGATTATACTAAGCTAAAGGCAACTGACAATCAACATGCAGAAAAAGTTATCTGCCCTCTCTTATCTGCTTGAAAGCAGGCATAAATTTTCCTTTGTGAAGATGTTTCTTCCCTTTCCCTCCCCCTTACCAGGAAGAGCAACTCATTTTTACTAGAGATGGAGAGTTTATACCCACCTAGATGAGTTTGCATAAACGAATGTTTCTAAAATAACTCTTATCTTCCATTAGTTATCTAATACAATTCCTAGCCACTTCCCTATAGTTCATCATCCCTCAAAGCCCAAACCCCCTTTTCTTTATTAAAATGGCATAAAAGCCCCCAAGTCTAACCACTTCTTTGAGTTTCATTTCTTTTCTGTGAATTCCCATGCATATAAATATCAATAAAAATTGTGTGCCTTTTTTCTTGTTAATCTGTCTTCTGTTTGTTTAATTCACAGGACTCCAGTAAAGAACCTATGAGGGTAGAGGAAAAGTTTTTCCTCCCTGACAAGGTTCACATGTGAGGCTCCTGTCCACTGTCCACCGTGACCTCATTTACTGGACTTGCTATGGTGATGATAGTTTCCACTCTTGACTCACTCCCAAGATAAGGGATCTTTTCCCCAAATACAGGTAAAAATGCCAGTATGTTACCTGAAAGTAAGCCACTGTCACTATTATCCATCAGTTTTGGTTGGTGCGCTCCCTATAAAATACACAGGATATGGAAGTAAAGCAATGGAACCCCCCAAAAAAGGTAAGCTATGTTTTGATAACAGTAGAGTCAAGATGTTCTAAAAAATAGCACACCAACAGGAAGAGCAAGGCCAGGGTAGAAAATACTGGGCTCCATCAGACACCTGGAGGAAGGGATGGTTGTGGAAGTCATGGGAATAAGAGAATGAGCACATAGGTAGGCGTCTGTTGTAATTTGGATGAAAACAATAAAAAGGTTTAGGAAAGAGTAAGTGAAAAAAGGCATGCACCTTCACCTACATCAATATTTGGCCTTTTGCTAAATAATAACTACCATTTACTAGGGCAATGTGTATGCTAGGTACTGTACTAAGCATATTATATTGATGCTTATATCAATTCCTACAACACCTCTATGAGGTGGGTTGTATTTTCCAACTTTGTTAGGGGAAAAATATCTCTAAAACTCAGAGTTTACATAATCTTTTGAAAGCTATTAATATGGAGTAGGGCTAGAATATGACCCAGACTAGTAAAATTCAAGACCCCTCTTTCCTCCTTAATATCTTCCATTACAAATAAAAAAGCAAACTAAAGTTTTGTGGATGAAGAAGAAAAACTAGCAGAATCTAAGCTCCATTTGTTTTAACCAGGGTGATTGAATTAACTCATCAACATTTGCTGAGAATTCATGAATTGTTAATGGAATTGTGAAAGTTCTATCACCTTTGCTGATGCCTACTTGAATAGAACTCCTTAATTTAACTCCTGGGTATTTCAATTGTTTGGCTTCTCAGAAGCTTCATTTAATAGGCCGTGACCTGGAAATTGGCCAAGAGCTCTTGACAATAGAGTTGGCCACTACACCAAGAAGACTTATCTCTTGTTCTATTAAGAACCAGAGCAAAAAGAAGACTATCACTAAGTACATATGGCTCTATTGGTCCAATTTATATGTCCTATAAATTATTAATGGTAGGCACATGTTACTATATAAGTAAAAACCAACCCAAACAAAAAAGTCCTTCTTTGAGAAGGGAAGTAACTTTACAGACTGTACAAGCTTATAGAAGTCAGATCCTGTGACTTCTTTTTCTATATTGCTCCCCCACCCCTTTTAACACTAATGGAATTGACAGCTCATGGGCATTATAAAAAAGCAAATGAAGTCAATAACTCTAATTAGAAACAATTTGAACTACAGAACATACACTGTGGCATAGACTGCTTCATAAAATTGAAAAAAAAATAAAAGGGAAAATAATGACTAGCATGTATAGGGGTACACAAGTACTAACCAGTGATACTGGTTATGTAGGAATTATGCAAAGTTGTGTTTTTAGTGTTCCAGAGAATATATGAATATGAAAAAGAAAGAAGAAAAAGGACTAAGTATGAAAAGGAAGACCTATTAATATTGAATATCTCTTCTTCCCAAGGCAAAATAAATGTCTTGGGCCTAGCAAAGGACAAAAATGATCTTATTTATTTCTTTTAGTTTAGATTTCTTAGATGGAATTCTAATGCATTCCTAGGCCTTTACAACCAGCATTTTAATATTTAAATGATCTCACAGGTAATCTAATTCAATACTTAACAGCAGTGTAGTCCAGACACTACCTGAATCACAATCAATTGGAATGATTAATAAAAATGCATGTTCTAAGAAATCACACCAAACACTAAATCAAAATCTCTCATAGAAATGAGTCACAGAAGCTTGCTAACGTAGTGTATACAATGCTTTCTTTATTCATAGGCATCATGGGAGACTCATAGAGGAATACCCATGCCCCTCATCCTCCCACATTTCCCCCAAGTTCAGAGGATTTGGTTTGAATACCCACTGTTATGGACTGAATGTTTGTGTCCCCCAAAATTCAAATGTTGAACCCCTCGTCACACATACACACATACACACTCCATGCTATGGTATTAGGAAGTGAGCATTAGGATGTAATTAGGTTTAGATGAGGTCACGAAGGTGGCCACAGTCACCAAGATGGGATTTGTGACCATAAAAGAAGAAAATAGACCATAACTTCCTTTCTCTGCCACGTGAAGGCTCAGCAAGAAGGCGGCCGACTGTAAACCAGGGAGAACTGAATCTGCATGCATTTTGATCTCAGACTTCCCAACCTTCAGAACTGCAAGAGATAAACAACTGCTGTTTAAGCCTCCCAGTCTATGGTGTTTTGTGATAGAAGCCCCAGCTGAGACACTTACCCCAAACCTTCTTTGTCACTTTTTGTAACTAGGACATGTTTTTGCCTTTCTTCTTCTATCAAGTGTCCATAAAATGATTGTCATAAAATGAATTTTTTGTTGCACATATTTCTATCTTTATCAGTGGGAGAATGTTCAGATTTTGTAGGAATAATAGGCATTTGGGATTTGTAAGACCTGTGCCTGTCGGATTTTAAGTTTTATGAGGTTCATACACACTCCTGAAAATTAATCACATGTGACCTTTTAAACTTGGCAAGGGGCACAGCCAGAATTTAAGCTTAATCCTGACTTGTTACTTTCTCTTTTTCAGTATATGATGCTATCTCTAACAATTTATGCCACATAGAGATAGTGTTATGGTATTGAATTAAGAACCACTGCAGCCAGGGCGCCTAGGTGGCTCAGACGTTAAGCCTCTGACTTTGGCTCAGGTCAAGATCCCAGGATCCTGGCATTGAGGCCTGCATTGAGCCTCGCATCGAGCCCCGCATCAGGCTCCCTGCTCGGGGGAGTTTGCTTCTCCCTATCCCTCTGCTGTAACCCCTGCCTGTGCTCTCTCGCTCGCTCTGTCAAATCAATAAATAAAATCTTTTAAAAAAAAAAGAACCACTACAACCATGAAGGTCCATTAAATTGTTGTTGTTGCTGTTGTTTTTTAAGTGAGTAAATTAGAAAAAAGTTTGGTTCGATGTTAAATAGAGGATTACAGACCAGAAAGATTCTTAAAAATAATAAAATATGATCTTCCTACTTTACAGATGAAGAAAAGAAAAGATTAATAATCTGACGCTTAGTCACGAAAAGTGTTGACACCTTAGTTATCATAAAAGGCTAATGAAAGAGGTGGGTGGGTGGCATGGTGTCAAAGATGCAAAGATACAAATATATCTGGCTAATAAAATATATCAAAAAAACTATTAATAAAAAAAAGAACAACACCCGCACTCTACTGTCAAAGATAAGTGTGACAGCTAAATCAAAAATACTTCTCAAGGCTAATCTAATGTTTCGACAAAGACCTAGTTCCGTTGGAATAAAGAACATGGATGCTCACTTAAGGAGGAAAACCATAGCATTAATGGTCATAACAAAAAAATTCAATTGTAGGTGGATTTGAACACTACGTATTCCTTATTAACAAACAGCAGTGTTCACAAAAACTAGGTATTCATTCAGCAAATATTTGTTGGGTGTCTACCATGAGTCAGAATGTACGAGAGCACTTGAAATTCAGATAGGAAAGAGACAGGTTCCTACACTCTAAAAACGTGCCAGAAAAAAAGATAAAATAGAAGTCCATGTAAATATGTAAATATTTCTTCAATAATATCAAAAGTGGGGTAGTACTAATAATTAGCAAGCATGAAGTATGTTATCTTTTCAAGACCCTTCGCACATTAGCTTATTAACCCCGCTGTGAGAAAAACAAATCTTGAATTCCTTTTAATAGTAAGAAAAATGAGGCCAAGAAATTATGTGATCTACCTATAGCAATCAAAAGGTAAACTAGTGTTAAAAAGAATTTACCCAAAACTTGGAAATGGGGCGAGGGGGAGGTTTACACAGTATGACCTTTCAGTGTAATAGAGGCCACTGTGTTAAAGGCCCACCCAAGGATTATTTAATTCTCTAAGAAAATGTACCTGTGCTTGACTTTGCTATTTTACTGCTTGATTAAACACAGACACTATAAAAATGACATGTTAGCTTATAGATTTCTATTTGGTGGAAATGGTAACTACAAAGGTTATGGTTTAATTGTCCTATAGGACATTAACTAGTTTGTATTTAACATTCTTCCCCTATCACTCCCAAAATGCCAGTAAGTAATCATTTTCTCAAAATGATCTTTGAACAAGCTTTATCCATCTTGACTGGCTTCTTCATTAATGACTTAATATATCTATGACAAGTATTTATTCTATATTTGTATGAGAGTCACTTTTAAGATTTTCAAAAATTATTCTTTGACACCATGCTAATGATTCAGAAATTGATTGAATTCCATAATTATCACAATTAAAAATAATATTATTACTCTGAATTTCAAAAACCAAGTGTTTTCTGACTAATTTAGCAACAACCAGTGATTAAATATTCTTATAGCATTGTCAGTGTCCCTCATTGTATATTTAATATGGAATGATAACTTGTCTTTTTTTTTAAGATTTTATTTATTTATTTGAGAGAGACAGAGATAACGAGAGAGAGCACAGCGGGGAGGAGAGGAAGAAGCAGGCTCCCTGATGAGCAGGGAGCCCCACATGGGGTCAATCCCAGGACCCCGGGATCATGACCAGAGCCAAAGGCAGATGCTTAACCGACTGAGCCACCCAGGCACCCCTGGAATGATAACTCCGTGAATAATCTCTCACTGTGTCCAGATTTTAGAATATCACTCCTTGTTTGCATCCCTCAGGGCGCAAAATGAGTCAGCAAGACAGATTCTCAATATTTATATTGTAAATGAATTGAGTGAACTATGTAATACATTAATGTGCACAAAGCAAGTATGTCCAAGTTGGTATTTACAGAGTAAGTTTTAGACAATTCTAACAAAACAGAACTGGAACAGGCTGTTAGGGAACTGGAAGAGAGAAATGCTAAGATTTACATGTTTCATACAGCTGCAAGTCTAATATATCTATGTGACTAGTTTGAAAAATAATTTTAGATTTCATAGACAACAACAACAAAAAACTTATAAGCACCTATGGCATTGTAGCATATATTAATTAAGAGCTGGATGAAAGAACAAAGAAAGTGGGAATTTTAATTAAGGCTGGAAAAAATTGGCTCTGAATGACAGCTGCTGACAGATACAACCAGGGTTCCAAATTAAAAACTGATCACAGTGAGGGTAAGAGACTTCCTAGGTTTACTCTGGCTATGTACAGTAATGATAAGGGAAAGCTTAAAAAAAAAAAAAAAAGCACAATTAATTAGTTCTTTACTTTCAGTATCATCATGTTGCTATCAGAACATAAACATTCTATTTGACCTTTTTTCTCCCCATCCTTCGAAGCCCTGTATCAGACTAAGCAGCATTATACATTCAAAATATATCATTAAATTACCAAGTTTTTGTCATCTGCAGTCCAGAAATTTGTGGAGGCCCCATTTTCCCCTCAAAAATGGTTTAGAAGGATAGCGGTGACTGGACTGAAGAACATTTGGTAATTGACCAAATAGTACTGGCAAAAAAATTAATCATTCCTAAACCGTCAAAATGATCTTTGAAGCTTTATTTCTAGAATAAGCTGAACATAGTTCACAAATATGAAATATTCACAGCACTAAGAAATAGAAGATGACATGCAACTCAAGATATCAAGCATATTTAATTAAACAGCCTTCATGAAACATTCAAATAAACAATTGTTTTAGAGCGAGCAAACAACCTTGTATAGCTTTACTCGTTTCATGTTTGCTTATTTCACAAAGACATGGTTTTTCTTCTGATTTGTTATAATGCCAAATTGCATGCTGGGAACACTCATAACAGATTTTGCAATTTAGCTAAATAATTGTACAGTTTTATTACAATGTTGATTTTTGTGAATTTGTTAAATATCTCCTCTGCAGCATTTGCTTAGTTCCTCCTTTTATTTCACAAATGTAGTCACTTCACATTATCTACACTAATGCTTAAGAGAAAGAACACTGGTATCTTAAAACAAAAGAGGACCCAGGGGTGACTCTGAGTATCATTTACCGTCATACTGTCACATTTCAACCCCAAACCTACACATAACATGCATCTTTACCCAGCCTCATGCTCTTCTTGTTTTGCCTTATAACACCATTTGGGGAAATACCTGAGAAAATAGTGAAATGAAAGAGATGCTTTGTGATTTTGGCTGAAAGGTAGTGTGTCTGAGTATTCATATGTATTAATATTATACTTGCCCAGAGCAAGATGAACCAGGGCATACAGATATGATACATCATAGGGGATACAAATGAAGGTAATATTCTGGACTGTGGTCAGGGAGATAAGATACAAACAGGAACAATTATCAAGCACTTGATTCAATCACTCGATTTGAATTCCACCAAGAATCCTAGAAAAAGCTCTCTGCTGATTTAAGTATTTGCACTGGTATCAATGTTCTGTTATCAATGACCTCCCATGCAAGCATAAGCCCACAAAGTTTGAGTGAAGTTTTATGAAAAGATAGAAAGATTCAGAAGATAAAACAATAGTCTACTGTTGCAATATTTTGGTCACAGAATAAGGGATCTTCAGCATGTTCCGGAGCATGTCTCACTTCACTAGCTGCGATGACCTGTGCTGCCCAGGTCCCTTTGATGTGATGTGATGGCCATATCTCCACCATCTCCACTGTCACCCTGGTCTGACAGTCATGTAGACTGTCAGCTAGACCGTCCTCTGCTGGTGCAGCCCAACATTTCCTGGTCATGCCTTCTCTTAGACATCCAAGTCGTCCCCAGTCTTTGGGGATTTATGTAACAACCATTTCATGAACGTCAGTATTTGCCAGGCCACTAGCCACCTTAGATATTTGCAAGAGAAACTTTTAGGAATTCTTTTAATCTGACTGATGTTCTCAGCAGTTCCAGTTTACACTGCAGTTCTAGCATTTGGGTGCCAGAGCTATGGGAAACTACTCCTTGGACTAACCCCTTATTTTACAATTCAACCCCCACTGAAAACACTGGACTCAGGAGTGGGGTCACTGTGACTCCAAACGCCACTTATCTTGCACTCATTCTAAATCTTGGAATAATGGACAAATAATAAAGTAAAATCAGAAACTCTTTTGAAAAGAACAAGAAAATTTATAAAATGCTATTCACAGTGATCTAAAAAAACAAAAGAAAAGAAGGTAAAAATGACCCATATCAGGAATGAAAAAGGGGGCATCACTTATAGATCCTGCAGACATAGAGGGTGATCAGGGCATATTATGAACAACGTTATGCCAATACTTGCAACCATTTAAATTAAATGGACAAATTCCTTGAAAGGCATAACATGCCAAATCTGATTTGAGAAAAATTAGAAAATCTGATTGATCTTATCCTTTTGCCCTTTTGAGTAAAAAAAAAAAAAAAAATCCTCCAGGCTCAGAGTTCAATGGTAAATTTAATAAACATTTAAGTGTGAGATAACCCCAATTCTAGACATCTCTTTCAGAAAATAGGGAAGGAAGAAACTCTTGTCAACTCATTTTACGAGGTTACCATTACCCTCATATCAAAACCAGATGAAAATATTCCAAGAATAGGAAGTGACAGATTTATATTCTTTATGAAAACCGTCACAAATATCCTGAACAAAATATTAAGGCCCCTTTGGGTTAGATGAGGTTATTTGATTATGTTCGGTCAATGATTATGGGTAGAATCTATGCGTGTTACTTCTCTGTTGAAGTGTTTATTGCTGATATAAAACTCTCCAAAACTATTTCTTTCCCGCTGCTACACACCAGAGGCAATTTTTGAGATAGTAGCTATTCCTTGGAATGAGGTTGTGGCTAAAGTAGAACCTCCAGGTGACCTGCAAAGGACTTCTTGTGTGAGAAAAAAAACAAAAACAGCTTTATTGTGTAAAGCCACAGAGAGTTGGGAGATTTTTGTTAATGCAGCATAACCTATGCTATCCTGATGGATAAGCTATGAGACCTGCATGTAGTCCATTCTAAATATCAATTTTATAATACCTATATTAATGTTATTGTGGTGTGTCATCATGGGGTTAAAAAATTTTAGATACATTTCTACACACTGAGTAAAACATGAGGTCATTATGGATCAGGACCCCCAGAGAGGAGGTGAAAAGGCTTAGAAAGGAGCAAAAGAGATGAGTTTGGGTTTTTAGTTGATTCTAGGAGACTGCGCAATCCAGTTACCCCCTTACATTTCTTTTAGTGATTCCTCTTGTTCTTCCTGACTGCTCTGCGTAACCATTGCCCAAAGTTCCAATTTTGCTTTATTATTCTCACTCTCATTACTGCCTTGATATTTTATCAATTTCTACATACTTCCTTATATATCTACCTAGATGTCTCCCAAATCAATTTCCCCATAAGGGACATTATTCCTGAGAACTGGTGAAAGACTGATGTGCCTTACAGCATCTAGTCGTACTCAAACTGTTATTTGTCACTCACAGATTCTGTATTTGCATTTTTGCCTACTCACTAAAATTTATTTGTGACCCCCCCCCCCGCCCCAATCAATACTTGTGTCGTTCTTGTGGTCATTTGTGGACATGCATAGAATGGTAAAAAAAAATTTGAGCTGTCTGACATGCATGTTCCCAGCTGAGATTGAACAAGCTAGTGCTGTCTTATTTCAGCTCCCATACTGTCATTTCAGTGGTCTATTTTGTGCCATGGTTTTTCCTCTTTTGTGATTTTTGTTGGTGATTTTGCTATTCTAAATGGCCCCTAAGCATAGCGTTTAAGTGCTGTCTAGTGTTCCTAAGAACAAGAAGGCTGTGATGCCGTTTATGCAGAACAAATATGTTTTAGATAAGCTTTGTTCAGGATGAGTTATAGTGCTGTTTTCTGTGTTAAAAAGAAAATCACAGGCCCAAAATGTTGTTACTTAAGCCAAGTCACCAAATCTGGACTTAATACCTAACCTAATTGCAGTTTTAACCTCCCTCAGAAATGTAGTCTTAACTGGTGAGTCAGGAATGTTCTGCTCAACTTCACTGAGGAGTATGTCACATAGGCCCTCTCCTTCCCCCAAAAGAAGAGGTAATCCGCCTAATAAGACACCCTGAACTTCCCCCTAAGGGAAGGTGATTTTGCCTGGAACAATTCTTTCTTTTCTTTTGCTAATAACTTCTTGACCCACCTTCCTTCCTACAAAAGTCTTCTGTTTTGTACAACTCCTCCAAACTCCCCTCTATTTGCTAGATGGGATGCTGCCCAATTCATGAATTGTTCAATAAAGCCAATTCAGGAGCGCCTCGGTGGCTCAGTTGGTTAAGCATCTGCCTTTGGCTCAGGTCATGGCCCCAGGGTCCTCGGATCAAGTCCTAAGTTGGGCTCCCTGCTCAGCGGGGAGTCTACTGCTCCCTCTGCCTCTGATCCTCCCCCCTGCTCATGCTCTCCCTCGCATGCTCTCTCTCTCTCAAATGAATAAATAAAAAATCTTTAAAAAAATAAAGCCAATTTGATCTTCAAATTTTGTTTTTTTAACAGCTGTGAGTTCAATGTTAATGAATTAACAATATATATTAAATGAGGTGTCCTTAAACAGAAATACACATAAAACAAGGTTATGGATTCATCAGTTGAAAAAATGTTGTGACCAGATGCTAGCAGGAACCTAACCTTGTATTTATTCTAGGAGCAATGGTTCAGTATTTGCATGCAATATTCACGGGGAGTTTATAGAGCATAACTACTGTGAATAACAAGAAACAACTGTATTTCCTTCTGAGATCTTCTTGTATCTCACAGAAAACATGCTTGGAAAAAAGTTCACACATTTAACAGATAAAAAGCACCTCATTTTTTACATTTGACTTGTAACATAGTAATATATACTCAATAATGTTCATAAAGCACACTAATCTTAAATGAAGAGTTAAATGATTTTTAATACACATATGCACTTGTAAGACTACCAACTAAATCAAGATATAGAACATTCCAATAAAATTCCTTCATTTTCTTTCCCAGCCAATATCCCCAACCTGAGGTAAGCATTCTTCTGACACCTATCACTATTTTCTCTGTTTTTTGACTGCATGTAAATAGAATTACACTGTATGTATGTAACCTTTGGTGTCCATCACTTTTGTTCAACATAATGTCTGTGTAACAGTTGTATTTATCAGTAGTGCATTCATTATATATTACTGTGTAGTATTCCATTATATGAATTAACCAAAATATATCTATTCAATATATCTGTCCCCAGTTGGTAGACATTTAGATTACTTCTATTTTTAGGCTATGATGAACAAAATTGCTTTGAACAACTTGTGTATGTATTTTGGTGGACATGTAGACAATTTTTGTGAATAAATAGTTAGGGTTGGAACTGATGGTTGTTCCTACATGGTAGAATAGATGTAGGTTTATCAATTTTCCTAAATGGCTAAACGGCTCCTGACCCCCGATTAAGAATGTATGAGAGTTCCAGTTGATCCACACTTACCAACATTTGCTATACAGTTTTTTATTTGTTTGTTTTATGTTTTAGTCATTCCAAAGAGTGTGAAATGTTATGTCATTGTGGTTTTATTTTTTTTGTGTGTGTTTCCCGGATGATTAACAATATTGGTCATTTAATGATATTTATTAATTAAATTAATTAGTTTGATGTTCTTTTGTGTTCTGTTTAAGAAATATTGTTCATTCCAATGCCATGAAAGTATTCTGTGCTATATTCCAGGAGCTTTAATATTTTATCTCTTAAATTTAGGGCTTTTGGTATAAATATGGATATCCAATTGTTCCAGCACTATTTGTTTTTTAAAAGATTTTATTTATTTATTTATTTATTTGACAGAGAGAGAAAGAGAGAGACAGCGAGAGAGGGAACACAAGCAGGGGGAGTGGGAGAGGGAGAAGCAGGCTTCCTGCGGAGCAGGGAGCCCTATGCGGGGCTCCATCCCAGGACCCTGGGATCATGACCTGACCTGAAGGCAGACGTTTAAGGACTAAGCCACCCAGGTGCCCCACTATTTTTTTTTTTTTTAAACAATCCATTAGCTTTTGAATTTAAATAAAATGAATCTGTCTTAAATCAACTGGTCATGTATGTATGGTCTATTTCCATACACTTTTCTATTATGCTGGATTCTTTGTCTATCCCTTGCACTAATATCATACTGCCTTAATTTTTATAGTTTTATAGTAAGTCTTAAAATTTAGTGCCATATGCCCTACATCACTGTCTTTTTCAAAGTTTTCTTGAGTATTCTACAACTCTGTAGTTTCCCATACACTTTTGTTGTTGTTGTAGTTGTCATACAGTATTATATTAGATTCAGGTCTACAACATAGTGAGTCGACATTTATATACATTACAAAATGATCACCATGATAAATCTAGTCACCATCCGTCACCATACAAAGTTGTTACATATTGTTAATTATATTTCCTATGCTGTACATTGTATCTCCATGTCCTATACATTTTTAAATCAACCTTTCAATTTCCTCTGGAAATAACCTTCTGAGATTTGAATTGGAATTATATTCAATAGATAGATAATTTTGCCAATAACTAAGATCCATTGTCTATGGATATTTATTAAGATATTTTAAAATTTGGGGGCACCTGGGTGGCTGAGTCGGTTGGGCGTCTGCCTTCAACTCAGGTCATGATCCCGGGGTCCTGGATCGAGCCCCGCATCGGGCTCCCTGCTCAGCTGGGAGCCTACTTCTCCCTCTCCTGCTTGCTGCTCCCCTTGCTTGTGCGATCTCCCTCTCTCTCTCTCTGTCAAATAAATAAATAAAATATTTAAGAAAAAAGATACTTTAAAATTTTACTTTAGTATTGATGGAGCTATAGAGAACATTTTTAAAATGTTTTTGCATGGGTAGGGCTTTCTGAAGGAAAGAAAACTAAACCTGGGGTAAAACACAAGACTTGGAAATTAAATAATAACCAAATAGTGAGAACTGAGAGATTTACTTTCACAGAGGTATGAGTTTTCATATTTCAAGGCGATGGGTCCTGAAGCCATGGATCTAAAACCTTGCTAGTAAACTCAAAGATGTTTTTCTCTTCTCTTCCCCTAAAGACATCTATTTACATCATAAAAGGTAAGAGTCCAGGTTCATTCCCTTTCTCTTCTCTGGGAATGTTTACATTAGGGAGCAAAGTTTTCTCTCTTCTTCTCAGAAGGGAAAGTCAAACAGCTATCCTTTTCCTATTTAAACTTCCTGTTCACATTTTTATGGTTCCTGGCCCATGGTACAGACCCCAGTACTGGTAAGGTAACATCTCATCTGAATCTTTTCCTATCTTCTCAGAAAAGAAAAGAATTGGGGCGGATGAGAATTAATATGGTTATTGATATCGGGATGTAATCTGTTCCTGCCCTAGAAGGCTCATGCTAACTTTCAGACAATACAAATAAATATAGGTACTATAAACTTACCAGTATTTTATACTTTTTTGTGAAGAAGCTTTCCACATCTACAAAAGATTATATCTGAGCATTTAATGTTTTTAAAATTCTAATATGAATGGTATTTGTAAATTTATTTTTCCCATAATTTGTTGCTGGTATATAGAAATTCAATCGATTTTTTTGTCTATTTAAGCTGTATCAATCTTGCTAAAGTCACTTATTAATTTATTGGTTTCTTTGTAAATTATTTGGGGGCTTTCCATGTATAAAATCATGTGGTTCAGTGTCTTTTTTTTCTTTTCTTTCCCATCTTTTTATTTTCCTTTTTTTTTTTTCTTTTTATTTTATGGTTTTTGTTTTTTTGGGTTTTTTTGTCTTGGTGTATTGAAAAAGATCTTTAATACAATACTAGATAGAATTCTGTTTATATTCAGTTAGTCTTGTTCTGGATTTTAAAAAGAAAGTATTCAATATATCCCCATTAAGTATGATGATAGAAATAGATCTTACTAGATACTCTTTTTCAGATTAAGGACATTCTATTCCTAGCTTCCTGAGAAGAATACATTTTCATAACATGAACAGATTTTTAATCTTTTTAAAAATGCTGTTTTTTCCATCTATTGAAATTTGTCTTATTAATGTGGCAAATTAACATTGTTTACTTTTCAAATATTAAACTAATCCTGCATTCCTGAAATGAAAATAGTTTCTAATGTAAAACAACAGCATGTACATACGATATTGTGCACATAACGGTTATGTATAACATATATTCATATGTATATTCATGGTTAGATTTACTTGGTAATATTTTGTTGAGGATTTTAAAATTTATATTCATATGAGATATTGCCTGTAATATTGCCTTCTTATAATGTCCTTGCAAGAATTTGGTAGTTTTGGTATCAGGGTTATGCTAGATTCATGGAACTGATTGGGAAGTCTTTCATTTGTCTCTATTGTGTCAAAGAGTTTGTATAAAATTCATATTATTTCTTCCAAAAATGTCTGAAAAAATTTGGAAGTCATCCTTGCCTGGAGTTTTCACTGTGGGAAGGTTTCAATTACATTAACAGGAAAAAGATTTTTCAGATTTTCAATTTCTTTTTGTATTAGTTTTGTTGTTATATTTTTCTTTTTCTTTTTTTTTTTTTTTAAAGATTTTATTTATTTGACAGAGAGAGACACAGCGAGAGAGGGAACACAAGCAGGGGGAGTGGGAGAGGGAGAAGCAGGCTTCCCGCTGAGCAGGGAGCTCGATGCAGGGCTCCATGCGGGGCTCGATGCGGGGTTCCATCCCAGGACCCTGGGATCATGACCTGAGCCGAAGGCAGACGCTTAACGACTGAGCCGCCCAGGCGCCTCTCGTTGTTATATTTTTCAAGGCCTTTTTAAATTTTATCCAATCTGTTAAGTTTGCAATATCCTCTGATTTTTTTTAAAGATTTATTTATGGGACTCCTGGGTGGCTCAGTTGGGCGTCTGCCTTAGGCTCAGGTCATGACCTCAGGGTCCTGGGATCAAGCCCCATGTTGGGCAGCCTGCTCAGCAGGGAGTCTACTTCTCCCTCTGCCTCCCTCCCCACTCATGCTCTCTCTCCCTCAAATAAAGATTTATTTATTTATTTATTTATTTATTTATTTATTTATTTGAGAGAGAGAGCATGAGCGGGAGGGGCAGAGGGAGAGGGAGAGAGAATCTCAAGCAGACTCCACCCTGAACATGGAGCCAGAAGCCGGGCTCGATCCCAGGACCCTGAGCCAAAATCAAGAGTCAGATGCTCAACTGACTGCACCAGCCAGGTGCTCCAATCCTCTGAATTTTTTCAGTGGGTGAAGAATATCATCCTCCATTTTAGTAATGATGTCTCCTTCTCCATTCTGGATAGTGTAATTTGTGTTTTCTCATTTTTTCTAATTTCTGGATCAATCTTCCAAGGTGTTATCAATTTTTAAAATATTTTCAAAGAAGTAACTATTGATCATTATAGGTCTGCCTTTTATTTAATTATCTTATATTCTTACTTTTATTATTCTTTTTATGTTTTTTAGGTTTAAGTTATTTTTCCTTTTCTACCTTCTTGAGATAAAAACTTCATTTTTCCATTTTTCATTTTTCTAATATATGAATGTAAAGCAAGCAACCCTCTAAGCACTTAACTGTATTCCTCAAATTTTGTCATATATTTATATTATGTTCAGTTCGAATACTTTCTGGTTTTCACTGTAATTTTTTTCTTACCTATTGAGGTGTTTAGAAAGATGTTAATACATACATTTGGGGGATTTTCTGCTTCTGTTTCTGCTTTAGATTTTCAACTTATTATTACATTATTCAATCCTTTGTAATTTTTGGAGACATACTGTAATGGTCCAGTATGTGGTCTATTTTTAGTCAAGATTCTTATGTACTTAAAAAAACAAAAACAAAAACAAAAACAAAACAAAACAAAAAAAACCCAGATAATTCAGCAATTGTACTATGAAGTAATCTAAACATGTTATTTAGATCATGATGGTCAATAGTATTATTCAGATATTTTATATTGCTGCTGCTGTTTTTGTCTGCTTATTTTAATAATTGTTGAGAGAGTTGTGTTAATATCTTATTTGTATTAACATGTTTAGTATTTTTATGCTTCCTGGTGGATTGACTCTTTATCATCAGATGTCCGTCTTTAACTCTGGTAATAGCACCTGCATCCAAGTTTTGTCTTATAATAATATAGCCACATGAGCTCTCTCTTGGTTAATATTTGCAAGGTATATATTTTTTCATCCTTTTTATTTCAGCCTGTCAACTTTCCTACTTTTAAGTGTGTTTATTGTGAATAGAACATATTGAGCCATTTAAAAAATCTGTCTCACCAACTTTGCTTAATTTTCATCACTGTTTCATCAAAATGATATTACTGGTAATGTTGGACTGAATCTACCATCTTGTTTATTTTCAATTTTTGTTCTATCTACTTTGTTCCAATTTTTCTTTTCTCTGCCTTTTTGTTGTATTAAACAAGTATTTTAAAAGTTGTTCTATGGGATGCCTGGGTGGCTCAGTCAGTTAAGCATCTGCCTTTGGCTCAGGCTGTGATCCTGGGGTCCTGGGATCGAGCCCCGAATCCAGGCTCCCTGCTCAGCAGGGAGCCTGCTTCTCCCTCTCCCTCTGCTGTTCCCCCTTGCTTGTGCTCTCTCATTCTTGCGCTCTGTCAAATAAATAAATATATAAAATCTTTAAAAATAAAAGTAAATAAAAGTTGTTCTATTTTATCTCTTCTAACTTTTCGGCTATATCTTTTGTATTAATCTTTAAGTGGTTATGTTGCCCATTATTAGTTATCCTTGAGCTTATTTCAGACTATGTCATATTAGTAATTCTACCATTTTATGGATAATTCAAAAATCTTTTTTTTTTAAGATTTTATTTATTTATTTGAGAGAGAGAGCACATGAGAGGGGGGAGGGTCAGAGGGAGAAGCAGACTCCCTGCCGAGCAGGGAACCCGATGTGGGACTCGATCCAGACACTCCAGGATCATGACCTGAGCCGAAGGCAGTCACTTAACCAACTGAGCCACCCAGGCGCCCAATTCAAAAATCTTTTGACAGTTTAACTCCATTTACCAATCTCCTGCCCTCCTGCCCTTGGGAAGGTGACAAAGGAGACTATCTACACCTGCACTGGGCACCCACTCAAGTCAGAGATTGCCAGCATTCTGGACTGGATATTGAATCAAGACTTTACCACAGCCTACAGAAATACTATGGAGTTGAAAATGCTGAAGGGGTTGGCGTTATGTGATATCCTGACAGAGATAATGCTTATTTGTGCAGAGTTGACTTTCCATCTTCAGTTCGAATACATTTATTGACCAAAATGGCAGACAGTGAGTACAGACTCTGTGTTGGCACCAACGAGAAGATTCAACTGAGTCCCCTCACTGCCGCTTTCCAGGTCACCAGGGACCTGATTGTCATAGAGGCCTAAATGCTGAGGACCATTTGCCACAATTTGCAGGCCCTGCAGTGACTGGACAACAGGAGACTCAGTTGAGGGATGAACAGCTGCCCAGGCCAGGGAATGAAGCCACAGTCACCCCAAGTTGTGGAAAACTCTTTTCCAGGCATGGGTGGGCAAAGGTTTAAAGAGTACCATGTTTGTGGCTGTTTGGAACAGGTATATACAAAAACAATTTTAAAGTACACCTCTATTATTGCGCTGCCCATTCATGTTTTATGGGGAAAAAGAATAAGCAAAAAGCCTTTTTTAAGCCTTTTTTTAGCCTTAAGGCTTTTTCCATTCAGTTGCTTGGATGATAGGAACCTGGCCTGTCCCATTTCAGTCTAGAGCATAAGGCTTCCAAATCTCACGTGCTGCCATGTCTTCTAACTCAAGATAAACAGAACATCTCCAAAATTAAGTGTATAAATCTAATCTGTGCCACCATCTCTGTATCCACTTTAAATAGGTGTTAATGAATTTCTGGCCCAAACTATTGTACTTTTTTTTTTTTAAGATTTTATTTATTTATTTGCAAAGAGAGAGAGTGCACGCACAGAGGGAGAGGGAGAAGCAGAAGCAGACTCCCTACTGAGCAGGGACCTGGATGCTGGGCTCGATCCCAGGACTCTTGGATCATCACCCCAGCCGAAGGCAAACGCTTAACTGACTGAGCCACCCAGGTGCCTCCCCAAACTATGGTACTCTTATAAAACCACCTTAGTACTCTTACTTTAAAAATGTCTTTTTATTTGTCCTCTACTAGCAGGTACCTCATTGTGATGGAGACAGTGAGGGTCACTTTATACCCGTGGGGGCAAAGCTATCTAGTATTTCCTTGTTAATGTAGGGAGGGCAGCTGCAATGGGATGTGAGGAGGTGAGCTCAGGCTGGACTCTAAACCTGCCAGTGCTGGAAGGAGGAGGCCCTGTGCACAGTGTTAACAGTTTATTTTACAACAAACAGGGTCCATTTATGATAGTGTTCTTCTCAATAAACTAAAGCAGCATGAAAAAAAATGGGGCACTTGGCTGGCTCAGTAGGTAGAACACGCAACTCTTGATCTCAGGGTTGTGAGTTTGTTTTGTTTTGTTTTTTACCAAGAAACGTTTTATTTTGCTTGCAGTAGCTTTTCGTTAATTGCACAAAATCATGTTTTGTTTTTGCCATTTAAACATTATCACATAATACCATTCTGAAAGACAAATGTTCATTAACAACAAAGCAAAAGTAAAAATTCACAACCTTAATTACTCAGAAGATGTCACTTAAAGGAGGCTTAAAGGCAAAAAAGGGGGCACTGGAAGAGGGGCTTTCTTATCAGCTTTTTCACAAGTGTCACATTTTCTCCTAAAAGGGAAGAATTTCTAAACAAAGGTGAAAGAGCTTGAACAGAAACACTCATAAAAAGAAACTTTACAGAATTGTCCACAATATTAAGACAACACTGACTAACCATTTCATTACAGCATCTTCCCCCACCCCCACCCCCTACCGCCTACCCCCTATCCCCTACCCTGAGTGTCCAGCTAGCACTAGAACATGCTTTGTGTTCAGACAGAAAAGAATTCCAAATCCCAGTGAAATTATGCCAAAACCACACAGGCATCCTCCCTGCCCTCGCCTTATGTTCTTCTGAAATCCCCTAGCCTGGGCTCTGATCAGTGGAAAAGGGCCAACCAAGGTTGTTTGGGGAAGGGGCCCACATCCGTGTGGTCTTCCCATTATATATATTCACTAGAAATGCTGCCTGCAAAGTGTGACTTTAGAAAATGCAACCATGCGGAGGGAGAGAACACTGACATCCTTTAGGTGACTTCTCTTTGTTTTTATGCCACATGCCAAGCCCCTCTGGTCCCCTTATCCAAGGAGAAATGTCTCAAGGATGTCCTAGATCTACCTCCTAGAGTCAGGTAGTTCAGTTTGGATCAGGCCCTGCTATCTCCTCCTGCTGTTACCAATGTATATTTCATTTCTAACCTTTGTTATAACTCTAGAAGACGTTGATTATTCCTGATTTAAACAGATAATTCTTTTGTGTTCACCTACATGTTTACATTTCAGATACTTTTCGTTCCTCTCCACAGTGTTATATGCCTCCATCTGGTATCAGTTTATTTCAGCCTGAATAATTTATTTTAGTCTTTCTTGTCCTGTGGGTGTGCTGACAATTGTTTCAGCTTCTGTGTATCTATAAGCATCTTTACTTCACTTTCATTTTAAATGATATTTTTGCTGAGTATAAAATAATCATCTGTTAGGTGTTTTTTTTTTTCTTTCAGTGCATTAAGATGTCATTCACTTGTCTTCTGCTTCCAGTGTTTCTTTTGAAAATTTGTCAGCTTTCTTTCTTCCTTCCTTTCTTTCTTTCTTTTTCTCTTTTTTTCTTTCTTCAAAGAGAGAGAGCACAAGCGGTGGGGAGGGGCAGAGTGAGAGGGAGATAATCCCCAAGTAGACTCCTCACTCAGTGCAACATGTGACTCAGGGCTCAATCCCGGGACCCTGAGATCATGACCTGAGCCAAAATTGAATCGGCGGCCTAACCGACTGAACCTCCCAGGAACCCCAGCTTTATTTCTATAACTGCAATGTAATGGGTCTTTTTCTCTGGCTGCTTTTATGAGAATTTCTTCATTTTTATTTTGAGCAGTTCCACTATAATGTGTCTAATGTGGTTTTCTTTATTTATCCTGCTTGGAGTTTCTTGAAGTTCTTGAATCTCTGTGTTTATATATTTTGTTAGTTTAGGGAAATTCCTGGATATCATTTCCAATATTGTTTCTGTCTCATCTTCCCTCTCCCTCTCTCTTCCATCCGGGTTCCCAGTTACACTTATAATAAACTGTTTGAGTCCTTTTTCACTTAGTTTTTTATTTCTTTTCCAGACATTTTGTTGTTAATGTATAGAAATGCAACTGACTATTGTGTGTTGATTTTGTATCCTGCAAATTTACTGAATTCGTTGATTAGTTCTAATAGTTTTTGGGTTGAGTGTTTAGAATTTTATATATATATATATGTATATATATATACATATATATATATATATATATGATCATATCATCTGCAAATGAAGACCAATTCACTTCTTCCATTCCAATTTGTATGATTTTAATTTTTTTTTCCTTACTTGGTTGCTCTAGCTAAGACTTCCAAGACTTTGTTGAGTAGGAGTGATGAGAGCGGGCACTTTGTCTTGTTCCTAATGTTTGAAGCTAAGCTTTCAAGCTTTGGCCATTGTGTATGACATTAGCTGTGGCTTGTCATATATGGCCTTTATTATGTTGAGGTATGTTCCGTCTATACCCAATTCATTGAGGGTTTTATTATGCAAGGATGTTACATTTTGTCAAATGCTTTTTCTGCAGCTATTGAAATGGTCATATGATTTTTACCTTTCATTCAATTAATGTGGGGTATCACATTCATTGGTTTGTATATTTTAAACTATTCTTTCATCCCAAGGATAAACACCATTGATCATGATCCTTTTAATGTGCTACTGAATTCAATTTGCTAATTTTTTTTCTAAAGAAGGCATACAAGTGGCCAGCAGGTACATGAAAAGATGCTCAACATTACTAATCATCAGATAAACACAAACCAAAACCACAATGAGATATCACCTCACATTTGGTGCAATGACTATCAAAAAGACAAAAGATAACAAGTGTTGACAGGATGTGGAGAAAAGGGAACCCCTGTGCACTGTTGGCGAGAATGTAAATTGATATACCCACTATGGAAAACAGTATCAAGTTTCCTTAAAAAAATTAAAAGTAGATCTACCATATGATCCAGGAATGCTACTTGTGAGTATATATCCAAAGGAATGAAAACAGGATATTGAATAGATATCTGCACCCCCATGTTTATTGCAACGTTATTCACAGTAGCCAAGATATGGAAACAACCTGTGTCTGTCAATGGATGAATAGATAAAGGAGATGTATGTATACACTATAGACACACACACATACACACACACATACACACACATACACACACACATACAGCCATGATAAAGAAATTCTGACATTTGTGACAACATGGATGAAATTTGAGGGCACTATGCTAAGTGAAGTAGTCAGCCATCGAAGGACAAATACTGTATGATACCACTTATCTGTGAAATCTAAAAAAGCTGAACTCATAGAAACAGAGAATAGAATGGTTGCTAGGGGCTGTGGGGTGGAGGAATTAGGGAGATGTTGGTCAAACAGTACAAACTTCTAGTTAGAAGATGAGTAAGTTCTGGGGTACTAGTGTACAGCATTGTGATTAGAGTTGACACTACTGTATTGTATACTTAAAAATTGCAAAGAGAGTAGACCTTAAATGTTCTGTCTCTCAAACTGTCCCTGTCCCATTTTATATTTCCCAAAAATAAATTGTAATTATGTGACATGATGGATGCATTAGCTAATGCTACAGAAGTAATCATATTGCAATATATAAGCGTGTCAAGTCAACACATTGTACACCTTAAACTTAAACAGGGTCAATTATACCTCAATAAAGCTGGAAAGAAATGTGGAGGCTCACCTCTCGAGTTTACAATCTAGTCAAAATGATAGAACCCACACATTAGTAACCCTCAGGCATACTTACAAAGCAACATCCAAAAAGGTGCTAATTGGTGGAAAATGCTAAAGTAGGCGAGAGATTGACTAAATTGAGCAGAGCTCAATCAAGGAGATTTGGATCAGGTGTTGAAGTAGAGGAGGCCTTTGTAGTGGTAGCAGGAGGGAAGAAGTTATTTTCAATTGGAAGAAGCACTTGAACAGAGAGAGAAGAGAGGGCAGGTAGATTCTCGTGTTTTGTTTTAGAGGAACAAGCAGACAGAAAGTTCACACTGTTCGCCTGGGAAGCTACTGTCTTTACAAACAATACTTATGTATTACTGATCTTCATCTCACGGATGAAGCATTTTTTTTTTTTGTCCTGCTTAAAAAAAAAATACATTTACTCCAATTCCTGCAAATTTAGTTGCTGTTGTCAACTTCTACCCATCTCCCTCACATTCTTTCGCTAGGCAGTTTTACTTCAAGCTTTGCGTCTGTGTTCTATCGATTTTGTTTTGGACGCTCTGCTCGCTGCTGCCTTAATTTTGTACAATTTACAGACAGCATCCAGCGCTGTTTCTCTCATTTGTTCCCACACAGGTCCTGGCCAGCTGACTTGTGGTGCTGGGAATTCAGCTTCTCAGGGTGAGCAGACTGGCCGTGCTGCAGGCTGTCAGTGTTGTTCTTTCTGAAGGCAGTGAAGATGAAGCACTTTGGGAGGGCTTTAGTCTAGAATAGGCGACTTGAGTTCCATATGGTACCGCACTGACTCCCGTCAGCTCTCTGGGGTTTCGTGACCTCAGCTCTGTGTACCTTACTCTGTTGGCCTGGACGCGGCCTTCTTAACTTCATCTGCCTCCAGCTTTGTCTTTTTTTTTTTTTTTTTAAGATTTTATTTATTTGTTTGACAGAGAGAGACACAGTGAGAGAGGGAACACAAGCAGGGGGAGTGGGAGAGGGAGAAGCAGGCTTCCCGCGGAGCAGGGAGCCCGATGTGGGGCTCGATCCCAGGACCCCGGGATCATGACCTGAGCCGAAGGCAGACACTCAACGACTGAGCCACCCAGGCGCCCCCCTCCAGCTTTGTCTTATACCGACCGTGTGGCCACCGGCCAGTGCCTCACGACTTCCTAGTAGAATATTCAGGAAAAATGGGTCTTATACCGTTGTTTTATTTTTATTCTTAACTACTGTGATTCGTGTGGTTTGAGAGCTGAGTGCTGCAAGCAAAGTTAAAAGTCTCTTTGTCTATTTTTGCATTTGTTGATGGATTTTATATAAAACAATTTTTAAAATGTAAAGGTAAGCACCATTGTAGGTGTTAATTATTGGATACATTTTAGTCATTGCAGCCAAAACATGTGTACTAACACATTGTGCAAATCTACAAATTTATTTAGCACAATAATCATCATTCTGAAGTGCTGAGCCTAGAGAGGGGGTGGCAAAGGGGCAGAGGAAGAGGGAGAGAGAAAATCTTGAGCAGACTCCCTGCTGAGTGCAGAGCCGGACGCGGGCTCCATCTCACCACCCTAAGATCATGACCCCAAGCCAAAAACAAGAGTCGGACACTTAATCCACTGCGCCACCCAGGTGCCCCTTGAGGTGTTTTTGCTAATAAAGCCCCAGAAGTCATGTAGCATCTTTCCTGGCACATTCTATTCATAAAGCCTTCCCCAGGTTCAAGTGGAAGAATCATGGACCGCTCTTCATGGCAGAAGTCAAAGAATTAGTTTATGTCAAGGAATTTGTATAAATGTTTAATAATCTACCATGATTGCAGACTCTTTCTGTCCAAATCCAGGTGTTTTTTTTTTGTTTTTTTGTTTTTGGTAGATTGCATTATTGGCCCTGTTCTTCACCTATCCCTTTAATGACAACCTGTCTTAGCTCCATCGGCTGTAACAAAATACTAGAGACTGCATAGCTTAAACAGCAGGCATTTTCAAAACCACAGTGAGATACCACCTGTTCACAGCAGTCAGAATGGCTAAAATTAACAACTCAGGAAACAACAGGTGATGGTGAGGATGCGGAGAAAGGGGGACCCCCATACACTGTTGGTGGGAATGCAAGCTGGTGCAGCTACTCTGGAAAACAGTATGGAGGTCCTCAAGAAGTTAAAAAGAGAGCTACCCTACAACCCAGCAATTGTACTACTAGGTATTTATCCAAAGGATACAAACATAGTGATTCGAAGGGGTATATGCACCGCAGTGTTTATAGCAGCAATGTCCACAATAGCCAAACTATGGAAAGAGCCCAGATGTCCATCGATGGATGAATGGATAAAGATACACACACACAATGGAATATTACTCAGCCATCAAAAAACATGAAATCTTGCCATTTGCAGTGACATGGATGGAACTAGATGGTATTATGCTAAGCAAAATAAGTTGGTCAGAGAAAGACAAATACCATATGCTTTCACTCATATGTGGAATTTAAGAAACAAAACAGATGAACATAGGGGAAGGGAAGGAAAAACAAGATAAAAACAGAGAGGGAGGCAAACCATAAGAGACTCTTAAAGATAGAGAACAAACTGAGGGTTGCTGGAGGGGAGGTCGATGGCGAAATGGGGTAACTGGGTGATGGGCATTAAGGAGGGCACTTGATGTAATGAGCACTGGGTGTTCTATGCAACTGATGAATCACTAAATTCTACCTCTGAAACTAATTAAAAAAAAAAAAACAGCAGACATTATTTCTCACAGTTCTGAAGCTTGGGATTCCAAGGTGCTAACAGATTTGGTTATTTGAAGGCTCTCTTTCTGGCTTGCAGGAAGCTGCCTTTTTACTGTATCCTCACATGGCAAAGAGATGATGCTTTGGTGTCTCTTCCTCTTCATATAAAAGCACAAATCTCATCATGGGTGCTAATTATTAAGCTAATTATTACTCAAAGACCCCACATCCTAATACTATTACACTGGGAGTTAGGGCTTCAACATAATGAATTTTTATGGGGACACAAACATTCAGTCCACAGCATAACCCTTCCATGTGACTTTGCAGTCCCTTCCACTCCTCCATAGGAGGAGTAATTTTTTCCTCCCCATTGACTTTATCCTTGAACATGCAGACTTGCATTAGTCAATGATGTATTAGCAGAAGTAACAGAAGCAGAATTTGAAATGCTCTTGAGTCATGGGCCTGCCTTTTTGAGCCTCTGCCACTGCCATTAGAAGAACATTACCTATGTTTACTAGAGTCCCAGGAGGAGGATGAGACATGTGTCAAGCAGATCTGTCCCAGTTGCCACAATCTGAAGAAGAAGCACCCCAACCAGCCTACAGAATTCTAGGGAGAAGCAGAGCTGCCCAGCCAAGCTCCTCACAGGCCACCTATACCCCAGTGAATCTACAAAGAAGTGAATATTTTAAGTCACTTAGTTTTGGGGTAGGTTTTTTTTTTTTTTTTTTATGCAGCAACAGTAAACCAAAACAGTCTATGTTATTAAAGTATATCTTGTGTTCCATGATGGAATTGCAAAATGTTTTTCATATATATCCTTTACAGATTTCCTTCCAAGTATATTCCCAAGTTTTTGCTTATACATTGTTACTTTGAATGAAATATTCATCATTGTTTTTTTTTTTTTAAAGATTTTATTTTTTTTGACAGAGACAGTGAGAAAGGGAACACAAGCAGGGGGAGTGGGAGAGGGAGAAGCAGGCTTCCCGCGGAGCAGGGAGCCCGATGCGGGGCTCGATCCCAGGACCCCGGGATCATGACCTGAGCCGAAGGCAGACGTTTAACGACTGAGCCACCCAGGTGCCACCACCATTGTATTTTTCTTTAAAATTTTTTTTTTATTTTAAGTAGGCTCCATACCCAGTGTGGAGCCCAACGTGGGGCTTGAACTCACGACCCTGAGCTGATATCAAGAGTCTGACACTTAACCGACTGAGCCACCCAGGTGCCTCTCACCATTGTATTTTAAACTGTAAACAGCAAAGCAATTAAGATTTTTTTTTTAAGATTTTATTTATTTATTTGACAGAGAGAGACAGCACAAGCAGGGGGAACAGGAAAGGGAGAAGCAGGGTCCCCGCTGAGGAGGGAGCCTGATGCTGGGCTCGATCCCAGGACCCTGAGATCATGACCCTAGCTGAAGACAAACACTTAACCAACTGAGCCACCCAGGCGCCCCAGCAATTAAGATTTAAATATTAGTTTTGTGTCCAGCTACCTTACTGAATTTTCTTATAATTACTAATACCTTTTCAATACTGGTTATAAAAAACTGCATTCTATTTTGTATAGATACTAGATGATTATACTTAAATCTATGTTTCACTGTATTCAACTTCAACACCAAATTTTTCATGCACAATGTCTTTACCTGTGAGTTTATTATTTCAAGTCATCTTTTATGTAACTGGACTATATCCTCAATAAACTCTATGCAGACATAATTTATATGTAATAAACTACACATATTTTAAGTGTACAGTTTAATGAGTTTTGACAAATGTATACAACTGGGTAACCACCACTATAATCAAGATACAGAATGTTTCAATTACTCTACGAGGATCCTTTTAGCTCTGTGAAGTCAAACTCTATCCTGAACCCCAAAGCATACGTTGATCTCCTTCTTGTCACAACAGATTAATTCTGTCTCTTCTAGAATTTGGTAAAATTAGAATCATGCAGTGTGCTCTTCTGTATCTGGTTTCTTTTGCTCAACATATTTCTGCAATTCAACTATGTTGTTATGTGTACTGGTAGTACGGTTATTATTTTTTAAATTGTCAAGTAGATGTTCAACATCTTTTCATATACTGAGTAGCCATTCAGATATCTTGTGTGAAATATCTATTTAAATCTTTTGCCTATTTTTAAAGTGTGTTGTTTGTATTTTTATCAATTAGTGGAAGTTCTGTGTATCTTCTGAATGGCAGAATGTGTCACGCATACGTGTTGTAAAAATTTTCTTGTGTGTGCCTTCCCTGTTCGTGTACTTAACAGTATCTTTGGAAGAGAACAGTTTTGGGAGACAATTCTTCACAGGTTTCTCATGTTTCTTCATTTATTGTGAGCAAGTTGCTAACTGAACTTTTCTCTGGACTGTGTTTTAATGACTGTTTATATAGTACTCAGCCTTGAAGGAAGGAGTGGTGTCCCCCTCCAGAGCAAAGGGCAGGCATGCTGACTGTCCAGGATAATAAAGATAATGTTTCCTTCAGGTGCAAAGGGCAGTCATGCCTACTGCTCATCATAAAAGATTTGAGTTCCTTAAACTCTGGGTTCCTCCTCTACAGTGCAACTCACCGCCTGTTCAGGCATCCATCTGGGCCCATCTGCCACACCCTGGTGGGATCTGGGGACAAAGAGAATTGGTAGAAATAGGTTAATGGTGACAGTACTTGCTGGGCCATGAATAATCAGGCTCTGACTCAGGAGTCTTGCGTGACAGCATCCGTGGAACTAAGGGAGGCTAACTCATTAGTTTGCAAGTTGGATGAAATGTTAGTTCTTTCACAGTTCTTGGCAAAAGACCTTTTTAATTTTGATGAAGTACATGTTGTCATTTTTCCTTTTATCATTGATGCTTTTTGTTTGTTTGTTCTCTTAAAGAAACATATCCCAAGATCACTAAGATACTCTTCTAAAATTTTGTAGTTTAGGTTTTATGTTTAGGTCTGAGATTTCAAGTCAATTTTCATGTATGTTATGAAGTGGGGGTTGTTTCGTTGAAAAAAATACTGAAACCTAGTTGTTCTAGCACTATTTTTTCAAAACTATTCTTTTCCTCTGAATTATCGCAGCAGCTTTGTAATAATCAAAGGACCATGGATACATGGGTTTATTTTTGGATTCTCTGTAGTTCCATTAGTCTATCTATATCTACTTATGTACTAGAGCTTCACAGTATGTCTTGATATCAGGCAGCTTAATTCCTCCAACTTCATAGTCAAAAAAAATTGATTTGGCTCTTGTAGGTAGGTCTTTGCTCTTTCATATACATTTTTAAATCATCTTAGCAATTTCTACAAAAGTCTTGCTGTGGTTTCTTTGGGATTGCATCAAATCTACCAATTTGTGGAAAACGGAATCTAAATATTTAGTTTTCTAATCCATTAACAAACATCTATTTATTTCCGTCTTCTTGATTTTTCTCACCAATATTTGGTAATTTTCAGTTACATTTCTTTCAGTTATTTTGCTAAATTTATTCCTAAGTATTTCATGCTTTAGGATGGTATGATAAATGGTATCATTTTATACAATTTATTATTCATTTATAGCATAGAGAAATATGATTGATTGTTGTATCTTAACTTGGGCCCTACTATATTGCTGATTTCACTTATTAGCTCTGGTAGCTTTGTGTAGATTCCTTGGTATTTTTCATGTAGATGATCACGTTAATCTCTGAATGAAGAAAGATTTACTTCTTCATTACCGATCTCTATGCCCTTTTATTTCCTTTTCTTGCTTTTTTGCACTGGGTACCTTTCTTTGTGGAAGGATATTTAATTTTCCATTGCAATTTTTTGGGGGCCCATATTTATTTAGATCTGTGTTATTTAATTTGCAAGAATTTGGGACACATTCCAGGTATTTTTCCATTTTTGACTTCTAATTTAATTCTCTTGTAGATAAGAGAACATGATATATAATTTATAGGAACCTCTTTTGTGGACAGTAAATGCTCTATCTTGGTGAATTCCATTTATGCTTGAAAAAACATGTATTTTGTGGTTATGGCAGGGAGTGTCCTCTATCAATTAGGTCATATCTTTTATACCTTATCAAGTGCATATCTTATGCATATCTTTTATACCTTACTGCTTTTGTCTTTATTTGTTCTGTAAATTACTATCAATTCTTCTATCAATTTGTTCTATAATTACTAAGAAAGTCATGTCAAAATCTCTTAACTCTTACTGTGTATTTGTCTATTTTTCTTCATAGTTCTGTCATGTCTGTGTTTCATGTACTTGGATTTACCATTTCTGGCAGTCTTCATTTCTTTGTGTATACCCAAGTTTCCATGTGGTATTGTATTTCTTCTGTTCTACAAACTTTTAAAAATATTTCCTATAATGCAGGTCTTCTGGTAAATAATTCTCTCAGCTTTTGTTTGTCCAAAATAAAGTGTTCAGTTTATTTTCATTTTGGAAGATAATTTTGCTGGGTGTCGAATTTTGGGTTGACAGTATTTTTCTTTCAATATTTAAAACATGTTGTTTCATTGTTTTCTGACTTACTTTATTTATGACCAGGGGTCTGTGCTCATTCTTATTTCATGTCCCTGAGAGTAGATAAACAAAGAAGGTAAGCCCTACAGCTCACTGCCTGGAGACAGTGTTCGCTCAGCAGCACACTGAGGTGAAAGCAGAACATAGCCTAGTATGTTGGTGAGGCAAGGATACACTTTAAAGTTTGCAGAAGTCAAGGGAGCTACAGTTTTCAGGACATAAAACTGAAGAGGATGGAGCTATCAGGGAAGAGTTCTGTTGCTCTGCAGAAGAATCTTCCTGTCTTTGACTAGATACTGATCTGTGCATGCACAAGAGGAAAGTATAGACTCTAATGAAGAACCACCAGACCAAGGTGGACACAACTACTCTTGGAGCCCACAGGGAGGTGGGAACATGTTACGTTCTAACCGCCGAAGTCGAATGTCCTAATGAATGAGGCATCAGAGTTCTCAGACGTGCATTGCCTCTGCAGTAGAGCCCACTAGCCTTTGACTAAAGGACAATGATGTTAACTAATGAAGCTTAAAAAATCAAACCTGAAAAAAGATCAAACTGAATTCAAGGAATTTATCTGCACCTCAAGACATGCCCTCAAATCTTTTTTGAATTTGGTTTTACTGTGGTAAGAACACTGAACATGTGATCTACCCTCTAAATTCATTTTAAAGTATATAACACATTACTGTTGACCATAGGTGGGATGTTGTAAAGCAGGTCTCTACAGCTTATTCATCTTGCTTAACTGAAACTTAAGCACATTGATTAGTAACTCCCCATTTCCCCCTCCTCCTAGGTCCTGGTAACTACCATTCTATTCCTTGATTTTATGAATTTGACTATTTTAGGTACTTTATACGAAATAATGCAGGTCGTCTTTTTGTGACCGGCTTATTTTACTTAGCATAGTGTCCTCAAGGTTCATCCATGTTGTTGCATATTGCAGAATTTCCTTTTTTTTTAAAGATGAATAGTATTCCATTGTATGTATATACCACCATTTCTTTATCTGTTCATCTGTTGATGAACATTTAAGTTGTTCCCACATTTTGGATACTGTGGATACTATGTCAATGAACATGGGAGTGCTAATATCTCTTTGGGGGATCTTGATATCAATTTTCTTGGATAAATACCCAGAAGTGGAATTAATGGATCATATGGTAGTTCTATTTTTAATTTTTTTATAAACCTCCATACTGTTTTCCATAGCAGCTGCATCGTTTTGCATTCCCATCAACAGTGTGCAGGGGTTCCAACTTCTCCACTTACTTACTGACACTTACTATCTTTTGCATTTTTGATAGGTGTGAGGTGATACCTCAATGTGGTTTTGATTTGCATTCCCTTGATAATCAATGACACTGGGCACTTTTTCATGTACCTATTGGCCATGTGTATATTTTCTTTGGGAAAATGGCTATTCAAGCTCTTTGCTCATTTTTGAAATCAGTTTTTTAGGGGTTTTTTGCTACTGAGTTGTAGGAATTCTTTATATATTTTGGAAATCAATCCCTTGTCAGATATATGGTTTGCAAACATTTTCTTCCATTCTGTAGGTTGCTTGTTTACTCTGTTGATTGTTTCCTTTGGTGAACAGAAGCTTTTTCATTTGATGTAGTCTCACTTGTTTGTTGTAGTTTGGTTGCCTTTACTTTTGGTCTTATCCATGAAATCATTGCCAAGACCAATGAAGCTTTTCCCCTATTTTTTTTTTTTTTAGGATGTTTACAGTTTCAGGCCTTACATTTAAATTTTTAATCTATTTTGAGTTTTTTTTTTTAATTCTCTAAGTTAAGGGTCCAATTCATTCTTTTGCATGTGGATATTCAATTTCCCTAAGACCATGGAAGAGACTGTCCTTTCTCCATTATGTATTCTTGCCACCCTTGTCAAAAATCAATTAACTATATATGCATGGATTTATTTCTGGGATCTTTATTATGTTCCATCGGCCTATATACCTAACTTTTTGCTTGTACCATACTGTTTTGATTACTATAGTTTTAGAATATGTTTTGAAATCAGAAAGTGTGATACCTCCAGCTTTGTTCTTCTTTCTCATAATTGATTTGGCTATTTGTGTTTCCATAAGAATTACAGAATTGTTTTTTACTATTTCCATTTAAAAAACGCCATTGCCTGGCTCTGTTGGTACAGCATGTGACTCTTGATTTTGAGGTCATGAATTCAAGCCTCATGTTGGGCGTAAAGCTTACTTTAAAAAAAAAAAACAAAAAAACCTCCATTGGGATTTTGATAGGGATTGCATTGAATCTGTAGAGTGCTTTGGATAATATGGACATTTTAACAATATTAAATGTTCCAACACATGACATGTCTTTCCCTTTGTTTGTGTCTTCTTTATTTCATCAGTGCTTTGTAGTTTTCAATATATTTCAAGTCTTTCACTTCAAGTCTTTCACTTCCTTAGTTAGGTTTATTCCTAAGTATTTTCTTTTGGTAATTGTAAATTGGCTATTGTGATATTGTTTTCCTAATTTCCTTTTCAAATAGTTCATTGTTAGTGTATAGAAACGCAACTGATTTTTATATGTTGATTTTTTTTATTCTACAACTTTACTGAATCCATTTATTCTAACAGTTTTTTTCGTGGGGGCTTTAGGATTTTCTATATGTAAGATAATGTCTGAAAACAGGGACAACTTTACTTCTGCCTTTCTGACAATAATGCCATTTATTTGTTTATTTATTTAGCTTATTTCTCTGACTAGATTTCTGGTACTATGTTAAATAGAAATGGCAAGAGTGCGCATCCTTGCTTCAGTCTCAATCTTAGGGGAAAAGCTTTAAAGTTTTCACCATTGATTATGTCAGCTGTGGGCTTTTCATATATGCCTTTACTATGTTGAGGTACTTTGCTAGTTTGGTGAGAGTTTTTTCATGAAAGGGTATAGAATTTTGCCAATGCTTTTTCCTTATTTCTTGAGATAATCGTGATTTTACACTTTATTTTGCTAATGGGATATATGACATTAATTGATTTTCCTATGTTGAACCTTCCTTGTATCCCAGGGATAAATCAAGATATATGATGCTTTTATTGTAATCATCAAGACAGTATGGTACTGGCACAAAAACAGACACACAGATCAATGGAGCAGAAAAGAGAGCCCAGAAGTGGACCCTCAACTCTATTGTCAACTAATCTTCGACAAAGCAGGAAAGAATGTCCAATGGAAAAAAGACAGTCTCTTCAACAAATGGTGTTGGGAAAATTGGACAGACACATGCAGAAGAATGAAACTGGACCATTCTCTTACACCACACACAAAAATAGACTCAAAATGGATGAAAGACCTCAGTGTGAGACAGGAATCCGTCAAAATCCTTGAGGAGAACACAGGCAGCAACCTCTTCGACCTCAGCCACAGCAACTTCTTCTTAGACACATTGCCAAAGGTGGGGGAAGCAAGGGCAAAAATGAACTATTGGGATTTCATCAAGATAAAGACCTTTTGCACAGCAAAGGAAACAGTCGACAAAGCCAAAAGACAACCGACAGAATGGGAGAAGATATTTGCAAATGACATAGCAGATAAAGGGCTAGTATCCAAAATCTATAAAGAACTTACCAATTCAACACCCAAAGAACAAATAATCCAATCAAGAAATGGGCAGAAGACATGAACAGACATTTCTGCAAAGAAGACATCCAAATGGCCAACGGGCACATGAAAAAGTGTTCAACATCACTTCGCATCAGGGAAATCCAAATCAAAACCACAATGAGATACCACCTCACACCAGTCAGAATGGCTAAAATTAATAAGTCAGGAAAGGACAGATGTTGGCGAGGAGGCGGAGAAAGGGGAATCCTCCTACACTGTCAGTGGGAATGCAAGCTCGTGCAGCCACTCTGGAAAACAGTACGGAGGTTCCTCAAAAAGTTGAAAATAGAGCTACCCTAGGACCCAGCAATTGCACTCCTGGGTATTTACCCCAAAGATACAAATGTAGTAAACACCCCAATGTTTATAGCAGCAATGTCCACGATAGCCAAACTATGGAAAGAGCCTAGATGTCCATCGACAGATGAATGGATAAAGATGTGGTATACACATATACAATGGAATATTATGCAACCATGAAAAAAATGAAATCTTGCCATTTGCAACGACATGGTTGAAACTAGAGGGTATTATGCTAAGCGAAATAAGTCAATCAGAGAAAGACAATTATCATATGATCTCACTGATATGAGAAATTTGAGAAACAAGACAGAAGATCATAGGGGAAGGGAGGGAAAAATAAAACAAGATGAAACCGGAGGGGGAGACAAACCATAAGAGACTCTTAATCTCAGGAAACAAACTGAGGTGGCTGGAGTGGACGGAGGGTGGGAGGGATGGGGTGGCTGGGTGATGGACATTGGGGAGGGTATGTGCTATGGTGAATGCTGTGAACTGTGTAAGACTGATGAATCACAGACCTGTACCCCTGAAACAAATAATACATTATGTTAATTAAAAAAAAAAGATATATGATGCTTTTAATGTGCTGATGAATTTGGTTTGCTAGTATTTTGCTGAGGATTTTGGCATCTATATTCTTTTCTCATGGTGTCTTTGTCTGGCTTTGGTATCAGAGTAATGCTGGCCTCACAAAATGAGTTTGGAGATATTCCTTCCCCTCCAGTTTTTTAGAAGAGTTTGATAAAGATTGGTGTTAATTCTTCTTTAAATGTTTGGTGGAATTTCCCAGTGAAGTGATCTGGTCCTGGGCTTTTCTTTGGTGGGAGGTTTTTGATTACTGATTCCATCTCCATACTAGTTATAAGTCTATTCAGACTTTCTATTTTTTGTGATTCATTCTTAGTAGATTGTATATTTTAGGAATTTATCCATTTCTTCTAGGTTATCCTATTTGTTGGTGTATTGCTCATGCTAGTCTCATGATTCTTTTTATTTCTGTGACATCAGTTGTAATGTCTCTTCTTTCATTTCTGATTGTTTCCATAAGCTGCCTTTTAGTTCACATACTTTAGTCTCTCTTTATTTAAAGAATACCTCACTTGTTAATTCGATGAATTTTTGTTGAGACCATTGTATTTTACACATTGATGATGCAGGTATGAAAAAAACAATCAGAAAAGAGCTCTCCCCTTATCGATCTTGGAATTTATTAATATGGTTATGACAATGCCTATGTCTTCTGGAATAAAATGAACTTATGTCAATACTAAGTTAAATTCTATTTCCCTTGTCCAAATCCAAATGCATAAAGCCCAGTTAAAGTTCCACTCCAACCACATTGCCTTCCTCCTTTGCCCAATAGATGTCTCCCTTCTTCTCACATATTATTATATTATCACTTGACACACTCTCAATTTAATTAATTAAATGTACTATCATAGCATTTTTATTCTATATTTTATGGTCTTTTTAAGTTTTTATTTAAATTCCAGGTAGTTAACATACAGTGTAATATTAATTTCAGGTAGTCATTTTTTACCATTTTTTTCACACTAGAATATTTCCTTTATATCTGTCAAAGACAAACACAGTCAAACATTAGTTAAAGTGGGGAAAACAGATTTTATTCAGGAACTACTGACAGTAGGGGATAAGAACTGAGCTCCATTCCAATTGGTGCAGAGGTGACAAATGTTTTAAAGGGAGAATGAGGGAGTAGGGAAAGGGAGTGCTCAAGCAGTGTCAGGGGAGTGAAAAATTACAAAAAGTTGTTAAGAGGGTCGGTCAGTGTAAATGCAATTAGGCCAGCTGTGTCTCCTAGCTAGCAATTATTGAAGTTAGGATTATATTGTCCCACAGAGACTGGGAGACAAAGGTCCTATCCTTCCCAAAGTTTATATTTCAAAGGGATGGCTTCAGGTTCTTGAGAAAGGCACTTCTAAATTGTAGGAGATAAGTATATATCTCAAAGGGACAGGGAAGGATTTACAATTGTACGCTTTATTTATTTATTTATTTATTATTTATTTATTTTTTAAGAAATGTTCTGAGACGGTGGTGCCCCCACCTATTGTCAGGTGTTGGATAGAAGAAACAGTAAATTCTTTTGACAGCCTGGAGCTTTTTCAGGCAGGAACTCAGAAAGAGTGGGTAGTCCCAGGAATGTGGCCTTAGGCTACCAAAAGTCTTTGGAAAAGTCTCTTACTGTAGGAATTTGAAGAAGTAGTTATGTCTTGAGAGTTCTTTTGTACTTCCTAAATCCCATCCTTATCTCCCTTACACAATATTCCTGGCACATGGTAGTTCTTAAGGAATGTTGATCAAATTCGTTTAAATACTAGTAGTCCTATAAAACAACTAGATCCCAATCTTTTTTTTTTTTTTCTTTTCTGTTGGTATTCACTGGCCTGTTCTACTCATCACTGATACTCAAGACCTAGTGCTAGGGCTGCCTTGTGCAGTTTGTATACTGCACAGATATGTCTGGCTGAAGGGGTGGAGGGTAGCTTCAATCCAGCTCGTGCTTTACTTGCTGTGAGCCCTACCACCAGCATTGATACCCTCTAAATCACACAAATACATCATATGGTCTAGTGGCTACCCTGTCAGTTACAATGCCTGGGTCACAGGGTTCTAAAAGATGCCAAGTGGACATGTTCTAACTTGTGGAGAGTTGAGATGAAAGCAATTTTAAACCAAATTCTTCAACAATGACCTTGATTTTTGCCTTGCTTTGCAACAAGTTTCATTTGCTAAGGCTCAGGTGCTTGAGCACTAGGGAGCACAGGTTAGTCCATTATAAGGGTCTGTATGATTTAGATTCTACTGAAGGTCTTCAAGAGATTGGATTTGTAGCCAGGGGCCTCTCAGATACAGTCATTACCTTGGTAACCAAGAAAGACACAGATTCCTCTCTAGGGAGTTAAATGTCTTTTTGTTGATTTTGTTTTTTGGATTAGGGTAGATTCATCTGTTTTCATTATCTTTGTTACAAAGTTTATGCAGAAATACTTTCAGGTAGGGCCATGATTTGTTCCTGAGTAATACTAATTTTCTTTTTTATGTCCATGGGTTTTTTTTTTTTTTTAGACTTTGAAAGGCTGTACCTATTTCTCAACTCAACAGTCTGTCGGTGTTTCTTTCCTTCACATATTGACTTGTACTTTCCCATTAACCCTTCCCCAATTTTCTCTACCAAAAACAAATCCCACACACACACATAAAAAATGAAACAACATTTTGACTTTTTGCAGTGTTTATAAACTGCATTTACATTACTTAGGAAGTAATTAATTAAAAAATTGACAATGACAATGGAAAGTGATACATTTGCTTGGACTAAGAAAATTGATTTTTAAAGTTCTTCATGGTAGTGTAAAACATTTAATGTCAGATAATAATATATTCCTATATATTCTTACATCTTGAAAAGGATAAAACAGCTTGTATTACCCTCAACTTTACTGATATCTACCTTTCAGACTTGTGTAATTGACAGAACTGGCTTTTTTTCAGCTTTTGTCTGAAACCAAAATAGATTCAAATGTCTTCCATTAAGCATTAGAGAGCATTAAGCATTAAGCATTAAATTGTTGCCCACTTGTAAGAAGCAAAGATTCTTATTTGTCTGTTTCAAGACTCATCAGGGCACATTCTTCAGTTACCATGGAAACGATCTCCAGCTAAATTTGAGAGGGTCTCTGAACAGAACTGAAATGCCAACACTAATAGAAAGAGCCATGTTTTAATTCTTCTGAAAATTATTTGCCTTTTTTACGGGGGGCTGGGGGGAGGCTCAACTAAGGTGCCAAATTATTCAGTCAGACCACAATGACTTGGCTATTAATGGTTCTGAGGATGTACTTCAGTGGATATATTTTTTTGATAGAGAAAGAAGAATGGGAGGATTGGAAAAGAAAAGCTGACAGAATTCACACTGATGAACAAATTTTTTAGTTTTCAAAGTTGGGCATTTCAGCTATGTGGGTTTTACTATTGATTTCATCAGTCTTACTCAAAAGTGAATGTTATGATTCGTATTACTTTGTTTTTACATGTTCTCAGATAAGTAAGTGACAATCTGTGAGATGCTTATTTTCAGAAGTTATTTTGTAATCTGTCATATAATATAGTTACACTTTTAGTCAGCTTATCAAAAATATTACAGAATGTCCAAGTTTAAGAGATATTTATAATTTTGTTTTACTTGGTACAGGTATAGGTAATGTTACAATTGAACATTTCTCCAGCAAATAGAAATTCATAGCTGTATTATAAAGGTTCTTTTAGCTTTTTTGAGTAATGTAAAAACTAGGTACAATTATGACAACTATTTTCTTTCCCCCCCAGTAGAAATATTTAAACTTTAGATGCTTATGTTTTCATAAACATATGAATTTTATTTGGAATTTATTTTTCATGATGGGCAAATTTAGAGTAGTCAATGAATTGTGAAATGGACGGGAAGGAACCTAGACATTTTCTAGAAGTTAACCCAGCCCTCTGATTTTCCATTTGAAGAAAACACTCCCAGGTGATTTCCTAATTTTGTCATGTCATATCTGTAGTGCGAACTCTGTTGGAACCTGAGGTTCTTAGTGCCCAATCCAGTGGGTTGGCCTTTCCATGTGACTTATTTTATAAATCACCTTTTCCTTTTTTTTTTTTTTTTTTTTTTTAGAGGAGAGGGAGGGGCAGAGGGAGAGGAAGATTGAGAATCTTAAGCAGGCTCCAAGCCCAACTCAGAGCCCAATGCGGGACTTGATCTCAGGACCCTGAGATCATGACCTGAGCTAAAATCAAGAGTCGGATGCTTAACAAACTGAGCCGCCCAGGTCCCCCTAAATCACCTTTTTATCTGAAGACTGTCCAAATGGTAGTGTTAGGTATGTCTATTAAAGTAACTGAAAAACCCAAAGGTTTACTGGATTTTTTGGCCTTTTGGTCAAAAGTGAAATTTTCCTCTGTAATTAAGACAATAGTTCAGTAAAAGAATGATAAACCCCCAAGTTTTCTGAATATGTGTGCTTTGGGAAACCCCAATGTGGGTGGCACTAAATATTTTCGACAGAAAATATGTGGGAAACAATGAGAAGGTGAGGTTTGTCATGAAACATATAAACATGAATGGACAAGGAAACGCACATTCACTTTTTTGCTGGTGGGACCTATCTCCATGTCAAGTGGTACACTAAGTATGATGTTTTCACTTCTCATGCTAATGTTTTTGTTGGCATGGCTAATTCAGAATTTACTATATATGCATACATCCTGTTCCTGTGGAATTAAACCCTGAAAATATTGTTTCCTCTACTGAAACATGAAGTTTTAGTAAACCCTAATATAAAGTAATCAAAAGTCAGAATATGAATGGTACCATCTTTTGGAGACAATGCTAAATGTAGAGTTAAAAGTTTTCAATTCAAATTTTAACCATGTCACTTACTTATAAATTATAGATTCAGTAAGAACCTGATAAGTAAACAGAAGCAAGGAAAGCAAGAGATTTTCCCTGGGACAGGATTTGTACTTCCATGACTATTGATTGTAAAATGCTGACTGTGTTATGTAAAGGTCTAACAATTAAGGCCTTCTCATCATCAATACTGGCTATACCAGCCCAGATATATATATATATATTTTCCATTTGAGAGTAATCATTTATTAACTGACCAGATTACAAAAATAATCATGGTAGATACCTTAGTTCATCCTTCTAATAAGCCTATTGATCTGGTCTTCCCGTTGCTAGCTTCTCCAGCTTCTACAAAATGGGTGGTCTTTTTCTTCATTCCCCCTCGTGGAGAAGATAATCTGAAGGGCCATAAAAAGTTGTTTGCTTCTTTGAAACATTTTCCAACAATATAGATCCCGTGAATCAGATCCTCCATGCAGATGATGCCATATTTACCAAGAGATCGGGCAATCGATGTGTTATCTGTCAGGGCAATTCACTTGTTGGTTTTGCCATAACCACGCTTGTAGATCAATTCATTCACCGACTTCAGGTCTGGGTCCCCCCATGCTATATACGGTTCCACCATCCTTAGCATGTTAACTGAAGCCTTGTTGAGCTTAACAAAGGTGCCATTGAAGATCCGGCGAAGGCGAAGAAGCTGCAACACCATTGATACCTTTGGGCTCACACCACTGATACCTCGGATCCTGATGACAAATGCCAATTTGGGTTCCCCAGGTACATGGAAGTTGCCAGCTTTTCTTGCCATCCTCGCCATTCGAATCTCAGTTCTGTACATCTGCCTACATTCCTTGTGGTAATGCTTAGCTTTTTCGTAGATAAGCTTCCTTCTTGCCTTTCGAGCATCTTCTGAGCAAACTTCTTCCTCAGACGCTTGATCTTCAACTCTGTGAAATTCCTTCGCCTCTTCTTAAGGGTTTCTGGCACAGCAGGAACCTTCTTTTTCTTCTCTTCTGCACCCTCCATGGTTCCAGCCAGAAAAGAGCCAGCCCAGATATTTCGATGACATTTTCTGTTTTGTCCCAGAAGCTACATATAGGAGGATTTCACAGATCACCATCATCTTTTGGAACTTTATTCCTAGGCTGACTGAGTAGCCCAATATTTGTTGTTCATTAATTTGTCTAGATGATTATTTAATAAAATTTAACATAGTAGTTATTCTGTCCCTGTTTTACGTATTTCAATTATTTAATGTACTTTGATCCTATGGTGATTGTATTACAACAAGGACATATTGACTACTTGATAAATAATAATGTTAATTAGTTATTTAGTTCCCCCCATAGAATCGACAGATTAAAATCTATTTCATTCCCTTGAGGATAATATTTCATGAGAAATGAGTAAATACTGATTTTCATTAAGAAGTGGTTTTCTTTTACAGTGTAAAATGTTAAACAAAAGCATTTTCTCTATCTGCTTAAAAGCTCTGAAAGCTTATGAACATTCAACTTGCTCACCCATCACAAGGTCAAACTGTTCAGCGTTGCAAACGTTAAGCCCCCTCTGTTCCATCGGCGCGTATGGTAGCTTACAAACACTGTCCTGAGCCACCTCATAATCATGAGTGCATGAGGGCATATGGGGCAACAGGGAAGAGGTGAACTCTGGTGGCAGTAATGTAGCTCTAAACCAATGAATCTATGCATAAACTTTTTTTCAGTGACGTGTTTTAGCGGGTTGAAGAATACAGGTGGAAAGTCTCACTTGGGGAAGCAAAAGTAAATAACTTTGAATCATTTTATTATAGCATGACTCTCATACAACTATAGAATAGACATGTATTTGACTTATTAATAAGGGTGCCCATAGCGCAATCAGAGAAATGTCTGATTTTAGGGCTGGAGATGAGCCTGGAGCATCTTGTAATGCCAAAAGTTTGGAAGTGGCTAAAAAAAAAGAAAAGAATCATAGGGGCATATGAAATGGACACATAAGCAAACTGAAAGATTTTCCAATGGTCAAAACTGCAGCTATTTGAAAAAAAGAATACTGGATTATAAAACAAAGTATAAAATAAGAATCCAAGAGTCCATACTGATAGAACTAAATGACTGAATAAATAAATAGAGCTGAAGAGACAAATTTCCCATGCAGAGTTCCAAATAATTTGTGTAGGTAATCTGCTGTCAAGATGTGGGGGCATAGCTAACTCAAAGAACATCTGAGATACATATACACCTATAATATATGTTATCCATACGTATTGTATGTATCTAAATGTGTATATCTATCTGTGCAGGTCTGTGCACAGCTATACAGAAAGAGAGAATGAGACTGATTAAGATTGATTTATATTAAGTCAGTGGGGAAAAAAAGACTTGCTGAAATAAGTATACCCAGTGAGAGACAGAACTGATTAGTATCCTACTGGGCAATAAAACCTACAACCTTTTGGGTTATCTTTCCTGTCAAAGAGAAATCATTTGCACCTCTCCTGGAAAAAAAATCCCTATCACTGACACATAATTCACAGAACCTGGGCCTAATCAAACATAACTAGTAGTCAAACAAAGGTACATCCCCTAGAGAATTAGATAATCCCGGGGTGGTCGTGTTGGACAATGTTCTGACGGGATATTGAAAGGGCATATAGTTATGCTTTTGTTCTATTCTGAATTGGTATAATTTCCTTCAGTGATAGCAGTTTCTTCCCTCAAAATCTAAAGGCTGCTTTCTGTAGTCCTAATACCATGATGCTCTAGTGAAAGCCCCCTATTTTGAACTGAATTATCCCCCTTTACCATCACAGAATACGAATTTCTGCCCAAACAGAAAAATAATTTTCTTTCCAGAATTTGTCTGGGGTTGTACAGAATTTTAATATCAGGGAAAAGTCTTTGATCTTAATAAATATTCCCCAAACAGAGAAACAGGAATTGGCTCTATATTTATGTAGATACGGGGAACAGGCCCCCTATGCCATGTTGAGAAATTCTGAAAAAAGTGAAAAACATTATTACATAAATGTTGTTTCCAACCATTTATAAATATTATCAATTAGTGATGTGTTTTGAGTCTTTTGTTTTGCTTATTTATTTTACTTTTTGCACGGGCTGCTACAATTTAGCCATTGTCAGAAAAATTTGTACAATGCTGCACTTGGTCCTTGTTTCGGGGTCACATTCAGCCCTCGAGATCCACAGTTGTCACATATGGGACTGTATTTGGTTTCTCTCACAAGGCACATCTTCCTTTTTGGAGCACAAAAGTAATATATGTGAGATCTGCATTTTGAATACAAGATTTATTTGAGCCTACCATGGGAAGAATGAATGTCCTTCACTTAATAAAGTTGAAAATCCAACTCCATAATGTATTGTTTCTGAAAAGAATTTTTATTAAAAGATATTGCAATAAGAGGTTACCGAATAGCATATTGAAGAGCATACATGGAAGTTTTCACCTGAGGGAGTGAAAGTAAATAACTCTGAATCATTTTATCAAAAGAATGCAGCTAACATTGCAAACCAAGGAAAGAATAATAAATCATAACTTAATACAATTGACCTTTAGACTGCTAAGAGTTTATACATACAATCCCAAACCATGTGGGCTTTTTACACTTGAACATATACTTTAAAAAATATGGACCTCATTTTATAGACCAGTTTTAGACTTACAGAATAACTGAGAGGATACTACAGAGTTCCCTTATATCTCACACCGTTCCCCTTATTGGCATCTTTCATCAGTATCTGTGTCACAATAAACTAATACTGATATATTATTTTTACGTGAAGTCTATATATTATTCAGATTCTCTTTGTTTCTCTTTTAAAGATTTTATTCATTTGAGACACAGATACAGAGAGAGAGAAAGAGCATGAGCAGAGGGGAGAGGCAGAGGGAGAGGGAGAAGCAGGCTCCCTGCTGACCCAGGACCCCAATGTGGGGCTCGATCCCAGGACCCTGAGATCATGACCTGAGCCGAAGGCAGACGCTTTACCATCTGACCCACCCAGGCGCCCCAAGATTCTCGTAGTTTTAACCCAAATTCTGTTTTAGGATTTTATCCAGGACACCATATTACAGTTAGTCATGTTTCCTTACATTCTTCTTGACTGTGGCAATTGTCCAGACTTCCTCATTTTTGAGAATCTGGACAGTTTTGAGGAGTGCTGGTTAGGTATTTTGTAAAAGCCTCTTCTATTGGAATTTGTCTGATATTTTTCTCATCATTAGACTGGGGCTATGATTTTTGGAAGGAAGATCACAGAGATAAAATGCCATTTCCATTACTCTCTACCAAGCGTACATACTACTAATATGACTTAGGGCGCCTGGGTGGCTCAGTCGTTAAGCGTCTGCCTTCGGCTCAGGTCATGATCCCAGGGTCCTGGGATCGAGTCCCACATTGGGCTCCCTGCTCGGCAGGAAGCCTGCTTCTCCCTCTCTCACTCCGCCTGCTTGTGTTCCTGCTCTCGCTGTCTCTCTCTCTGTTAAATAAATAAATAAAATCTTAAAAAAAAAATATGACTTATCATTGTTGACCAATGGGCTGAGGTAGTGTGTGCCAGGTTTCTCCACTGTAAAGTTACCTTCCCCCCCTTCCTTTTGATACTACATCTTTTGGGAGCAAGTTACTATACACAATCCGCATTAAGGTGGGGGTTATGCCCCCATTTCTTGACAGCAGATTACCTACACAAATTATTTGGAACTCTGCATGGGAAATTTGTCTCTTTAGCTCTATTTATTTATTCAGTCATTTAGTTTTATCAGTATGGACTCTTGGATTCTTATTTTATACTTTGTTTTATAATCCAGTATTTTTTTTTTTTCAAATAGCTGCAGCTTTGACCATTAGAAAATCTTTTGGTTTGCTTATGTGTCCATTTCATATGCCCCATGATTCCTTTTTCTTTCTTTCTCTTCCTTTCTTTCTTTCTTTCTTTCTTTCTTTCTTTCTTTCTTTCTTTCTTTCTTTCCTTTCTTTCTTTCTTTCTCTCTCTCTCTCTTTCTTTCTTTCTTTCTTTTTTCTTTTTTTTAGCACTTCCAAACTTTTGGCATTACAAGATGCTCCAGGCTCATCTTGTCTATTTCCTAACCCCAGCCCTAAAAATCAGACATTTCTCTAAGGACCCCTGAATGTGGATTATATGTATGTATGCACTTGTCAAAATTCATCGATTGTAGACTTGGGTTTTGGGCAGCTAACTGTATATATACACTTTGCCTAAAATCAGACCTGTGACTAGGTTTCTGTTAGTAGGCTTACTTTTCTCAGTGGTATGAGTTAACAATTCTGAAATTAACTTTTGTGTATTCTGGATTTGTGCAAGTGGGTAAAAGGATTGAGGATAATGGAATCCAGATCTCTCACTGTTCAGGTACAGTGACAGAGGGATAAAAATATAGAAAGAGGCAAACCATATGTGACCTATGGTATTGAATTCAAAATGAAACTCTAGTCATTTAGATACAGAAATAGAAACATAGATAGAAATAAATACAGGTATAGGATAAAGGTATAAGTAGATGAAGATATTTTCCAGCTCTCTGCTAAAAAGAACTAGAAGCAATAAACATCAGTACCAATGATCAGACCTACCAGGCAGATCTTAGTATCTGAATGCCATTCTTGACTGAAAACAACCAGGTTACCTTGGAAAAGTGGAAGTAAGAAACTGTTCAAAGAATCATGGAGATATGCTGGAAGCATGAAGGACAGCCTCAGTGGAATCATGGACTGCAATTCCTGTCCCTCACTGCTGAGCAGAGAGAAGGACAGGCAGGGGCATTGGTTGGGAATGACTCCATAGGAAGGAGAGTCCCCAACAAATACTGGCTCTTTGGCATTCTCAACAGGCTCATTCAGAACAATTTAGGTCACAAATTTAAAAAATCCAAGTCAAGAGCCAGAGACCACAGAATATGTCCCAGTATACATGCAAAGAGGGTTAGAAAAATTCAAGACAAAGAGAATGATAAGCCAAAGAGAATTTCTCTTTATGAATGTATAAAAGCAGGTCTGGACCCTTCTTTGTTTCTTTTTGTATACCTGACGCAGAAACCTAGGAGGAAATTGTGTCACCTTTGTACATTTACAAACACATTGATGAACTAAAAAAAAATCCTGTCAATGTTTAAGAAATGAAAGCATGGAGTATGTAAAGATCTACAAACTCCTACAATGAGAGAGAGCAAAATGGTTCCTGAAAATCAAAATTTTGTTGGATGATAGGGGTTCATGGCCGACACATGAAAGGAGGCAGTGCTAGAACATCTACAGACCTGATGAGAGCCTCCTCCCATGTCCTAACAAGAAAATAGTCATCTTAAAGACAAAAACCAACAGATGTTTTTCCGTAAGCCACTGTGCGAAAAACTAAAACGGTGAAAAGCACAAGAGAAAAGGTCGGTGTGTTTGACACCTAACAGGATGTTCTGTTTTACCTGTAAATTATTTTCTAATGTAGGAAATTTCTTACCGAGTCAAGATTATTCTGTTTGGAGGCCTTTGAGTAAAAGGTTGAAATTTAATGAGGCATCTCCTATACATCAACAATTCAGTATACTCTTGAGTACACATAGAAACAAATTTAACTACAGGGAACCGTTGTTGGCGCTAATGAAAAAACAACATAATTTGAAGGCTAAAAAACAAAGAAGAAAGAGGACAACTTCAAGGGACTCACACTGCGTCCACTTTGGACCATTCTTTCGTTCCATTCTGGAACGACTGTAGATCAAAATAAATATCGTAATGGATTACAACTAACTTAATAACATGAGAATCCATGAACCCATACAGATACAAGTAACTAGGAGAGAATGCATAGTCTTTCTCAGAGTAGGATGTCAGTAAATGCAGAAGGAATGATTGAGTTAAAAATCGACAAGAGATGTTAAAATTAGTGAATGAAAAGGATCAGGACATTTTCATAGCTCAGATTATCTCTTCACAAATTCCTTATTAATGATAAAGGGATACACAATTGCTCCAAAGTGTAGAAACCTACAGACACCACCTTAACCAGGTGATCCAAACTAACCTCGCATTGCTCCTTCTTATCATGCGCTGACAGGGGCACAGGATGACTTCTGTAGTATTTCCTCCAAAATGTACAACCCACGTCTCATCATGAGGAAAGATCGCACAAAGTCACATTGAGAGACATTTTGCAAAATAACCGCTCAGGCCTCTTCAAATTTTCAAGTCAAGGAAGATGAAGAAAGACTGAGGAAATCTTCCAGACTAAAGAAAAACTAAAGAGATATAATAACCAAAGCAATGCTATAAAGAACATTATTGAAGCACAGATAAATATGAATACAGACTATGGTTCAACAATAGTGTATCAATGTCTAACTTCCTAATTTTAAGAACTACATTGTGGTTACAAGAAAATATCCTCATTCTTAGGAAATACACATATTTAATACTCTTTAATACTTAGAGAAAATAGGCATCTCTTCAACTTAGTCCCAAAATACTTCAGAAAAAAATTAGTATAATGTAGAATAGCAGTACAAAAACTATTTGATATGTATTTTATATATAACATACTTATATAAAATAATACAGAAAATGGGCAAAATGTAAACAATCGGTGAATTTGGGTCATGGGCAAATGGGAGTTTCCTGTCCTACTCATCAACTTTTTTTTTAATTTTGGTTTTTTTTTTTAAGATTTTTTTTATTTATTTGACAGAGATAGACACAGTGAGAGAGGGAACACAAGCAGGGGGAGTGGGAGAGGGAGAAGCAGGCTTCCCACGGAGCAGGGAGCCCGATGCGGGGCTCGATCCCGGGACCCCGGGATCATGACCTGAGCCAAAGGCAGATGTTTAACAACTGAGCCACTCAGGCGCCCCCCTACTCATCAACTTTTATACAAGTTTGAAATTAAATGGTTTTTTAATTAAATATGTTAAAATAAAATTTTACCAAGGAGTTTTAAAAAATGTTGATTAAAGAAAAGAGAGATAAATATAATAACCTCTACATACTCTAATAATAGAAGGTAAACACAAGTAAACAAGTTTAAGAATGAGAAAGTAGATATAGACATAATCCAGAGGATACTAAAAGGTGAAAAGAAAATACTAGCACAACTCTACTGATAAATTTGAAAATAATTTTCTGGAAATTATAGATGAAATACTAAGTAGCAACAAAAATTATGCTGTAGAAGAATACTAAATGGAATGAGAAATATTTTTGATATATACATTTAAAAAATGTAGAACAGTTTGCAAATAGATTGACTCTAGAATTACAAAAATAGATATAAAATCAGAATTAGAATACCTAAAAATCTGATAATAGAGATTATCTATATAAACTGATTATGAGTATCTTCTTTTGGGGGGCCCTTTTGCATTTTCCAAATGTTAGGCAATATTGTGTGCTACTTTTTCAAAAATTACAAAAATCCTCCAAAATTTTATGAAATATCTATGAAAATACACATTAGAAAAACATGTGCAATGGCTCTGGAAACTAAGGATTAGAATTTATCATATATCAGAATCTTGGAAGGACTCATACTAATTACAAGCAGATGTTAAGGCTTAAACAAGTCTAATCATAGCCAATGACTGTTTGACCTTTTGCCCTGGAACAATGCAATAGGGAATGGACACAGTCCTCTGACAGGAAGAAGGTCAACAACATGGAAATTGGCTGGACACCATCTTCTCATTGCAGATATTTTCTGAGGGAGGAAATTCTTCTCCCTATACCCACCCCCTCATTAGCTCATTCTTTCTACATTCATTTAGAATAGCTAAGAGACCTTGAGAATTACCAGAGTGGATATTTTGCCTCCACAGCTCTGCTTTGTAACAAGCTCTGTCAAAGACTAGCAATCCCAGCATCAGAAAAAGAGTGACATCAAGACAGGGACATAGATTGCTCCTGACTTTGCTCCCTGTCACAAGAACAACTAACAACTACTCAAGAACAAGACACCACTGACAGAATCCTAGGACACGGGGGTGAGCCTGAAACACCCTCAGACCATCAGAGACCAGGACAGTCTGCATTAGAAGCATAAGTGACAACATTGACCACATTGCCCTTCCCCGAAACCAAAGCTGCACTATGTGGAGAGGTCTTCCCTGAGCCTTCAGGTCCTCCAGTGGGAGAAGAGAGCCCAGGGGATAACCAGGCTCCCAGCATTGTGGGATATTTAGTGGGAGCCCCCACTCTGCTCTTTTACCACAGGATCACAGGGGAATCAGCAGGGCTCAACCACAGGGAATCTGGCTGACAAAGAAGGGGGGGAAGGGCTTGCAACAACCAGCACGTGTATCTTGACCAGCTTCATACCTGCAGTGCCCAAGTAGTAATCTCAGCCTGCAGTTTGGTCATCCACAGAGTCAAGGTGGGAGCACACTCTGACCAGGGAACTTGGATGGGTGCAGATCTGCCTGATTCAGATCTTTAAGGATCTGAATCAGCCCTAAAATCCAGTTTGGACACACCCAGGTAAGGAGCTGAATCACGGCCCCACCCTCTGTAGAGAGTGTCTTCTGGTGCCATCTGACCAGAAGGGCTGGGGACAACTCTGGAAGCTGTGCGGCCCAATGGTGCTCAAGCCAATAGGTGGGTGAGCAGAACTGATTTCCCCCAGAGTAAAGCCCCCAGTACCAGGCATGGAATATTCCTGTGCTATGCAAAGGCTTGGTATTAATTCATTGCTGAAGACTGAAGAGAGCTCCCAGCCCCTCCCAAGCAGAAAGCCAGTTTGAGAGTAGCCTAGAGCTGCTCCTTTTCCTCCCACCCAGGCAGGCTGCTGAATCACAGCCCCCACCCACTGTGAAGAGTATCTTGCAGTCCCATCTGATAAGGAGGGCTGACAGTAACTCCTGGAAGCTGTGTGGCCCAGGGGCACTCAAGCCAAGAAGCGGGTGGGCAGAGCCAATAGTTGCAGAAAAAAGCCAGTGGCCCTGTTTGGTCAGGGAACTTGGAGAGCAGGTTGGCTCCAGTTAAGACAGCAAACAAAGAACTTTGCTGGTTTTGAGCTGCTTCTCCCACTGTACCCAGGCAGAGAATCTAATTCATAGCCCCACTCATTACTGAATAGAGCCTTCAGCCTGTCCGACCAGGGAACCTAACCAGAGCACTGGGGAAGCCGCATAGCCCATTCGACAGCCCCGTGTATAGTTGCACTTCAACAGAGAGCACTACTTGTGGCTTCCCTGTCTGTAAAGCAAAACTGGAGGCCTTACCTTACCAGGGAATTCAGTGCACACTCTGCCTGATTTGGGTCCCCAAACAATAATCTGTGCAGGGTCTTGTCCTGCTGCCTACCAAGGCAGGGAAGCTAATCCATAACCCCTTCTACTACTAAATAGAGTACCCAAGTCCAACCATTTAGTAAGCCTGGCCCGAGAATCCAAGCAATTGTGAAGCCCATCACACAGCCTCACTTGGGTAGGGAACCAAGTTATTAGTCCCACCCAGCTGTTCTCGGCCAGGGGCACACACACGCTCTATGCTCAGAGCTTGAACAGTTGCCTCACTCCCAAACAGACCATAGTAGAAGGGCCCACCTACCTAACGACATTACCAGTGGACACAGCCAGAAACCCAAACCGAGCTGAATGGTGAAGAACTGTCTCTGTCAAAGCAAACCTATAAAGTCTGGAAGAAGAGCCTGATTTCTCAAATGAGCCTATACCGATGTAAGGAATCAACGATCATGAAAAATCAAGTAAATATGACAAAACCAATGGAAATTAATAAAGTGCCAACAAGTGGCCCTAAAGAAAGGAAGACCTATGAACTGTCTGACAAAGAATTGAGAGTAATCTTCTTATGGAAGTTTAATGAACTACAAAATCCCCAACAAATAACCAAAAAACCCACAAGCCACAGACAGATAACTAAACAAAATTAGGAAAACAATGCATGAGCAAATGAGAAGTTCAACAAGGAAAGAGCAACCGTCAGAAACAAACAAATCCTAGATTTGAAAAATGCAACTGAACTGCAGAATTCAATAGTTTCAAAAGCAGACTCAGCCGTGCAGAAAAAAGCGTAAGTGACCTGGAAGATAAGACATTGGAAATTATCCAGTCAGAGGAGAAAAATAAACAAACAAATAAATAATGAAAAAGTGTGAAATAAACCTATGGGAATTACGGAACACAAAGGAAAAAAGCAATATGCACATGATGAGAATTCCTGGTGGAGGAGAGAAAGAGAAATAAATAGAAAGTATATTTAAAGCAATAATGGCTGAAAACTTCCCAAACCTGGGAAGAGCAACGGACATCCAGATCAACAAGGCCCAAGGAATTCCAAATACATTGAACATGAATAGGGCTACACTGAGACATGTTATAATTGTCAAAAGTTAAAGACAAAAAAAAAAAAGGAATTTTAATAGAAGCTAGGAAAAGTTACATACAAGGGACTCCCCATAAGACCATCAGCAGATTTGCCAACAGAAACCTTTCAAGCCCGGAGAGAATGGGATTACATATTCAAAATACTGAAAGAAAATAACTGTCAACTGAGATTTCTATAGCTGGAGAACCCGTTCTTCAGAAGTGAATAAGGGATAAAGACTTTCTTGCACAAACAAAAGCTAAGGGAGTTTATTACCACCAGACCTGCCTTATAAACAGTGCCAAAGGGAGTTCTTCGAGTGGTAGTAAAAGAACACTAATTGACATTGTAAAAGCATAAAAAAGTAGTATAAACCTCACTAATAATGGTAAATATATAGTTATAGTTAAATTCCATAATATGGTAATAGTAGTGCATAATTCACTGACAACTGTAGTTTGAAAGTTAAAAAGAAATGGTAAAGAGAGAAAAGAGGTCATTATATAATGCTAAAGGGGTCAATGCATCAAGAAGATATATTACAAATGTTTATGTGCCCAACACTGGAGCACCTAAATATATAAAGTAAGAACTAACAGAGCTAAAACAGAGCTAAACAAGAACATAGCTAAAACAAGAACATAGCTGAAACAAGAAATAAGTAATACAATAATAGTTAGGGACTTTAATACCCCACCCTCAACAATGGATGGATCATCCAGAGAATCAATAAGGAAACTGTGGGTTTGAATAACACTATAGACCAAACGGACAAAGACACATACAGAACATTCTATCCAACAAAAGCAGTATACACCTTCTTCTCAAGCACACATGGAAGATTTTCTAGGCTGGAGCATATGTTAGGCCACAAAACAAGTGTAAGCAAATTCAAGAAGATGGACATCATATCAAGTATCTTCTCTGTCCACAATGGCATGAAACTAGAAATCAGTGACAAGAGAAAAACTGGAAAATTCACAAACACATAGAAATTAAACATTTTCTTGAACAACCAATGGAACGTGGTCAAAAGGTACAAACTTCTGGTTATAAGATAAAAAAACACTAGGGATGGCATGTACCACATGATGACTATTGCTAACATTGCTGTGTGGTATATAGGAACGTTCTTAAGAGAGTAAACCCTAAGAATTCTCATCACAAGGAGAAAATATTTTTCCTTTTTTATTTCTTTTCATTTTACTTTTTTGTTTGAGAATTTTTTTAATTTAAATTCAATTAATTGACATACAATGTATTATTGGTTTCAGAGGTAGAGGTCAGTGATTCATTAGTCTCATATAATACCCAGTGCTCATTACATCACATGCCCTCCTTAATGTCTATCACCCAGTAACCCACCCCCCATCTTTTCATTTTATTGCATCTATATGAGAAGATGGATGTTAGTTGAATCTATAGTGGTAATAATTTCACAATATATGTGAATCAAACCATCATGCTGTATACACCTTAAACTTATACAGTGATGTATGTCAATTATTTCTCAATAAAACTGGAAAAGAAATTCAAGTTAGGGAAATAAGTCAAAAGCTAAAAAAATGCAGAGAATGATAGAAAAGAGAGGTGAAGCAGAACAATACAATAATCATTATTTCATTTTGGCAGATCAATAGAGAAACTTAGAGGTTTAAATATGATTGATTATAACATTAAAATGAGCTATATAATAGAATAATTTACTAAGGAAAAAGAATTTTTAAAAAGATCACTGTAAGAAACACATGGGAAGGGAAAACAAGTCTATAACATAATAAACTAAGGAGTAAATATAAAATAAGTTGAATATAACAAAATCAAATTGAATAATTGATTTGGTTAAATTCCCCCATAAAAAGATTTTTAGATTGGTTTAAGAAATAAAATCTAGCTATAAAGTGACTACAAGAAACAAATAGATGATGAAAATAAGGAGATGGAGGAAGATATGTTAGGCAAAGATGAATGAAAACATCAGATGGTAAGGGGCGCCCGGTTGGCTCAGTCAGTGGAACATGTGACTCTTGATCTGGGGTGATGAGTTTGAGCCCCACCTTGGGTGTGGAGCCTACTTAAAAAAAGATAAAATTAAATTAAAATTTTAAAAAAATCAGACGATGATGTTAATATCAGATGTAGTAAAATTAAAAGGTATTCAACAAAAATGATTTTTATAATGATAAACAATACAATAGAAATTGATATGACATCACTAATATTATATTTACAAAATAACTAAGTATATAGAGATTCTGAGCAGAACAATCTCCAACATATGTATATGTTTATGATATTTTGTATCTAGCTATCTCTATCACTATACATATTTCTTATTTCATTACATTCATAGAACAATTGTAAAAAATCATCTGAAATCGGGCAGATAAAAAGGTTAGAAAAAAAATGCTTAGAAAAATTTTAAATGAAGAAAGTAATGTTCTTTCAATAAAATGTGAAAAAACTGAGATCAGTAACAAAGAAACAATATAAACTTAGTTGCTTGGTGATTGAGAACCTCTTTAATATGATCTCAAGAAGAAACATAAATTTTACAAGAAGTGTAAAATCATTAAGGGATTAATGGAAAACATAACATAATAGATAAAAACCTAAAAGAACACAGCTAAAATTCTACTTGAATAAATGCTTCAAGCAGAAGTTCTTTTTCTTTTTTTTTAAGATTTTATTTATTTATTTGACAGAGAGACACAGCCAGAGAGGGAACACAAGCAGGGGGGTAGTGGGAGAGGGAGAAGCAGGCTTCCCGCTGAGCAGGGAGCCTGATGCGGGACTCGATCCCAGGACCCTGGGATCATGACCTGAGCCGTAGGCAGACGCTTAACGGCTGAACCACCCAGGCGACCCATCAAGCAGAAGTTCTGGATATTCATTCTGATAACTGAGAAAAGAACAAGAAGAGTAACTAAAGTAACAACCAAGAGTCAGCAGACTCCAGCCTATGGACCAAATCTGGCTTGCTGCCTGTTTTGTAAATAGTTTCATTGGAACTTAGCCACAGTTATTTCTTTATGCATTCCCCCTGATTGCTTTACACAAGAGTGCCAAAACCGAGTAGTTGAAACAGAGGTCACAGGGATCACAAAATCTAAAATATCCACTACCTTGCCCTTAATGGAAAAAATCTGTTGATCCTAAAATAGACCATAAAGAAATTGCAAGATAATTATAGTCATAAAAAAAAATGATGTAAAGCAAATAAATCAATCAATGAAATGGACAAGACCCAGTAGATTCATCTTTAGATAGACTGGTCAGGGAAGGTTCGTCTGAGGAGATACAGAGGTCTGTAGGATGGTACTAGGTCCAACATGTGAAGAACTAGGGAGAGAGCCTTCCTGGCTAAGATAACAATACTTAAGAAAGGCTAATGATCTCCGGAAATAGAAGGTAGGCTAGGGGGATGGAATACAAGTAAGCAAGGGCCAAGGTAAGAACTAGATCCTGCAGAGCAGGGGAAGAAGATGGGATTTTACTCAGAGAGCAGTAGAATTTACAGTAGAAAGACAATTATAGTTAGGTGATCTATCAGTATAATATTTATAAGTACAAAAAGCAAAAATATGTAGTGATATTAATTGATAATTTTTTTAATATGGTAAAATTCATCAGCCTTTCTTGATTACAACTCTAAACCAAAAGAAACAGAAAGCAATTCCAGAAAGACAGGCTTTCCCAGAAACCAACAACAACACAAATCATACAAAATAGAAAAACACTGAAGGCATTGCCATTGAAACCAGAAAAAAGACAGGAGTACCTGCCATCACCACTATTCAATTTTTTCTGAAGATTCTAGCTAATGCAAGAAGTACAAGGCATAAGGACCACTACTGAAAAAAAGAGATTATTATTTATAGTTATTATGAATCTATGCCTAGAAAATCCAAGAAACTCAACTTCGAAAACTAGTATAGCTAGTTTGAGAATTTAATAAATGGCTAACAATAAATATGCAAAAAATCAATAATTTTTATATTAAAAATCACAGCTAGAAATTAAAATAGAAAAATGTCCTGCATCCATAATAGTGAAAAATTATATGATATGTAGGAATATACTTAACAAGAAAAATAAGATTTTATGAAGAAGAACTTTTGAGAAAATGTTAAGTATCATAAAACAAATCTGATTAAATAGAAAGACATCATTTTCTAGGATGAGAAGTCTTCATGTCCAGTCGTCCCAGAATAATATGTACATTGAATGTAATGCCAATTGGAATCCCAAAGATATTTAACTTTGGCACTCAATAAAATCATTCTCAAGTTACTGTAAAAGAATAAACACATGAAACTTGCCAAGAAGTTTGAGAAAAAGAATAGTGTTACAGAAGTTGTGCTACTAGATATGAAAACTTTCTTGAAGCTGCTTGATGAAAATGGTAGGATGCTGGTGTAGACATAAACAAATAGATCAAGACAGTCTACAAACTTATCTATGTATATATTGAATCCTAAAGAGAGATTGTGGAAAGTGGGGAGCATTAAAAGTTAGTGGAAGAGGGGCGCCTGTGTGGCTCAGTCATTAAGCGTCTGCCTTCAGCTCAGGTCACGGTCCCAGGGTCCTGGGATCGAGTCCCACATCGGGCTCCCTGCTCGGCGGGAAGCCTGCTTCTCCCTCTCCCACTCCCCCTGCTTGTGTTCCCTCTCTCACCGTGTCTCTCTCTGTCAAATAAATAAAATATTTAAGTAAGTAAGTAAATAAATAAATAAATAAAAAGTGGAAGAAAGAATATATTATTCAATAATTATGTCAGTGCAACTGGGTAAATGCATGGATGATAATAGACATGTATATATACACAAATATGAGAAAAATAAGACAATGAGCAAAAAATATACAGGCAGTTAGAAGAGAAAACAAAAGTGAGTACTAAGAATATAAAAAGTTGCTCAATCAGAGTTTATTGAGTCTCTTGGATGTATAGATTTGTGTCTTCCTTTAACTGGGAAATTTCAGCCGTTATTTCTTGAAATATTGAGTATTTTTCAAGTATTCTTTTTGCCTCCCCCCTCTCCTCTTCTTCTGAGGTATTCATTATGTGTTTGTTGATATACTTGATGGTGTCCCACAATTCTCTTAGACTCTGTTCCTTGTTCTTCATCCTTTTCTCTTTCTGTCCCTCAGATGACATAATTTCATTTGACTTATCTTTAAATTTTCTCGTTCTTTCTTTTCTCTACTCAAATCTGCTAGTCAGTCCCTCCAGTGAATTTTTCATTTCAGTTATTGTATTTTTCAGCTTCAACTATTCCACTTGGTCTCTTTTTATAATTTCTATCTCTTTGTTGGCATTTTCAATTTACTGAAGTATCATTTTCCTGGCTTCCTTTGCGTCTTTGTCCATGGTTTCCTTTAGCTCTTTGAGCACACGTAAGACCATTTGTCAAGGTCTTTGTCAACTGACGTACAATGTTTGTGCTTCCTCAGGAACAGATTTTGTCCATTTCGGTTTTTCCTCCTGGGAAAGAGCCATAGTCTTCTTTCTTTGTATGCCTCATAATCTTTTATTGAAAACTGGACATTTTGAATATTATGATGTAGCAACTCTGGAAATTACGTTCTCCCCTCTCTCCAGTTTTGCTGTTTTTGTTTGTGTTGGGTTCTAGTTGTTATTTTTTGTAATTTTTCTAAACTATTTTTGTAAAGACTGTATTCTTTGTTATGTCTGACTCTGAAGTTTCTGTTCCTTTAGTTTAGTTGTTCCCTAATTGCTTGACAGAGATTTCCCCAAACTTCTGGACCCCAAAAGAAGGAAAAGAGGAAAGAAAAAGAAGAAAATAATTCTCTCCAGGTCTTGGGAGAGTGGCACAGTGTGGAGGCACTCCTTTATTGCTTAGCCTGCCTGTTTACAGCTCTCACTTAGCCTTCGCTTCCTGCTTTCATTGAACCTAAAGATCAACCAGAGGTGAAAGGTTATGGTCTTTTTCGTTCTTTTCTGAGCAGGCATCCCACCCTGGGCATGTGTGAGGTTTTCTAGGTTCCTCATTATAGGCAGAAGCTTTGCAAAGCCCTTCGTCCCTAAAGATTCTCACTCTCCAAGTTGTTATCCCCTCTTTCTGTGTGTCTATCCCCTGTCCCAATTGTTCTTTTTTGGTCCAGCTGACAAGCTCATTCTTTTGACTTTCTGTCTTGTAGAGGAACACCCTCCATGTAGCTGCTTCTCCACCTAGAGAGTTCCAAGTCAGGTGAAACAAAGGCAGGCCCCTTGCATCAGTCCTTCAGGAAACCCATGGACAGGTCAAAAGAGAAAAATAAAATTCCTAGGAACAAGATCTGCTTGGCTCTCTCTGGAACCATGTTCCCGCATCTGTACGGCTCTTGTACTGGGAAGAGGCGCAGGGCAAGGCCAAGTGAATGTCACAAACTTTTCTTACCCTGTATCTGGGGCCTTTCTCCTGGTTGCTTACAAACCTTTGACTATCTTCCAGAGTTCCTGTGTGGTTGATTCTGAAAGTTCTTGCCAGGATTTTGTTGTTCTTTGGGAGACACAGGCTCCTGGAGGTTTATGCTTCACCATTTTCACTGACATCCATGTGTCTTAAATTTCTCCTTTAATGGAAGTGTTGAAGAAATATTTTTCCCCTTTATGATGCCAAAATGCAGTGCAGGTTGCACAAAAAGTTTAAATTACAGACCCATTTTATCAACAACTATGTCAAAAATTTTTGTGTGTTTCAATGGAAAGTGTGTCATTTATACCATATCCTTCCAGGTTATCAGATTCTAGTTCTGTTCACTGTCTTTGAGCTATTTTTCATCTCTTTCTATGTTTAGGTAACTAACAAATATGTAAATAGTATTTTGTAATGATTTTAATTGATTTCCTCCCCTCTCTGAAAAAAATAATTTTGCCTCCATTTGCAATTCCTCTCAACATTCCTTTACTCCATGTAATTTTTCCTGTTATTTGACCTTTTCTGTGAACTGATTATAACATCTGTTTGGTTCTCTCATATGGGCATAATAAAAAAATTCTTTAACATATGCATATTTTTATATTTGTACAAGTGTCATGATTTTTCCTTTTGCTGAAAATTATGTTATTAATTATAAATATAAATATTCTAAATGCAAACATTTGAAAATAAAATTTGGTATCACAATATCATATGTATGATATCTCAGGAATGCAAGGTTGATTCAATATTAGAATAGCTATTATTATATATTATCATATTATAATATTTAAAGAGAAAAAAGTCATATATCTTTCCTTTAAGAGCTTAAGTTTTTAATGGTTAAAGGATAATTTTCAAAAAGGTGAAATCATGTCTCATGAAATTATCAAATGAACATATGTCAAAGATTTTGTTCAACTCATCAGTTAATGAGGGAATCAGTAAGATGCTAAAACTAGAGAGCATTTAAGGAGCCAGGAATCTAGAGGTAATTTAATGAAAGAATATTAGTTTAGATTGCTGGTTTATATTTTACAGAACAATAAATGATACTGGGTAGAAGTTATTTATATCTCCACTGGACAAAAGTCTGCATGTTAATTTCTGTCCCTACAGAGTTGTAAAATACTGCCCGCAATAGGAAGTTAACCAGAGCTACAAGCCAACACTGTGCTTAAATAATTCACTCTACTCACTTATGCTTATTTCTAGTTCTGGGATAATTTTCTATCACATTGGTAGAGATATGTTAAATTTCCTGCAGGGCTGGCTGGTGTTTAACTGAGTGTAATTTTGACATTTCTTTAATACCAAGTGACTGGAAAATGTGTTCCCCAAGCTTCTTTTCTTACCAGCAACCCTCTTAATAGACCAGCTAGTGTAGATGACTGGGAAGTCACTGGCAATTTACTACTCAGGGTCTATATCTATGGTTATAGGATTAGTTTTCAGAGGTGACTTGGAAAGTGGGATGACCATATCCTGGTTTTATTAAAGAGAGATAGGCAAGCATGGATGAGTTAGCTTGATCCACTGAATTTGAGATCTCCATCATTTTTGGATAAACACATAGTCACATGCAGCTTTGGGTACATATAAATGATTATGTCTCTCTCTCTCCATAGATAGATAGATGATAGATAGATAGATAGATAGATAGATAGATAGACAGATAGATAGATGATATAGATACAGATATAAGAGTAAGACAAAATGGCATTTTTACTCAGATGTGTTGTATCTGGTGTTCGAGATCAAGTAACATAATTTTTATAGTGGCTCTGGGTATGACTGATGGTGCTCATGAACTTTTCACAGCTAGAAACCAAAATTTTTCAAATGGGAAAACTCTGAATGGAGGATGTGGAATGAGCAAAGACAACTCAAGTGAGTCTAGACAGGAGTTATTTACTCAGTTTGCTAGATCAAGGCAGTCAGCCTCCCTCACTTGCATTTGGCAGAGACTCAAAGGCAGACAGGAGAGTATAAAAGCTTTATGGTGAAAAAAAGGGCTAACTAGAAATGGGGCATCTCATGTGATTGGTTTGGGGGAGATTATTTAACTTTTTCTAGTTCATCCTGACTTAGAACCGAGGACAAAAATTAGGAAACCTGGCAGTCATTGACTAAGTTGTGATCCTTCTGGGCTGATTGCAGCAGATGTTGTGGGTCACAGTTGGATTACACTTATGGTCTGGCCATTATCAGTTTGATATCTGGTCTCCCAGTTGCCCTCCCTGCCAACCTTTGGTAATTTTCTCACTTGTGAGAGGTTGACCAATTCAGGGATGGCTGAGAGATCTAGATCTTTACCAGTTGGGGATTGTTCAGTCACCTCTATAGTTAACTGTACGGAAAGATCTTCAATTCATGAAGAGGTGTTATAAGCTCAGAAAGATTTGGCACCAAATGTCTGCAATATCCAGTTAAACTTAGAAATCCCCTCAACTGTCTTTTTATAATGGGTATAGGATACGTTTGGATTGTCTTTAGTCTATTCACACTCTATTAGAGAGTGCTTTTCCCTTTTTAATTAGGTCATACCTTAAATAATGAAGGGTATTTTGGTAAAATTGTAACATCTTTTGAAACTTTATGTCTCTTTTTTGCTATGGCTGAGAGTAAGTGATCTGTTCCACAGGCTTCCTGTTCTCTGAATAACGTATGACATCATCTACATATTGTAACAGAACTAAATCACAAGTGAAACTTAGATCTTTTAAACCTTCATGGGGTACCTGTTCTTATAGTTTCAGGTTTTCTCTGTTTCCATAATTCAATTATGGGTGTGTATATATATATATATATATATATATATATCTCCATAATATATATACATTGTACACACACATAATATATATATGTATACACACACACACACATACTTTTTTTTTTTAAAGGGGTGTGAAATTTTATTTGCCATTCAATGCCAGGGACCCCATCCCACCGCCCTCCTGAGATGTCTCAGAAGATCTTCGTGGCCTCGGGTGCCTGGGTGGCTCAGTCGTTAAGCAGCTGCCTTCGGCTCAGGTCATGATCCCAGGGTCCTGGGATCGAGCCCCACATCAGGCTCCCTGCTCTGCTCAGTGGGAAGCCTGCTTCTCCCTCTCCCACTCCCCCTGCTTGTGTTCCTGCTCTCCCTGTCTCACTCTCTGTCAAATAAATAAAAATCTTTATAAAAAAAAAAAATCTTCATGGCCTCCAGCTGCAGGTTCCCACCCACTTCTAAGAGGCACACGCACGCAGGCGGGAATTGGTAGCAGAAGTGGTGGTACTAGGAGTCGTGGATCATCGCCTTGAACCCTTCTTCAGTGGCAACGAGGAACACTTCGAAGGGCTGCCCGTGCTGGAAGGAAATGCCTGACCCACACTCCTCTCGGCCCCAGGTGCCCTGCGCCAGGGTGTTGAACACCACAGTGGATTGGTCCAGGTGGGGATTGAATGCAGGGCAGCCTCAGCATCCTGCCCCTAGCTGCACGGCAAGTTCATATGGAACCTGCCAGCAAAGCCACGAACGCTCGTCAGAGTGCCGACTCGGATGCCCTTCGGCAGCGGGGATATTAGAGCTCCCTGCTTTGGCTGGGACGGTGGGGCAGGCAATGGTGGTGTCCGTTCAATTTTTATTGGAAATATTTCAGGCATGGTTTTAGGAGACTTTAACCTCATTTTTGAGCCTTTTTCTGACTCTCAGATTTACTGTCAAAAAAGGGATTTTTGTAGGTTTCTTTCTGAGTTGATCCAACCAACGTTTGCCATCCAGAATTTAGTGTGTCAGGTTCTGATCAACATGTAGGTGTACATATAAGCCAGGTAACTCTGGATTATATGTGCCTGAAATAATTCATCTACGAATACCTATCAGTCTTGTCTGGGTTTAGGGAAATCCTAGACCGTGGGAAGAAGACAAAGGAGTCCAGGGAGGTACAGAAGGAGAGAGATCAGAGGATAAGAGAAAGAGGCAGAGCTGGCTATAAGGAAGCAGCGGGAGGACAAGGAGGGAGTGGATTCACTAGGGAAATGAGTCCAGTTTGTTTCTGCTTAAATTTGTTAAATTGCTCCTTGTTTTTGGCCATAGACTCTTCCAGTAAAATTTTTTTTTTCAGAATTTCATTTACGTCTCTGCATACCAATCAAAATGTGCTGCTCATTAGACCCAAGAAACCATATTCCCTCCCTTTTGTCAGGTGCCTTGCAAACGGTAGTGTTCACATCAAACGTTCCCCAGCATAGCCATTGGAGGCCCCATTATGCCATTTTGAAAGATACGTGCAAGAGTTAGGATTGCGATGAGAGAATACGTAGGAAGACATTGTACCCGAAAGGAGAAGGTTTTGGCTTAGAGGACTCCATGAGAGCAGGCAGGGGTCAATAGAGACGTGATGCTCCTGCACTCAATATTTCAGGTCTCTAATCTGAAAGTTGGCCTTCAACCGTAGAGCCACTAATCTGCACCCCCTCCAGCCCCCCCAACCCCCAGGATAAAACCAGAGGAAACACTCTCTCTGGATCAAAGGCAAGCTTTCAAGACCAGAAGTCAAGACAGAAGGGGAAATTCCTGGTTTTGGTGACCCTCTGCAGAGTTTGTCCAAATGGACACTTGTCCCGTAAGAACAGGAAATTCACGACTCTGTGAGGTCAGCGGGAGCCATAGGCTTATAGGGCCTGGGCCTATGTTTTCACCTGTCATTCTCCTTCTTCTAACAAACACTTCCAGGCAGTACAACCCAGAGCAGAAGCACAAAACACAGCAAAATGGATGAAAAAAAAAGTGATGTGATTCCGCTAAGAATGCCAAACAAATGGGAACCAATAACAACGTCTGTCTATCAAACAGAGGATAAATAGCCAGGGAAGTCAATGCGAAGACAGCAGAGTGCAGACCCGGTGCTGACTTACCACATGGGCCGGGGTCTCCACAGGCCAGGAGCCGCAAGGCACCAGGGGCGTCCACGGGTAATGTAACTGGTCAAAGGCTGGGGTCCGTGGCAACAGCCAGTGCAGATCATATCTAGGTGGGACTCCCAGTAAAACTGTGGAAAAAAATGAGTACCACCCAAATAAGAATTTTGAAAGACTGTATTCAGAGCTTGCTGCGGGTGGGGATGGGAGGTGGGGGCTAGCCACCATTGCTTGCCTTTGGCAGAGACTCCAAGGCAAGGAAGCTTAATAACTGGAAAAAAAAAAAAAAAAAAAAAAAAAAGATGGGGTAAGCCTCAGCTATGCTCCGATTAGAGGTTGTTGGCACGGGAAAGTGAGAGGGGCTAGCTCGAAGTGGGGCATCTGACATGACTGATTCAGGAAATGTACGAGGCTCTCTGGTCGGTCCTGAGTTGCACGCTGGGCAATCATTAGAGGAGGCTGGCAATCACTGACCAAGTCCTGATCATTTGGGGCTGATTGCTGGAGCGGTTGTGGGCAGAGTTGTATGGTCATATATGGTCTGACGTTGCCCATTTGTATTTTCAGTCTCTCAAGGAGACCAGTGTTTTTTTTTTTTTTAATCTGAAAACTCTTCATTGAACTGATAGCTGGAGCAGGTCTTGTGCTTAGTAAGAGGTATAATTTCGGATGGATTTCTCTAGTCCCCGCTGGACATGTTCCATTGGACCATTGGTCTGGGGATTTCTTTGGAGGCACTTTCATTTTTATAGGCTACTTCTGGTTCTCATTTCCTTTCCTCTTATCCCGCTGTGTGACCCAGTGCCCTGAAGCTGACATATGGCTACAGCATGTTGCCCTGGCCTTGCCCGCCCAGAAGTGTTCCATATTCCAAAACGGCTGTTAGAAACTCTTTGAAGTCCAAGGCTTTTCCTTTTGTTATTCTTTTAAATTGTCAATAATACGAACACAGTCATCTACACACAGAGTGTGATCAATAAGTGATTCTGAGTCATTTAAAAATGTGCCTCCGATTCACCAAAGCCCAGAGCTCAGAGAGAAACTGGCTCATTAAAATGGTATCACACCAGGTCATCCTTATTATCTTCCCCCCAAATTATTAAATGTACATGTTACTGAGCAGGGGTGCTTTGCAGATTACTTAAAAAGCAAAGAAAATCTATTTTTGATTGTGAGAAAATCTTTGAGAACCGGAGACATAGTCAGTTTCAAACTGCTTTTGCACCTGAGCAGAATTCTAAGTTACTCTGTCCCGGGGAGGAAGAGAGAATTAGCTCGCTCATTATCAAGGCTCCTCCTAGTCAGCCCCACAGGTTCAGGCTGACCCTGCAACTCACAAATTGCCTGCTGGTGAGGCAGTTAATGAATAAAGAACTGAGTAAAAGCTCTGAGGTTAAAAATTACCAAGAAGAGTTCGATATGGTTCAAATAGGAAGACAAATACTCCACATCTACGTTTTTAGCTGTGGTTCTCTGCAGTCGCTGAATGTAGTTCTATTTCTATTCTATAGGATCCCTGACTTGCTCACATTTTGTCAGTGGTGGTTAACGACTAGTTGTTAGCTTGCTGCAACCCAGCTCTCTTCTTTATAGTAAATATTATTATCAGCGTGAAAGTGAGATTTTTTTTTTTTTTAAGTGAGTTTTCTATGCCCTCAAGAACAGCTTTTCTGTATGGAAAAGCTCATTTCTTAGGTTTCTTTTTAAATGACTATTTTATTCACTTGATTCTTTCTTAAGCTTTTAATTTACCTTATATCCTGAATTCTTTTTAAAAGTTTAGCAAATTAAAAAAAAAAGTTTAGCAAATTTTTACAATTGCTTTTAAGGGGGATTTTAGAACCTTACTAAATTCCCTTAAACATCTGAACTTATTAAATTTTCTTTTATGTTTAACATTTCACATTAAAACGTTCAATTTTCTTTTCAGCAATACAATCATCTAACTTAAAGAGTCTTCCTGACTACTTAACTCTGATGGTCTCATAAACTTATAAATACATAATCTTAAGTTTTTCAAGAATGTACATAAATTGGGGCGCCTGGGTGGTTCAGTGGTTAAGCCTCTGCCTTCGGCTCAGGTCATGATCCCAGGGTCCTGGGATGGAGCCCTGCATCGGGCTCCCTGCTCCGCGGGAAGCCTGCTTCTCCCTCTCCCACTCCCCCTGCTTGTGTTCCCTCTCTCGCTGTGTCTCTCTCTGTCAAATAAATAAATAAAATCTTAAAAAAAAAAAAAGAATGTACATAAATTTAGTAAGAATTGAATTTAATACCACAAACCTAAATCAACTACTCAGATACACTTTAGAAAATGGAATTACAGGCTAATAAGCAAACATTATAAAATATAGTATGCAGGATCCCTTAATGCAAAATATTAACACCATGGATTTTATTTTCTTAAGATTTTTATACATACTCTGTATTCTTCCTGGGTGAAAAGATGCTTCATCACTAAAGAGATAATTATGTCATAACAAAAAATTTGGGGAGATGCCTTCTGAATAAGGTGAAGTTCTGGAATGATTCTTTCTCCCCCTCTTTTGCTCTTTTATTGCAGTAAAAAATGCATTACCTAAAATTTACCATCTTCACCGTTTCTACGTGTACGTGACAGAAGCGTTAGGCATATTCACGTTGTCGTGCGACCAATCTCCACAACCTTTTCATCTTGAAAAAGTTAAAACTCTGTATCTGTTAAACAATTCCTTACTTTTCCCGTCCCCCAACCATTGGCAACCACAATTTTACTTTCTCTTGCGATGGATTTGACGGCTTTAGATACCTCATAGAAGCAGCATAGTACAGAGTATTTGTCTTTGTGTGACTGGCTTATTTCACTCAGCATAATGTCCTCAAGGTTCAACCATGTTGGTTTTTTTTTTTTTTTTTTTAAAGATTTATTTATTTATTTATTTGAGAGAGAGAGAATGAGAGAGAGCAAGCACATGAGAGGGGGGAGGGTCAGAGGGAGAAGCAGACTCCCTGCCGAGCAGGGAGCCCGATGCGGGACTCGATCCAGGGACTCCAGGACCATGACCTGAGCCGAAGGCAGTCGCTTAACCAACTGAGCCACCCAGGCGCCCGTGGTTCAACCATGTTGTAGTGTGTATCAGCATTTCCTTCCTTTTTCAGGCAGAACTATTCTAGAATAATTCTTAATGACAACAGTGACAAACTTAGTTATAACCACTATATCTGTAGAGGATGGAGAAGAGTTTCACGGAGGGTTCATGTGCATGAATTTAAGTCACAACTAAGTCGTAGATTTCCTAATATAGACATAAGCTGCTGATTCTCTCCTCGGTTAAGATCTTTCCACTAGGATGCCTCTTGGATGCCCTGAACTTTCTCTCTCAAAACAATATTTTAGGCTGGTGTTTATGTGGAGAAAAATGTGTATTTATGTCCCCAAAGCTCAATGCAATATTTTTTTATTAAAATGATGAGGGAAAAATCCTTGGGTTGAGATCCAAATACAATTGACAGAATGACAGGGTCCATGTAGAAGCCTTGACAAGAGTAATGTAATGCCAATAAAAGAGACATGACTCTTAGGATGTCCATGGTGTAAAGAGAGGCATTGCGGCATTACTGCATATGATACAATATTTAGTTATAATAACTTCACATCCTAATAACAGAGTCTGGTACTCATATGCACTGGTTTCCTGTACTTTAAGAAATTGGTTGGAGGCACTGAGTTGATGGTTAACATATTAAAAGTTTTCCATTTAAAATAATGAGGCATAGGTTTCTGTTCATGATTGCGTGCGTAAGAGCTGATTGTCAGGAACAGTTTACTGACATGGGTCAGGACACGCCTAAGCTTGTCTTCTAGAAGTATGCAGCCCCGCTAGGATTGTTATCCCTTGCTTTATCATCTCAGTTGGATTTTCACTTCTTTGTCTCCTAAGATATTTAAATATCTTCCTGTCCATCTTCAAAAATCTTGGACCTGACCATATCTTGCATTCTTTTCATGTTCTATCTTCTAGGACTATAATCTTCATAAATATTAGAGGATATTTATAAAATAAACTTTAAAAGCCAGGCATCCCCATGGCTTTGTCTGGTTTCCACACTCTTGACTATTAAAATCTTCCTACTGACACTTACACAGGCAAGATCATTTTCTGTATGGATCTGTATCGCCTATCTATGTCTGCCTCTTAATCTGGCTTATCAAACGAAAAAGCCCTTTTTGGATGGGTTTTAGAAATGTCTTCATATTTACTGAGTCAAATCATGTTTTAATTTCTCTGTTTTAATAAATGTAAGCAGTGAGATATGTATATTAGGCTTCCAATTCAGACGGCTTCACTGAATTACAATTGACAAAAACATTTTGCTTTAGTCCAAAACAGTGAAATAGTTCCTATTACAAAGTAGCCGGATTGATTCTGTCATCTGTAATCTTATTTTTTGATTTACCAGTCATGTTAGAAGGAAAATGTCCAAATTGTTTGCTTTACAAAAGGGTCAAAAGAGCAAGCTGCTAATTTTTCTTAACCTAAATTTTTATGTAAATAACTGCAAGATATTAAAGTCAGAAGAAATGGTTACTAGCCTTAGAAGTTTGATGAATTTTTGCCAGTTATAAATGGGAGCAGGTTAAGGAAGGATAGGCCAGTGTACTCAGGAAACCTGAGGGCATCTGAGATCCAAACCCTGGTGAAACTTCTTTTAACTTTAATGGATTAACAACCAATATCCCCTTTGCCAGAAAATGGAAACAGAAATATTACCAGATCAATGAAAGATAATATACCATTCTAAATAAAGGATATGTTCTAAGGAAACAGAAGAAAATTATTCCTCTGAAAAATATTAACTGATTTTGATGTGGGAAATCATCTTAAGGCAATGATGCTTTGTGGTCTACCCCTGGACAAGCCATAGCAGAGGTCACAGAATAGAAAGGTTCAGAGAACTCCGACCCCCTGTGCCATCATGACACAACTTTTCTTCCAGAGAACTGTGACCCAGGGAGATAAGACTAAAAATCAGTACATTTTACTATTTGTTCAGAGCATTTCTGCAAACTAATTTTCTCCAGGCAAATACTTGGCTCATTCAGATAAACAACTCTCCTATTAGGACAGTAGGTAGCTGGCTTGGGCAAACAGCTTGCTTCCCCTTCAACGGTTTACTCATTAAAACACCTCGCCACATCCACCAATCCGAAATTACTGTGTCAAAACTATCACAGTCCGTTACCTGCCATGAAAGACTTACTTGAAACCTCATAAACCCTACACCTAAACCCTACAAATACTGTTTCTTGAAATCTCCCTTCTGAGACACTACTAAGACTTTGAAGGTGCCCTTATTACAGCAAGTCTAATAAACTTAGCTTTGCTTGATCACCATGCTTTTCTGATATTCTTTTGGGGAATTGACACTGACATTCTTGGAGACCATGAGAAGATCTGATGGAGAGCCCCTGGCCGACATGGCCTGAAGACCCTCAGCTTAAGTTTAGCTGTTTAAGAACCACATTTACCCTTGAAGCTTGAACTTCCTGTTCAGGGGTCTCTCCCACTATAGTGGTCAGGTAGGTCTTGCTTTGGTGCTCAAGTCCAAGAGATTTTGTGAAGTCCTCTCTGAAACAGTTTATTTTGTGTCCTGGGAATGAGGATTCCTCTCAGGAATCCTTTGGTGATCTGTCAGATTTGAAAACTCTTATATCTGGAGGGAAAGCTGGTTTGTTATCAATAACATGTCTAGTTCTTTTTTTGTCCTTGTCACTTTTTGTTGTGAGTCCATAAGAGAAAGTTTGGAGGGGAAAAGGTGAATGTAACTTCAATAGTCTGTCTCTTGATCCACCCTGGAGAGCTGACAGGTTCAGAAGGGCCCATCAGACCCAGCCTCCTTATTGGACCCATTTTGCTGTGGGCCACTGATTCAAACCTAGTAAGACCTCTCCTCAGTCTTGCCTTTGTTTTTTGATAATTACTTAATTTAGTTTCTTTTGCTTGGAGCCGCAAGTCTCCAAGCTGTGAGACTGGCTGATCAGTCAGATGCTTACAAGTGTTGCAGGAATCTCGGGGTCCCCTCTCTTCCACACCCTGGGCCATGCCTATGCTGCTTCACACTTTCATGCAGGTGCATGTTTCTCTAACTGGCCTAACTTCACCAAGGAGAATTTAGAAATACTGTGGCCACTATGGGATATTTCTGGCATGCACTAGATGAATTATTTAAGGGACAATTTAGAACAAATAAGAAGAAAACCTTGGGAGGAGATTCTCTGACTTGTTTGTCTGAATGAAAGATCACTTTTTATAGTAAGAGATCACCTTCTCAAATTTTCCTACTTTGGTGATTAGTAAGTACGAACTTTTTAATCATACTGTTTGATTGAATCATTAAGGACTCTAGTTATTGCTTCAATAAGCTGTAATGCTTTTTCTCTGGTGTGTATATGTGTAAAAATAGGGCTTCTTTCATCTAACCCTTCTTTCCTTGTAGAGTTTAGGTAATTAGCTTTTTACAGTGAAATTTGTAATATAACTGTTTATAGAATAACTGTTTTAAGCTGGCTTCCTCCTGCTTCTTTCCCCCTTCTTTTCATTTTTTTTTACCTTTGGAAATTTGGAAATGAATCTGTTCATGCACATGCTCTGTCATTATGTATAAATTCTAGAAATATCTAGTGCAGATATAAAGTGAAGACTTTCCAAAAAAGGGGGAAAGCAGGGGAAATATTAAATTGTGTGTGCTTCTTTTGTATGTTTTCCCTTGCCAAGAGTGAAACTCAGAAAAAAAGTTAACTGTGAATTCGCGTAATAGACATGGTTCCCAGCTAGAAAGAAAAATTCAACACTGGGAACTTTTGGCAAAACTCCAGTCTTTAAATTTTTTTTTTTTTAAAGATTTTATTTATTTATTTGAGACAGAGAGAATGAGAGAGAGAGAGAGAGCACATGAGAGGGGTGAGGGTCATAGGGAGAAGCAGGCTCCCTGCCGAGCAGGGAGCCCGATGCGGGACTCGATCCAGGGACTCCAGGATCATGACCTGAGCCGAAGGCAGTCGCTTAACCAACTGAGCCACCCAGGCGCCCCTAAATTTTTTTATATTTTCATACAAAGATTTATTTATATTTGAAAAATCAGGAAAAGATATTCTTCTTAAATAGATAATTCTTTGGACAAATTAGAGTAATTGTTTAAAATCAACATTGTCTTCCTACTAATTTTATTAACATGTAAAAATCTTTAGCAAAATATTTTAGTTAGTACAAGAGGAGTTTAATTTTTCATCATTTAAATAGTTAAGATTTCCTGCATTACTTCCATGGATCTAGTAAGTAATCTTAGTTTCCACAAATTTTTTAGGGTTAAACAAATAAAGAAAACTGTGTTTAAATGAGAATGTAATGAGAGCTGTCTTTTGAAAGAGTTTAATCTTTTAAATTGTTATTTTCCGGCCCAAAATGTCAATAGTGCCAAAGTAGAGAAACCCAAAATTATAGATCTAGTCTGATCTGTCCAAGATTTCACCTTGATAATGTGGATTTGGATTCTTATATAAAAGTGCTTCTGAATTAAGTTCCTCTAGAAAGCGTTTTTTAAAAAGACTAACAAATATAAAATATTAAAATTTAGTTTATTTAATTTCTAGAAATTCTGGGACCATTAGATATAATGTATTATTGTACCTTATTAACTTGTATAAACCAATAAGAACAGAGCTCTTTTCTTTTGTAAGACTTTACAGTCTAATTTATTAATACCCTCTAGAGATAGGTATATATTTGAAATCACCCCCAAAAAGCTAAAAACTTTCCTCAATCAGAAAAACACAGAGAGAGCTTGCAGCCTTTGGTCTACAACCTCAAGTAAAAGTAAACACAGAACACAAAAACTCCACAGTTCAGATATCAAAGGGTTAGTCTCCTCTCCAATGAACAGAAAAATATTTTCTTAATTGATATGAGTTCACAAATAGTCAAACAGAAAAACAAGCCAGATTCTCTATTGTCTCTTACCTGACAAAGATCTCCATCCTCCCTTGCAGATTACTAAATGGCAAGACCATACAGACAGACTACCAGTCATTGCTGCAATCAAGTAGGAAACATTTATTGGCTACACACAAATTAAATTCATGTACACACAAGGTGCTCAAGACAGCCTACTCCCTGCTCTTGGTTGTAGAAAGCAACCAACAGGCTTGACCAAGCACCAGAAATAAAACAAAACTCAGAAAGGGGGGTCGGCGGGGGAGAAAGAAAGAAAGAAAAAAAACCTGTAGAAACTGTGAGTCAGCAAAGATAAGTTTCCAAAGTTGATTGGGAAACCCTACAGGAACCAAGAAAAAACATGCCTTGGCTTAACAGCTCTTTGAGTCCACTTCTCGGATGATGCCATTTTATTGAATCTAGCAAATAAAACCACTTGGGTATCTCAGTGGATGACCTATCAACATGTTAAAGTACAATGTTCAAAGAATTGAAACACAGTTCTCATACGAATATAGAATGAATACAAGTCAAATATTTTGCCTAATTTTTTATTTTATTTCCTTTTCTTTTTTAAAAAAGTAATCTCCACACTCAGCCTGGGGCTCGAACTCATGATCCTGAGATCAAGAGTCACATGCTTTACTCACTGAGCCAGCCATGCACCCCTTTTGTCCAATTTTTTAGATAATAAAGAACCTAGTCAAGAACTGTGAGGGGTCTGAGATTTTATCCTATTTGCAAGCAAAAAAAGTTACCTGCAGTGGATTCATGGATGCCAGAAGAAGACGCAAGATGCCTGGGTCAGAAGCAAAAAGAAATGTACTATTTGCAGCATAGCAAGCCGCATGAGCATAAGCACATTTGGTGCCAGTTCTTCCAACCACAATTTCTACACAGTGATATGAAGAAGGACAGGTGACACCTGCACAGCAGTGGGTTGCATTCTAGGAGAGGAACTCGGAGCTTAGGGAGTACACACTGAGCATGCCTGACCCCCAGCTCAGGAGGGAGATCTAGCTCTACCTTCCAAGGCCGTACGCAAAACTGTGCTTTGTTCTGGAAGCAAATCAATGTATCATCCAAGGCTGTTTGCTGTATAAACATTTTTGGAAAGATAATTCAGAACAAAGGCATTCACCTGTACTCATAAGACACACAGATATGTGAGAGACCATTGGAGGATTGTCTCCTAACATTAGCAATTAGAATGTTAAAGCTAATTCAAAAAACATTTTGAGAAACGATCTATTTATAGGCACTTGAGTAAAGGAATGTTAGAATAAAATTGCTAGGTTACTTCACAGTAAGAAACAAAAAAATACAACAAAATTTTGGAAGTTAACGTCTCTATCACACATAAATCTATAAGATAATATGAATTTCATAGTGTCTGGGCTCTAATCAAATAGTAAGAAGAATACTAAAACACAGGTAAAAGTGCCAGTTTAATTTTTTTAAAGAATTAAATAAACCTCATTTTTTAAATTAAATAAAGATCCAGTATGACATTAAAAATATATCTGTATCCTCTTGGCTTTATTTCCAAGTTTTGGATAATTTTTCATAAACTGTGAACATGACATAATTTGATATCCTTGCATGGAGACTGAGAATATACTTACCTTCACTGTTCACACAGTAAACATCTTCACATCTTTCAAAATCTTACCTGAAACTGTTAGCAAAGACTAATGTCCACAGTTGTCATGGTAATATTCAGAGTAAAATGTAATATTATCTAGAACACCGAGATCCAATTTTCTTTGATAAGTTTGCTCATATCCCAGAAGAAGACAAACAGCATGTCTCCTACCCGGGGATTTATCAACTACATGAATATTTTCGAAGAACAAACTTTTGCTTTGTAAATTTTCTCTATTGTTGGTCATTATCAATTTCATTGATTTCTGCTCTCATCTTGTTTCTTTTGTTTGATTTACTTTGGATTCAATTTTTGTTTTAAGGCTTCTGAGGTAGAAACTTAGATCAATATTGTTAAATGTTTCTGCATGTCTAATATAAACATCTAGAATGATAGATTCCCCTCCAAACATTGCTCTAGGTGTATGTTGCATATTTTGTTATTTTCTTTTTCTCTTTTTTTAAGTAGGCACCATGCCCAGTGTGGAGCCCAACACAGGGCTTGAACTCACAACCCTGAGATCAAGACCTGAGCTGAGATCAGGAGTTGGACGCTTAACTGACTGAGCCATCCACGCACCCCATACATCTTGCATATTTTGATAAGAAGTCTTTTCATTATTATTTAGCTCAAAATATTTTAGGTTTTTATTGTTATTTCTTCTTTGACCCAGGTTTATTTAGAAGTGTAATTTCCAAATACTTGGAGAGTTCCTAGGTATTTTTTGTTAGTATATTCTGCCTTTAATCAACCTTGTTGAGGTATAATTTTTGTACCAAAAACTGCACTCAATTCAAGTATACAATTTGATGACTTTTAACAGATACACAACTCTCATGATATCACTGCCAATCAACATGCTGAATTTTTCCATCAACCTCCAAATTTCCTCGTGCTCCTTTGCAATTTATTACCTCCCTGCAATAGATAGGTTAAAATTATTTAAAAGGCCTACTAAGTAGACAATAATAAAAAAAACTTAGTGTGGGATATTAATATCATATAATGTAGACCTCAAAAAAGGAAATATTACCCAGAATAAAGAAAGATAAATGATGATCATCCAAACAAACACGGAACATTCTCCTAACAGACATACTATAGGTCATATAAGAAATCTCAAAAAATTAAGAAAAAATGAAATCATACAAAATGAAAAAGAGAAATACAACCCTTGACAATCAGGAGAGATAGCCTGGCATGTTTTCTGAGGAAAAACAGAATAGATTTGTTGTAAAGTTCAGTTTGTTCCAGAATATTAAAGAACATAGTGAAGGATAAAACTTGATTGTGTATAGGAAGTTATAGAAGTTTTGATGAAAGTGAATTTTATTTGCCATGCTTTATAATATCTGAATCTGAAAGAAAACAGACAACATATGTTAAAATTTTGGCAAAATTTCCTTAATTTTGATGTGTTTATTTATAAGTATATGTTAATACGCTTTATTGCCAAAGACTAAATTAAAGCAATACTGGAATTTTATTTTCTCCCTGTGAAAATATAAATTGAGCTTGAAATATTTAGTCTGCTTTGAACAAGCGTAATAAGTTCCTGACAATTTTGTAACCTTCTTCTGTTTTTATAGCATATTGTTGTCACTTTGATTTATGTGTAGTTAAGGTATAACTTGTCATTGGTCACAGGTAATTGTGTTCCTGTCTCAATCAAATGACCAAATCTTTTCTTATAATTCTTTATTTTGCTTCCTTGAGATCAGATCCTAAATTCAGGAAAATAAAATTTTTAGGATGTCTTTTTATTTTTTTTATTGTGATAAAATATACATAAAAGGTACCATCATAACCATTTTTAAGTGTACAGTTCCGTAGCATTAAGTACAGTAAGTACTTTGACACTGCAACCAACGCCACCGTCCATCTCTTTTCATCTTCCCCACCTGAAACTTCATACCCATCAAACAATATCTCCTTCCCCTGCAGCTCCTGGCAACCGTAATTCTGTTCTCTGTCTTTATGAATTTGACTACTCTAAACAGCTCATGTAAGTGGAATCATGTAGTAGTTCTCATATTATGACTCGTTTATCTCACTTAAAATGTCTTCAAGGTTCATCCATGTGGAGCATGTGTCGGAATTTTCTTGCTTTTTAACGCTGAATAATATTCCACCTCATGTACATTCCATGTTTTGTTTATGCCCTTCATCCTTCAATGAACACGTGGATTGCTTTCACTAATGCTGCTACGAACATGGGTGTACAGATATCTTTTCAAGACCTTGCTTTGAAATCTTTGGGGTGTATATGAGAAGTGGAATTACTGGATCATATGGTAATTCTATGTTTAATTTTTTTTTTTTTTTTTTTTTTTTAGGAACCACCATACCAGTCTTTGTAGTGGCTGCACCATTTTATATTTGCACCAGGAACATCAAGTGTTCCACTTTCTCCACACCCTTGCCCACACTTGTTACTTTCTGTTTTTTTAAAACAGCTATCCTAATGGTTGGGAAATGATATCCCATGGTAGTTTTAATTTGCATTTTTCTCCAATGGTTAGTGATTTGAACATTTTATCTGTGCTTTTTGGCCATTTGTATATTTTCTTTAGAGAATTGTCAATTCAATTTCTTTTCCCATTTTTAAATCTGGTTATTTTTTTTGTTGAATAGTAGGGGTTCTTTATATATTTCCGTGTTCTAAGCCTTAATTAGATATATGATCTGCAAATATTTCCTCCCATTTCATGGGTTTCCTTTTCACTCTGTTGACAGTGTGTTTTGATGCACAAAAGTTTTAAATTTTGATATAGTCCAATTTATTTTTTCTTTCGTTGTCTATGCTTTTAGTGTCATATCCAAGCAACCACTGTGCCAAATCCAATGTCTTGAAGCTTTTTCCATATGTTTTCTTTTAACAGTTTTGATTCACTTTAAGTTAATCTCTTGTATATGGTATCATGTTCGAGTCCAACTTCATTCTTTGTATGAGAATATTTGCTGAAAAAACATGGAATGCTTTACAAATTTGCATGTCATACCTGTGCAGAAGCCATGCTATCTTCTCTAACATCATCCCAATTTTGGTACATGTGCTGCCAAAAGAAGCACTCAATGTCTTTTTAAATTAAAATTAAAATTATCTTTGAGATTTCTCAACGAGCCCCTGGAAAATCACAATGATTTATACATTTACCTTATAAAAAGAAAGATGCCAGAAATACTTTACATTGCCCCGCTATAATTTATATTTCTGAATTAGCTTGTCACTATTATAAGAAATTCATGGGGAAAATTGTCAAATGAAAGGATAATTTTGTACAGATAAAATGTTATTCATATAAAATTTTCTGATTGTACATTGTATAAAACAAATTGACAGGCTCAAGAGATTTGTTAATGCTTTCATTGTCCGTGATATGGTCTTATCTGTGGAAAAATTCTGATAAAATTGTTATGAAAGAGTTATATATTATAGTGCAATGGAAAAGTTTACTCTCCTCAATTTTGATGTTGTTCATTACTATAATAAATCAATCTTATCATTTAGTCATACCAAGAAGCAGGCAGTTCTGCTTCTTTGGTGGTTATAATACAAAAACTATTCTTTACCAGATCCAGGAGCTATATTCTTAAATAGTTCTTCAAGAGACAGACTTCAAAAACTTAATTTGTAAACCATGTAATGAGAAATGAGAAAACAATTTGTAATCCACGTATTGTGACATAATTACTATACCCCAAAGAAATTACTTTTTGTGGAAAAATCTTCAGAATTAGCCTGGAAACACTGCTTTTGCCTCATCAATGGAAAAAAATTTTTTTAAACAAACAAGTTCAGTTTTTGAAGAATATGCTAAAATTGCAAGGTCATGAAAGGTGTTTTTGCTCTTTTTGATGTATAACATGGAGTTACACATTAATATGTATCTTTAACATATATTCAGTTCCAAAATAAAACATATTTCATTTTAAATATTAGTCTTTACAAAGTAGGCTTTGTCTTACATAATTCAAAGGAAATTAAGCATCTTTGTTTTCTTACTGAATAAAGAGTCTAAAGTTATCCTTATATGTTTTTAAATTATTAGATATTACAATTTTAAATATTTTAACATTAAAATTATTATTTAAATAAATATTAGATTTTATTTTTTGTTGATATGCTAATACAAAAATTTTTCACTTAGGCTCACTTTTTTATTATATATCATACAAAAATGGACAAAATACTTTTTTAAAATGTGGAGAGTTCATAAGTAAAAGATTAGAAAATGTTGGGCTGGGGCGCCTGGGTGGCTCAGTCAGTTAAGTGTCTGCCTCCGGCTCAGGTCATGATCCCAGGGTCCTGGGATCAAGTCCCGCATCAGGCTTCTTGCTCAGCAGGGAGTCTGCTTCTCCCTCTGCCCCTCCCCCTGCTCATTCTCTCTCTCTCTCTCTCAAGTAAATAAATAAAATCTTAAAAAAAAAAAAAGAAAATGTTCGACTATGTAATTATATACTAGTTTATAGATAATTTTCTTAGTGAAAGCTAATAATAGGTCTATGTTAGTTAAAACATAATTTTGTAATAACTCAATAAAAAGGGAAAAATTTTAATAGATATATACATAAATCCTAATTGTGTTTAGGCATTCATAAGAATCATATCTGTGTTAAAGTACCATTTAAAAATATTGAAGCTGCTCAATTTAAAATTTTTACTGAATTTTAAAATTGTTTTAGGAGAGTATTTTGACATTTTATCCATTTTATAAGGCAGCTAGATAAAAAAGGACATTCTTAAAAATGCTTACATAGTAACAATTTGGTAGCTAAAAATGGAAACATATATAGCCTTTGTAGTTTCAACTTAAATAGAGACAGGATAAACCCTCTTTCTTTTTCTCTAGTCTGTGGCCCTTGTAAATTAAAATATTTTGCTAATGGCAAATTTAACATGCCTGAGGCTTTCAAGCGTGTTAAAGCCTCCTCTTCTTTATGACACACAAGTACTGATCCCAAACCTGGGTGTTCATGCTTTTATTCAGCAAACATTTATATTATCAGTTAGACTGCTGCTAGAGTGCACTGATGAGATGATGAGGATCCATATCAGGCAAAAGGAACAGAAAAGACAGGTTTAAAATATATTTGAGGTAGAATGTATAGAATACGGAGACTGATTAGAATTAAACAAGAAAGGAAGTTTGAGACTTTCAAAGAGGACATAATCATGATTCTCATACAAGAGTAAATTGGACACCTGCCAAAGATTTTATTTCCTTCATTAATTAATGAGGAAGTCATCGATGTTACAATTGATTCAAATGAGATTTAAAGAATCACACATATATAAAGATTAAGTATGTTAAAATTAATTTGCAAATAGTTCCAAAACTGGCTTATTCCACGGGAGGTAGAGAGAAATCAGTTGTGTTAACCCCAGACAAAATCCACATGCAAGATTTTGGACAGCAATCATTTGCATAGCTATTAGTTATCTATACCTTATAAGAATTGTAAAAGAACTCAAAGACAATGAGAAGTACAGAGAACCTATAGAATCGGATACTAGTAATGGTGTGCTTAGACAACTGTTTAATTTTCCATTGAAGACATCCAGTAGTCCTTTTGGTCCATTTCAAAAGATAAAAGATAAGGAGTTTAATTTTTAAATTTTCGAGTTCATGGTTTTTTTTTTCAGAGACTTAAAGACAAGTGCTCTCTCTATTTGGCATTTGGTAATTGGTGTTACTTTTCCAGGGAAGAGTGATGACAAGGCTCGTAAGAGTCTTGAGAAGGTTTATTGATCTGAATCTACCAGAAGGAACACAGTAAAACATTGTTAAGAAAATGGGCTCTCAAGTTAGATTGCCAAAGTTCACATTCTGACTTCATTACTAACTAGCTACTGACTTTGGGCAAGTTATTTACTTTCTCTATAACTCAGTTTCTTCGTTGCTAAAATGAGAATAACAGGATTTAATTTATAGGACTGTTGAGAGGATTTCATTAGATAGTAAATGTCATGTACCCGACATACGGTAAGCACTCAGTAAACGCTATCTATGAGTAGCCTGAGAGAAAGGCTACTAATATCGCTGGTCTTCTTATAAAGAGTATATTTGGATAGAAGCTTGAATAAATTCACAAATCTTTCCCTGATAACAGCATGTTCCAGTTCTCTGGAATTTCCATTCGCACATATCCTCAGCCTATCGCTTTCAGAGCCAACCCCGTAAGATGCAGGTGAGAGCGTTATCACGAGGGGTGGAAGTAGCTGCCCCACTGCCACCATGGAAATCTCATCCCTTCATCACTTACGCCCTCTCGGCATCTTACATCCCATGGCACTCACCTGTCAGCAGTGGGTATATTCTAGACAAATCCAAACTCTGACACTGTGGCGCCAACAGGATCGCTAGGCATCTTCCCCGCGGCAAGTACTTATCAATCAAATAAGTTAGTTTTAATCAGGTAAAAATTTCCAAAATTACATAAACCCTACATGTCAACCAGGGAAAATAAACATTCTAAAACAAAAATAAGACATATTAGTAGGAAATGCTGAATGACAGACAGCTTGGATAAATCCTATTGCTAAAAAATAAAGGTAAAGGAACACTCAACAAAGCAGTTTTATACATGTACCCCAGCCACTTAAGGAATCTGCAATTCCTTTTCTTTTTTTAAGTTTTTTTTTTTTTTTTTTTTTTTTTTTGTCAGAGAGAGCACGAACAGGGGGAGCAGCATGCAGAGGCAGAAGCAGCCTCCCCTGCTGAGCAAGGAGACTCGGCTCCCAGGACCCCAGAATCATGACCTGAACCAAAGGCAGACGCTTAACTGACCGAGCCACCCAGGCGTCCCTGCAATTCTTTTTTTTTCAATTGCAATGAATTGCAGCTTCAATAATCGCAGCTATCATAACAAAAAATGCTTAAGAAAAAATACTGGAAAGATATACATCAAATTATTAACCAGGATTGAGCCAGGATAATGAGTTGATGGCTTTTTTCATTTTCTTTACATTTTACTCTGCTCTCCGAATTTTATATAATGAATCACTTCAATGTTTAATTAAAAAATAAAGGAAACTAAATCCCACAAACCCCTCCAGGATGCGCTTTTGAAGCCTCAGACAGAAGAGAAGGGAGAAATGTAGACATATAAGGTAATATAAATTGTCTTAATTATTTAATTTTTTTCACTAACTGCTATGTCAATAACGCACATTTCCCTAAGTTGTTAATACAGAAAATACTGCTCCTGTATTGGGAATACTCTTGAAGAGTTATGGAGCACCTGGCAAAGAAAAGTAGCCAACTTTATGATAAAAAGTTCTGTACTCCCCTGGTAAATGCGCAGTTGTTATTCCAGCTTTAGCAATAGCAAGTGAGCACTTCTGTTAAAGTTACCAAGTTACTTACGCCCCCCCAGTTTCCATGGTAACGACTTTTTTTGGGGGGGGTAATATGGTATACGCGTAAGAATCACAAAATTAAGAATGGAATTTTTTTTCAGAAGTTCCACAGCACGAGGCTGAGAGCTGGGTGGTCTGCATTTGAATGGACCTTAAAATAGATCGGCACTTCTGGTCCCTTGGTAGGGATCATAATATAATGTTCCTCAGTCAAACTGAAAGAAGATGTGGAAATGAGAAGAAACAATCAATAAGGGATTTAACTTCAAAAACAGGAAAAATACTGCTTACCACAGCATGCTAATGGCCTGGAGGTGGAGGGCTGGAAAAGTGATTCTCTCAGTGTTGCTTCTGCAGGCCCCTAGAAAGGAATGCATAGGTTACACACAGAAAATCTCTTTCTCTATGGTAACAACAACTTTCCCCAGGGCAATGGGAAACAGGAAGGGAAAAAGTTTCTGCAGGTCTGAGGCGGAGTTAAATAGATGAATTTTTTGGTAAACAATCATACTTCACCAGCTCCAACTCTGTTACCAAGGACCCTATGCTGGCCTTGCTCTCCGCCCCCCCCCCATCCTATCAAAGTTTACTCTTAACAATCTGGATAAATGTTCTCAAAATGTAAATAGTTGATTCTAGTCATTATGTTAGATATTTACTCACAATAGGGAATATGCGCGTAACCTCTAGGAATGTTGCTCTAAGGATGGCATTTAAGACATGAAGACAGGTTAGAGAGAAAAGAATCCTTTGGTGTGTCCTAAATTATACTCCTGTAGCTGCCTTCTTATAAAGCCATAAAATTAGGCCTATCCAGAAAGATTTTTTATATTTCTTCTATTTTTAATTGTAGTAAAAAACACATAAAATGTATCATCTTAAACTTTTTTAGGTATACAGTGCAGTAGGGTTAAGTATATTCACATTGTTGTGCAATGCATCTTTAGAACTTTTCTATGTTACAAAATAGATTCTGTACCCATTACACAACAACTCCCCATTTCTCCCTGCCCCATCCCTTGACAACCATTATTCTACTGTTTTATGAATTTGACTACTTTAGGTATTTCATATAAGTGGAAGTGTACAGTGTTTGTCTTTTTGTGACTGGCTAGTTTCATTTAGCATAATGTCTTCAAGTTTCATCCATGTTGTAGCATGTGACATGATTTCCTTCCTTTTTAGGGCTGAATCATATTCCATTATTATGTATTTACCCCCTCTTGGCTACTGTGAATAATGCTACTATGAATGGGGACAAATATCTCTGCAAGATCCTGCTTTCAATTCTTTTGGATATGTGCCCCGAAGTGGGATTGCTGGATCATATGTTAACCGTATTTTTAATATTCGGAGGCAACTCCGTACTGTTTTCTATAGCAAACACAACATTTTGCATTTGCACCAACAGTGCACAAGGGTTCCAATATTCTTGCCAACACTTGTTATCTTATGTGTTTTTTTTTTATAGTAGCCATCCTAATAAGTGTGAAATAATAATATCTCATGGTGGTTTTGAAGATCTATATTTTTGATACAACTTTTTTCTAATTTATAAATGTTGCCTATAACTTCACCGAATTGTAATATCATAAACCTGCAAATATGACAATACTTGGCAAATAATGATACACAGGAATTTAAAAGCTTAGTGATTTCCCAATACCCACAAGAAATTGGTGATAATTTGAAAGTTGAATTTGAAGCTATGAATCCCCTAGTTATTTACTTAAGTCCTGAAAGTATACATAAACTCCTGACTTCCATGTTCTGTTATTATTTCTCTATGCTAAAATATGTATTTTTTTTACATGGATATTGCTGCCACCAAATTTTTATGAAGAACATACATAAAGCCAGTATTTTTCCACATGTTCACACAAAAAGGAGTCTTTACAATAAGTTACTTAAATGAAAATGAAAAGAAAATAATTTCTGATTAATAATAAGCATCATAAAACACAACTTTTTGATACAGCTTTAAGAAAATGTAAAAGCACATAAATCCGAGGCAACAAAAGGAAGTCTGTCAAAATAACACAAGAAATTTTGGAGTAACTTAATGTTTCACAAAATATGTGATTTTCAATTTAAAAGATGTTACCTTGATGGTCCGTGTACAATGCTTGATTAAAATTATGTGATAAAGTCTAGTAGAGCACCAAAATTCATCAAAATTGATTCATTTATATGTACTAAAGTATAATTTTACAAAGTCCTTTGGATGATTTTGACACACACTGAAGTTTGGGAACCTTTTCCCTAGATAATGCTTTGGTGGTTGTCACCTCAGTATGACACTGAAGGGACATTGTACCCAACTTTTCACCTCACTTTCAAATTTTGCCTATTTTTTTTTTTCATAGCAAATAAAAATGTTAACACTTTGTACTCTTTATTTTTCTGAGGTCTTGAAAATGCCTCCCAATGTCACTTCACATTTAGGGTCATCTTCTGTCTCTTACTCCTCAGGCATTTTTAATAGGATGAGTCCCAAATATTAAATAAAGTAAAATGCTACTGTTATAATATTTAAATAAAATAATCTTTGTACATATAATTTCATATAATTTATGGGAAAATTTGAGAGATGTGGGTTGTTTGCCAAATTATAATGGAGACTACCAAAACTCTGTATTTGCCACGGTAGACTTTAGACGAGATCTCATGTTATAATGCTGGTAATGTATTATTTCTTCTGCATAATAAATGTTATTGTTAAATGAATAGTTAACATTGATTCTTTTGTTGCACATTCCTAATGAAATTATAGTTCTTTCTAGGTGTGCTGACAGGACTAATTTCCGATCTCAGTTTTTAGAAATTTGTTCTTCCTTTATACAATAATACTCTGAAACAGTTCTAAGCAGTCTAAGGAGGAAGAAACTTCTAGTAGTAACACATTCTATTTCACATGATTCTCATGAGTCATCTCAATAATATGTTGTTTTGAAGGTCAGCAGCTGGCAGGAAAAAGCAGAAAAGAAATAATGCATGAAGTTTTAAAACTTCATAGTACACCTGGAAATCTCTATGCAACTGGTACATATAAGGCTGTTTATGCTTTTAGATTTTTCCACACCTTAAATTTACTGCTCAAAAATGTGATCAATTCTCTATGTAGCCACAGGCATGGTATAATATTTGTCTAGCAAACTGAAGGAAAACAAAAGAAATATTTTTATGTCTAAATGTCCCCTTTTAATTATATACATGTTTATTGTAGAAAATTTGAGAAATACAATCTAAAAGCAAAAATAGCATCACTCAAAATTCCACCTTCCAGAACAACCATAATAAATATTTTCATCTTCATATGAAAAATATACTTATGTTAATGGACATATATATAGTTCAGAAAAGAGCTACAAAAAAGTTCTCTGAGGTATTGAAATGAATTGTGCAAATGTCTAGCAATACCTTGCATTTTTACAGTAATATAGTAAAGATGCTCATGTCCAGGAATGTTGGCACAAGTACATATTCCAAATATACCCATGAAGAGGTTGAACTTTCAATCAGACCAATGCATAGTTAGTCTAAGCTAACCTGTTCATTCTGATTTTATCCATTGATATATTTACCTATGTGAAGTGGGAAAAAAAATGCCACCACCACACTGAGATGACAGTAAAATCACCTTGAAAAATAGGAGTTATACAAGAAAAGGAACAAATCTAACAGCACTGGAGACAAAGCAGAGTGTTATTGTCATATAGAAAATTTGAGGAATTTCTTGAAAATATACAGTGGATAGTGGGATGAGTGTTAGAAACCTCAGAGGAATGCAAAGCACTGAGCCAGCAGGGCTGATAATGTGAGCTGGCCACAGGCCAGTTCATTAAAAGAATTGTGCAATACTTGGGACAGACCCAACTTGAATGATCTTTGGCTCCCAGGCTAAATCCCATTAGAAGAGTTAAGGTGGAAATTCTGACTAAGGGGAAATGAAGATCCACCATGAGCCTCTGGGCTAAAATAAGGTAAAAAAGTAAAATCTGACCCTCAAATGGGCATGAATGAACATGAAGAAAATCCCAAGGACATGTAGCTTTAGGTCAAAATGAGTTGGACCACAGTGATCTTTTCCTTATCTCACCATCCCAGGTAGCTCAGTAGGTTGTCTGTTTATCTATGGGCCCTTCAGAAAAATTGCCTTTTATCCCCTGGCAAGAAGCATTCCTTAAGCTTTCCCCCACCACACTTATGGAACCCAAAGTCACTCTTCTTGGGGGAGGGGGCAGTTCTCAATAGGATAGAAAGCTTGAGAATGGCCAAAGCTTGAAAATCCTTCATTTATAAATGTGAACACAAAACAATGAGTTATAAGGCATTTTGAGGAAAACAAATAGCAAGAGAGATACCAAAATCAATACACAAATATGAAGGAAAAAAATGATCTTCTAAAAATTTATAACTCATATCTTCAAATAAATTTGAAAGGTGATTGCACCCAAAAAATGAAACTATCAGAATAAGAGGATTTTTTGAAATTAAAAGCATGGTACTATGATATAAAAAAAAAAAAAAGAAAGAAAAGAAAACTCCATTGTAGGACTGAAGAAGGGTAATAAAATATTTGTAGAACAACCAAATGACTGAAAGATAAAGTAGGAAGAAATTCACTTTTTAGGCGCTAAGCAAAGAGGTGGAAAAAATAGTTAAGAAAATATGTAGTGACATTTGTCATTCCTTCTAGCTACTCAGCAATTTTGAACATCTTTCCAATATTGGAGGAATTTCCTTCCTTATGAACATCACCAGGATAGAAGCCACTTTCTTTCTCACCCTCCTTTGTTTGAAGGTAAAATTTGATGAGTTAAAAATAAATATTGCAAACTCCAGGGCAACCCCTACTAAATTATTTTTTTAAGAAGCATAATTAATATGCTAAAAGATAAGTGGAATCACAAAATGCTCAATTGAAACACAGGAAACAGAAAAAAAGGTACGATAAGGGAACAAAAGAAATTCAATGAGTAGAAAACAGTTATAAACAAGGTAGATATTTGTCAAACTATATCAATAATCACTTTAAATGTGAATAGCCTAAATACATAATTAAAAGACAGAGATTTCAGAGTGGATAAAAAATTCAAACAAAACTATATGTTGTTTACAAAAAAGCCACTTTAAATATAAAGATATAGATTAAAAATAAAGGGATGGAGAGAGATATACTATACTAACATTAATAAAAAAGAAAGCTAGAGTAGCTATATTAATTTCAGAAAAAAGCACAGTCCAGAAAAGAAAATTATTAGGGATAAAGACATACATTACATAACGATTATCAAATGTCCAAGAAGACCTAACAATTGATGTATGCATACCTAACAACAGGTCTTCAAAATAAATGAGACAAAACTGATAGAACCATTAGGAGAAATATATAAATCCACTATTACATGTGAAGACTTCAACACCTCTCTGTAGGTAATGCATAGATAAAGCAGGAAGAAAATCAATAAGAATATAATTGACTAGAACAGTACTATCAATCAACTTGGTCTAATTGACATTTGTAGAATACTCTATACAATAGGAGCTGAATACACATTCTTCTCAAGTCCACCTGGAGCATTCATGAAGGTAGACTACACTCTGGGACATAAAAGCCTCCTTTAAAAATTTAAAAGAATAGAAATCATGCAAAATATGGTCTCAGATCATAATGGAATTAAAACAGATCAATAAAATTCTAGATCTGAAAAATTCCCAAATATTTGGAGATTAAACAATATACATCTATATGATACATGGGTCACTAAAGAAGCCTCAAAAGAATATTAAAATTTTGAACTAAAGGAAAACGAAAATACACTTATCAAAATTTGTGGAATGCAGGAAAAACAGTGCTTAGCAGCAAATTTTTCTATATTAGAAAAGAGGAAAATATAAAATCAATAATTCAGCTTAGGAAACCAGATAAAGAAGAGCAATTTATACCTAAAACAAGCAGAAGAAAAGAAATAATAAAAATTAAAACAGAAATTAATGATATTGAAAAGAGGAAAACATTAGGAAAAATTAGCAAAACCAAAAGCTGTCATTAAAAAAATGATTAGTAAAATTGATAAATCTGTGGCCAGGCTAACCAAGAAGAAAGAGAAGACACAAATTATTAATATCAGATATAAAAGAGGGGTCATCAGGGGGTAAGGGGATGGGGTAACTGGGTTGGACATTGGGGAGGGTATGTGTTGTAATGAACCCTGAGTGTTATAGAAGACTGATGAATCACAGACCTGTACCCCTGAAACAAATAATACATTATATATTAATTTAAAAAAATAAAAAAATAAAAGGGGGGTCATCACTACAGATCCTATGGAAATTAAAAAGATAATAAAGGAATACTATGAACAACTCCATGCCCACAAATCTGATAATTTAGATGAAATGGACCAATTCCTTGGAAGACCAACTTGCCAAAACTTACACAAGAAAAGACAATATTTATATCTGTTAAAGAAATTTAATCAGCAATTAATAACTTAGCATCCGAAACAGAATGCACCAGGCCCAGATGCGTCCACTGGTGAATTATACCAAACATTTAAAGAAGAAATCATACCCATTCTCTACATCCTCTTTCAGAACATAGAAGCAGAGAGAATAATTCCTAACTCCTTTTATGTTAGCATTACTCTAACATCAAAACCAGACAAAGACATTAAAAGAAAAGAAACTACAGATGAATTTCTCTCATGGATATAGATGCAAAAAAACTCAACAAAATCTATAAAAAGAATTACACACCATGAACAAGCGAGATTTATCCCAATTATGGTTTAACATTCAAAAATCAATTAATGTGGGGTCCCTGGGTGGCTTAGTTGGTTAAGCATCCAACTCTTGATTTCTGCTCAGGTCATGATCTCAGGGTTGTGAGATCAAACCCTGAGTCAAGCTCCATGCTCCATGGGAAGTCTGCTTGAGATTCTCTCTCTTCCTTTCCCTCTGCCCTTCCCTCTGTTTGCTTTCTCTCTCTCTCTCTAAAATAAATACACTTCAAAGTGTCATAGTTAAGATCATGTGAGTTTTAAGGTGACAGAATTATTGTAGGTGCAGGGCATGAATGATATGTAAGAGTCAGGACTCTTAAGAACACAGAGAAGATAAAGAACGTCATAAACAAGCCTGGTGACAATAGTTTGAGTTTAGTCCTGGGCTATGTTTTGGAATGATGGGAAGATATTTCCTTGGTGAAGTTATTCAGCTTGAGTTGATGAGGGTAGACAAAATTTGTTTGAGTAATAGATGCTTTCTGAAGACATCTTTGACTTCATGTCTCCCACTGTGGGTCTGCTGCTATGGGCCCCCACCAAGAAAACCTAGATAAATATGCTAGAAGAGAAATGTCAAACTTTCCCCATGAGTGCTATGTTTCCTCTTGATAGAAAAAATGGACAACCTTAGAAGTGGGTAAAAAATATAAAAACTCAACTGGGGCAATCAAAAAGAAAGAGTAGGGGTGCCTGGGTAGCTCAGTGGGTTAAGCGTCTGCCTTCGGCTAGGGTCATGATCCCAGGGTCCTGGGATCGAGTCCCGCATTGGGCTCCCTGATCAGCAGGGAGCCTGCTTCTCCCTCTCCCTCTGTTGCTCCCCCTGCTTGTGCTCTCTCTCTCTCTGTCAAATAAATGGATAAAATCTTTAAAAAAAAAAAAAAGAAAGAAAGAAAGTGTAAATAACAGGGAAAACAAAATGGACCACTGAAAATTTACCCCACTTGCTGCTGCAAACGGGTATTAAAAGGGAGTATCTTTGATGCAGTAATAGTGACTCTAGGCCTAGAAAGTTAAGTGTCAGAAGAGTGCATAGAGGAGGACAGATCAGATTGGTCCTTATTGGATCCCTGAGGATAGGCTTTGGAGGTATCACCAGCAGCTACAGTTCAGAATTCTGCTGAGTTGGATTCTCTGGTTGACTATATGTGAGGCAAGTAAGAAACTGCACCAGAAGATCAGATTCAAAGGCCTAAGAATTTCCAGGGCAATAAGAAAAGAATGAAAAATGCTTTGGGAACTTTGTAGGAAATGAAGAAATACAGACAGTAGGAGATTTGGAGAATGGAGAAAGCAATGAAATGAATTGTACTTAAATAATTCCTTGATACAAATGTGGAGGAATAGGTTCAAAGCAAGGCATGGAGCATTGTCATGATTTAAAGCCCATGCTCAGTTCAGTCCTGGGTGCCAGCAGGAGAAGGTACAAAAGGGGGAAAAATAAGTGCTTTTTCTATGCATGATAGATCACATGAGCCGACCACACTGCAAATTTTTGAATTTTTCAAAAACAAGAATGAGTCAAATGAAATTTCTGCATAATAAAATTATGTGCAAAGTTGGATATTATTCCCCAAATATGTTGAAAACATGGCGGCAGAATTACTATCTTAACAGAGGACTACTTTTAACTGAGGTGAATTTGATATGTTTGGGTCTCAGAAGAGCTGGTTTTGAATTAACTACTGCCATATAGGCCAAGTTCAAACCAAACTGTTTTCTCTCTCTCTCTCCTTTTTTTTTTTTTTTTTGTTCATGATTCTCTTTGCTCACCTTCCTTTTCTTAACACATGTAGATCAGAAACAGTGTGGATCTGGACTGTACTATGTGTCAGAAACTGAGTTGTCTACTCTAACTTCATCTGCTATTTTCTTTCTCCTCAGAAGCAGATCCCTGAGTTTTAGCTGGGTGTGAGACATGTGAAATGAATACTACTTTTCTATCCTTCACACTTCCACCCCAACACATAACTAAGTTCCAACCGATGAAGTATGAGTAAAAGTGTCTGGGATTTTTAGCTTAAAGGGAGCTGACTCAGCAGAGAAGAACCCCTTTTTGTTTTTCTGCCTTTCCTCCTTCTTCTGGCTAGTAGCTATCTAAGCCTGGGAGACGGTGGAACAACCACTGGAAGTCTAGATCTCTACTGATACCATAGAGCCACTTCACCAACCCTGGACTCTTTTCTTTTCTTTTCCTTCTTTGATTTATTTATTTATTTATTTGAGAGAGAGAGAGAGGAGGGGCAGAGGGAGAGAGAAGCTTTTAGCAGACTTCTCACTGAGCTTGGAGCCTGACTCTATCTCAGGACCCTGAGATCATGAACTGAGCCAAAACCGAGTTGGATGTTTAACTGACTGCATCTCCCAGAGGCCCCAAAGCCCCCTGGAATATTTCTTTTTGGTCTTTCATTTGAGAGAGAAATAACCTCTATCTTGTTTTAGCTACTGTTACTTTGGAATTTCTTTTACATGCAGCTAAAACTAATACTGACTGATGTATACCACACATTTAGGCTTAAGAACATCATTTTGCTTGGTCAAAATTTAGGGAGTGTGGAGCATAGTGTGTGTATGTGTGTAACTGTAATACAGGCGTACCTCGGACATACTGTGGGTTCAGTTCCAGACCACCACAATAAAGCAAGTCCAGGGGTGCCTGGGTAGTCAGTCATTAAGCGTCAGCCTCTGGCTCAGGTCATGATCCCAGGGTCCTGGGATTGAGCTCCACACTGAGCTCCCTGCTCAGCGGAAGCCTGCTTCTCCCTCTCCCTCTGCCCGTGCTTGCTTTCCCTCTCTTGCTGTGTGTCTCTGTCAAATAAATAAATAAAATCTTAAAAAAAAAAAAGTCAAATAAGGTTTTGGTTGCCCAGTGCACATAAAAGTTATGTTTATATTATACTGTAGTCTATTAAGTGTGCAAAAACATTTGCCTAAAAAAACAATGTACATACCTCAATGTAAAAACACCATATTGCTAAGATGGCGGCGGAGGAGAAGGAGACCTAAATTGCATCTGGTCCCAAGAATTCAGCTAGACATGTGTCAAACCATTCTGAACACCTATGAACTCAAATGGAGAATGAAGAAAAGAATAGCAGCAACTCTATGAACAGAAAAGTGACTGCTTTCTGGAAGGTAGGACGTGCGGAGAAGTGAACCCTAGGCGATATTCGGGAGGATAGACGGTGGGGGAGGGGGCCTCCGTTGGCCGCTTCCGGCAAGTGATAGAGCCTCGGAGCACAAAATCGGAACTTTTAGAAGTCTGCTCCGCTGAGGGACGTCGCTCCAATGGCTAAGTGGGGGGTGGAACCCTCGCTGGGACAGTGTGGTCTCAGGGCCCTCAGGGTCACAGGAAGACTGGGGGTGCCGGAGTGCATCAGAGCTCCCAGGTATCGGAGCGGGGAAGCCGGCTGCAGAGACAGAGCTGAGGCGTGGGCTCTCAGCTCAGGGTTGCCATAAACCATGATCCACAGCACAGTCGGGCCACTGCTCCTCCAGCAGGGACCCAACAAGCGGCAGATCTGGGGAGACCCCCCTTCCTCCCCTGGGGGGAGTGGCGCGGGAGCTCACCGCAGGGATCTGCTGGGTTTGGAGACTCCAAACAGGGTCGTGAGCCAGACACAGAAACGCTCGGTCATAGGCTGGGTGAGCACGGAGTGTGGTCAGAGACGGGGGAGACGGGAGTGATTGACTGCTTTTCTCTGGGGGCGCACTGAGGAGCGGGGTCCCGAGTTCTTGGCTCCTCCGGGGTGGAGATTGGGAGGCCGCCATTTTCACTGTCATCCTCCAAAGCTGTAGGGAAAGCTTGTAGGGAACAAAAGCTCCCGAGAGCAAACCCGAGCACATTACTTAGCCCGGACTGGCAAGGGCGGGGCAGTTCCGCCTCCGGCAAAGACATTTGGGAACCATGGCAACAGGCCCCTCCCTCAGAAGATCAGCAACACAATTCACAGCGCTCACCATAGCACATACCCTCCCCAATGTCTATCACCCAGCCACCCCATCCCTCCCACCCCTCACATTGAATGGAGCACTGGGTGTTATATGCAAACAATGAATCATGGAACACTACATCAAAAACTAATGATGTAACGTATGGTGATTAACATAACATAATAAAATAAAATTTTTTTAAAAATGAATTAAAAAAAAAAAAAAGATCAGCAACAACAGCCAGCCAAGACCAAGTTTACCAATGAGAACGGCAGAATTCCAGCACTAGGGGAATACAGCACATAGAATTCATGGCTTTTTCCCCATGATTCTTTAGTCTTTCAAAGTTAATTTTTTAAATTTTCTTTCTTTTTTCTTTTTTTTTAATTTTTGAATTATTCTTATTTCTTTTTACAACCAACTTCTTATCTTATTAATTCCCTGTTTAAAAATCTTCTTTAATTTTCATTGTTACAATCATATTCTATCCCTTCATTGTATTGAATCTTATTTTTTGATTTCTTTAAAATTTTGGGATGCAGTTTCTTCTAACAGACCAAAATGTACCCAAAATCTAGTATATGGCTCTGTTCTATTCACCTGCCTGATCACATTCTCTCTTATTTTAAAAAAAATTTTTCTTCTTTTTTCAGCCAACTTCTTCTTCTTTTTTTATTCCTTTTTTAAAATATTTTTTTAATTTTCATTTTTACAGTCATATTCCATCCCTTCATTGTATTTAACCTTATTTTTGTATATATATAAATTTTTCTTTCTTTAAAATTTTGGGATGCAGTTTCTTCTAACAGACCAAAATACACCCCAAATCTAGTGTATGGCTCTGTCTATTCACCAGCCTGATCATATTCTTTTTTTTTTTTTTCTTTTTTCTCTTCCCCCCCGGTTTCAGGTCCCTTCTGATTTGTTGATTTGTTTAGTATATATTTCTCTGGGGTCGTTATTACCCTTTTAGTATTTTGTTCTCTCATTCATCTGTTCCTCTCTCAACAAAATGACAAAATGGAGGGGTGCCTGGGTGGCTCAGTCGGTTAAGCGACTGCCTTCAGCTCAGGTCATGATCCCAGGGTCCTGGGATCGAGCCCCGCATCGGGCTCCCTGCTCGGCCGGAAGCCTGCTTCTCCCTCTCCCATTCCCCCTGCTTGTGTTCCCTCTCACACTGTCTCTTTCTCTGTCAATTAAAAAAAAAATGACAAAATGGAAAAACTCACCTCAAAAAAATAGAACAAGAGGCAGTACTGACTGCCAGGGACCTAATCAATACGGACATTAGTAAGATATGGAACTAGAGTTCAGAATAACGATTATAAAGATACTAACTGGGCTTGAAAAAAGCATAGAAGACACTGGAGAATCCCTTTCTGGAGAAATAAAATCTAACCAAGTTGAAATCAAAAAGGATATTAATGTGGTGTAATAAAAAATGGAGGCTCTAACTGCTAGGATAAATGATGCAGAAGAGAGAATTAGTGACATAGGAGACCAAATGATGGAGAATAAAGAAGCTGAGAAAAAGAGAGATAAACAACGACTGGATCATGAGGGGAGAATTCGAGAGGTAAGTGATACCATAAGACGAAACAATACTAGAATAATTGGGATCCCAGAAGAAGAAGAGAGAGAGGGGAAGAAGGTACATTGTAGCAAATTATAGCAGAGAACTTCCCTAATTTGGGGAAGGAAACAGGCATCAAAATCCAGGAGGCATAAAGAACCCCCCTCAAAATCAATAAAAATAGGTCAACACCCTGATATCTAATAGTAAAACTTACAAGTCTCAGAGACAAAGAGAAAATCCTGAAAGCAGCTCGGGACAAGAGGTCTGTAACCTACAATGGCAGAAACTTTAAATTTGGCAGCAGACCTATCCACAGAGACCTGGCAGAAAGGACTGGCATGATATATTCAAGGTACTAAACGAGAAAAATATGCAGCCAAGAATACTTTATCCAGCTAGGCTGTCATTGAAAATAGAAGGAGAGATAAAAAGCTTCCAGGACAAACAAAAACTAAAAGAATTTGCAATCACCAAACCAGCCCTACAAGAAATATTGAAAGGGTCCTCTAAACAAAGAGAGAGCCTAAAAGTAACAAAGACCAGAAAGGAACAGAGACAATATACAGTAACAGTCACCTTACAGGCAATACAATGGCACTAAATTCATATCTTTCAATAGTTACCCTGAATGTAAATGAGCTAAATGCCCCAATCAAAAGACACAGGCAATCAGATTGGATTAAAAAAAAAAAAAAAAAAAGACCTATCAATATGCTGTCTGCAAGAGACTCATTTTAGACCCAAAGACACCTCCAGATTTAAAGTGTGTTGGGGGGAACCATTTATCATGCTAATGGACATCAAAAGAAAGCTGGGGTGGCAATCCTTAAATCAGACAAATTAGATTTTAAACCAAAGACATAATAAGAGACGAGGAAGGACACTATATCATACTTAAAGGATCTATCCAACAAGAAGATCTATCAATTGTAAATATTTATGCTCCTAACATGGGAGCAGCCAATTATATAAGCCAATTAATAACAAAATCAAAGAAACACATCGACAATAATACAATAATAGTAGGGGACTTTAACACCCCATTTACTGCAATGGACAGATCATCTAAGCAAAAGATCAACAAGGAACTAAGGGTTTTAAATGACGCACTGGACCAGATGGACTTCATAGATATATTCAGAACATTCCATCCCAAAGCTACCAAAAACACATTCTTCTCAAGTGAACATGGAACATTCTCCAGAATAGATCACATCCTGGGTCACAAATCAGGTCTCAACTGCTACCAAAAGATTGGGTTCATTCCCTGCATATTTTTGGACCACAATGCTTTGAAACTGGAGCTCAATCACAAGAGGAGAGTTGGAAAGAACTCAAATAATGGAGGCTAAATAGCATCCAACTAAAGAATGAATGGGTCAACCAGGAAATTAAAGAAGAATTAAAAAAATTCATGGAAACCAATGAAAATGAAAACACAACTGTTCAAAATCTTTGGGATGCAGCAAAGGCAGTCCTAAGAGGAAATTATGTAGGAATACAAGCCTTTCTCAAGAAATAAGAAAGGTCTCAAATACACAAACGAACCCTACACCTAAAAAGCTGGAGAAAGAACAGGAAACAAAGCCTAAACCCAGCAGGAGAAGAGAATTAATAAAGATCAGAGCAGAAACCAATGAAATAGAAACCAAAAGAACAGTAGAACAGATTGATGAAACTAGGATTGGGTTCTTTGAAAGAATTAATAAGATTGATAAACCCCTGGCCAGACTTATCAAAAAGAAAAGAGAAAAGATCCAAATAAATAAAATCATGAATGAAAGAGGAGAGATCACAACCAACACCAAAGAAATACAAACAATTATAAGAATATATTATGAGCAACTGTACGCCAACAAATTAGACAATCTGGAAGAAATGGATGTATTCCTAGAGATGTATAAACTACCAAAACTGAACCAGGAAGAAATAGAAAACCTGAGCAGATCCATAACCAGCAAGGAAATTGTAGTAGTAACCTAAAATCTCCCAACAAACAGGAGCCCAGGGCCAGATGCCTTCCCAGGGGAGTTCTAACTAACATTTAAAGAAGAATTAATACCTATTCTTCTAAAACTGTTCCAAAAAATAGAAATGGAAGGAAAACTTCCAAACTCATTTTATGAGTCCAGCATTACCTTGATCCGAAAACCAGACAAGACCCCACCAAAAAGGAGAATTACAGACCAATATCCTGATGAACATGGATGCCAAAATTCTCACCAAGATACTAGCCAATAGGACCCAACAATACATTAAAAGGATTATGCACCATGACCAAGTAGGATTTATTCCTGGGCTGCAAGTTTGGTTCAACATCCACAAATCAATCAATGTGATACACTACCTTAATAAAAGAAAGGACAAGAACCATATGACCCCCTCAATAGATGCAGAAAAAGCATTTGACAAAGTACAGCATCCTTTCTTGATTAAAACTCTTCACAGTGTAGGAATAGAGGGTACATACCTCAATATCATAAAAACCATCTATGAGAAACCCACAGCAAATATCATTCTCAATGGGGAAAAACTGAGAGCTTTTCTCCTAAGGTCAGGAACAGGCAGGGATGTCCACTATCACCACTGTTGTTCAACATAGTACTAGAAGTCGTAGCCTCAGCAATCAGACAACAAAAAGAAATAAAAGTCATCCAAATCAGCAAAGAAGAAGTCAAACTCTTGCAGATGATATGATACTTTATTTGGAAAACCCAAAGACTCCACCCCAAAACTGCTAGAACTCATACCAGAATTCAGTAAAGTGGCAGGATACAAAATCAATGCGCAGAAATCAGTTGCATTTCTACACACCAACAATGAGACAGAAGAAAGAGAAATTAAGGACCTGATCCCATTTACAATTGCACCAAAGCCATAAGATACCTAGGAATAAACCTAACCAAAGAGGCAAAGGATCTGTACTCAGAAAACTATAGAATACTCATAAAAAATTGAGGATGACACAAAGAAATGGAAAAACGTTCCATGCTCATTCATAAATATTGTGAAAATGTCTATGCTATCTAGAGCAATCTACACATTCAAAGCAATCCCTATCAAAATACCATCAACTTTTTTCACAGAGCTGGAACAAATAATCCTAAAATTTGTATGGAACCAGAAAAGACCCCAAATACCCAGATGAATGTTGAAAAAGAAAAGCAAAGCTGGTAGCATCACAATTCCGGACTTCAAGCTCTATTACAAAGCTGTAATCAAGACAGTATGGTAGTGTCACAAAAACAGACACATAGATTAATGGAACAGAATAGAGAGCCCAGAAATGAACTCTCAACTCTATGGTCAACTAACCTTCGACAAAACAGTAAAGAATGTCCAATGGAAAAAAGACAGTCTCTTCAACAAATGGTGTTGGGAAAATTGGACAGCCACATGCAGAAGAATGAAACTGGACCATTCTCTTACACCACACACAAAAATAGACTCCAAATGGTTGAAAGACCTAAATGTGAGACAGGAGTCCATCAGAATCCTAAAGGAGAACACAGGCAGCAACCTCTTTGACCTCAGCGGCAGCAACTTCTTCCTAGACACATCGCCAAAGGCGAGGGAAGCAAGGGCAAAAATGAACTATTGGGATTTCATCAAGATAAAGACCTTTTGCACAGCAAAGGAAAGAGTCGACAAAGCCAAAAGACAACCGACAGAATGGGAGAAGATATTTGCAAATGACATAGCAGATAAAGGGCTAGTATCCAAATTCCATAAAGAACTTATCAAACTCAACACCCAAAGAACAAATAATCCAATCAAGAAATGGGCAGAAGACATCAACAGACATTTCTGCAAAGAAGACATCCAAATGGCCAACAGACCCATGAAAAAGTGCTCAACATCACTCGGCATCAGGGAAATCCAAATCAAAACCACAATGAGATACCACCTCACACCAGTCAGAATGGCTAAAATTAATAAGTCAGGAAAGGACAGATGTTGGCGAGGAGGCGGAGAAAGGGGAACCCTCCTACACTGTTGGTGGGAATGCAAGCTGGTGCAGCCCCTCTGGAAAACAGTATGGAGGTTCCTCGAATTTTGAAAATAGAGCTACCCTATGACCCAGCAATTGTACTACTGGGTAATTACCCCGAAGATACAAATGTAGTGATTCGAAGGGGTACATGCACCCCAGTGTTTATAGCAGCAATGTCCACAATAGCCAAACTATGGAAAGAGCCTAGATGTCCATCGACAGATGATTGGATAAAGAAGATATGGTGTATATATATACAATGGAATATTACACAGCCATCAAAAAAATGAAATCTTGCCATTTGCAATGATGTGGATGGAACTAGAGGGTATTATGCTAAGCGAAATAAGTCAATCAGAGAAATACAATTATATGATCTCACTGATATGAGGAATTTGAGAAACAAGGCAGAGGATCATAGGGGATGAGAGGAGAAAACAAAACAAGAAGAAACCAGAGAGGGAGACAAACCATAAGAGACTCTTAGTCTCAAGAAACAAACTGAGGGTTGCTGGAGTGGAGGGGGGTGGGAGGGATGGGGTGGCTGGGTGATGGACATTGGGGAGGGTATATGTTGGGGTGAGTACTGTGTATTGTGTAAGACTGATGAATCACAGAACTGTACCCCTGAAACAAATAATACATTATATGTTAATAAAAAAAAACACCATATTGCTAAAAAATGCCAACCATCGTCTGGTTTCAATGAGTCTTAATCTTTTTGCTGGGAGGGTGTCTTGCCTCGATGCTGATGGCTGCTGACTGATCAGGGTGGTGGTTGCTGAAGGTTGAGGTGGCTGTGACAATTTCTTAAAATAAGAGACCAGTGAAGTTTGACACATTGATTGACTCTTCCTTTCATGAGCGATTTCTCTCTAGCTTGTGATGCTGTTTGATAGGGTTTGACCCACAGTAGAACTTCTTTCAAAATTGAAATGAATCCTCTCAAATCTTGCCACTGCTTTATCAGCTAAGTTTATATAATATTCTAAATTCTTTATTGTCATTTTAATAGTCCTCACAGCATATTCACCAAGAGTAGATTCCATCTCAAGAAACACTTTCCTGGGGCACCAGGGTGGCTCAGTCAGTTAAGTATCTGACTCTTGATTTTGCCTCAGGTCATGATCTCATGATCTCAGGGTCGTGGGATTGAGCCCCACCTATGGTTCTGTGCTCAGCAGGGAGTCTGCAGGAGATTCTCTCTCTCCCTCTCCCCTTGCCCCACCCCCCTTCTCATGCTCTCTCTCTCTAAATAAATAAAATCTTAAAAAAAAAAGAAAGAAACACTTTCTTTGCTCTTCCATAAGAATCAACTCCTCATCTGCTAAAGTTTTATCATGAATTTTCAGGAATTCATTCACATCTTCAGGCTCTGATAATAACATCAAATATCACTGATCACAGATCACCATAGCAAATATAATAATAATGAAAAAATTTGAAATTTTGTAAGAATTACCAAAATGTGACGCAGAGACACACAGTGAGCAGATACTGTTGGGAAAATGGCACCGACAGAGTTGCTTGAGGCAGGGTTGCCACGAACCTTCCATTTAAAAAAAATACAATATCTGTGAAGCACAATAAAGTGAAGTACAATGGAATGAGGTTTGCCTGTCTTCTTATGTGTTCTATTGATTGTTTTTTTTTTTTTTTAAAGGGACACATGAGAGACTGGGATTGAATTTGAGGGATGCCAAAGAAAGTACCAGCATCCCTTCAGGACCAGACAGTCCAAATGTAAGGAACCCCTACTCTGCTCAGAGGGCGGTGACACCCCACTAAATAGACTGAATGGAATAAGAAACTAGACGGAACAAATTGTGAACTCTGACCTAATTTGGAAGGGCATTTCTTTTCACTTTAATTTCTCCTAGAAGTAGCAGGGGGTTCATACATTCTAACTTGGCTTCCACATCATATGGATTTCTAAATTGTCTATACAATCTAATGTGTGTTTTGTTGGGCATAATTTGAGTTCGAAATAATAAATGGGATGAAATTTTGGTCAAAGCTATGGAATGTTTTGGAATTAATTAGCATCCTATTACGACTGATTTCAGAGATTTCTGGGAATAAAAACTAAACTGTCCACCACTGGGCATAAAATAAACAAAGTAGCAGTCTGTGTTGTTGGGGAGATGCCCAAGAATAGGTTTAGGCTTACCTTATCAAGCTACTGATGGCTCCTTCTCCAAATGTGACAGCCACCCCATAAGTTTGATTATTAAACCTAACCAGATAATAGAATGAGAAGCTGGGGAGAGTAGAGGGAAACCATTCTCTATCTTATCTCACTTCATATAATGGCTCATCTAACAAGAGCTTGCCCTCCTAGGGGCATTCTGGTGAGGAAACTCTCCTCTGTAGTATTAGAAAGATGGAGGTGACAGTCATTGCTTTTTCATGGCCCAACACTGAGGGCTCCTGGCAAGAGAATGCTATCCATTTCTTTGCTCTAGCTCTTGACTTCTGGAATTCAATCTGTCCCCTCTGGTGAACTGTACTATAGATACTTCACTAGTTTTGATATCAAAATGCAAACATCAACCAGAAAGAGTGTGTTCATATTACTTATATTTATTTTAATATAATAAACACCAAATATAGGCATATATTTATACTTGTTATACCTATATTTATTATATTATATTTACATTTATTTTAGTATTCTACATTTATACTATAATGTAGAACACATCAAATAATGATAGAATATGACACATAATATATCCTATTTAAGACACTATATTATGCTTACATTTATTATATTATACTACTCTATAATTATAATAAATACAAAATTTATGGACCATAACACACAATATTGTATTGGTCTTCTAGGGCCGCCATAACAAAATACCACAAGCTGGGTGACTTAAACACAGAAATTTATGTTTTCATAGTTCTGGAGGTTGGAAATCCAAGATGAAGGTGCCAATAGGACTTGTTGCAGATGACAATCTCTCTGTCTTCACGTGGTCCTTTCCTCTATGTGTATATGCTATCTCCACGTTGGGAGTTAGGGCTTCAACATATGGATTTCGGAGGGACAAAGTTCAGCCCATAACAAATATTTTATAGAGATTGTATGGACTAACCATTTATGGAATACATAAGTATGGAATTAATCAACATTTTAAAAATCCAATATAAAATTATCTAATCCACCTAAACTACCTTTTTAAATTAACAAACACTACACACACACACACACACATACACATCTTTGTAGTAGGTATAGAAGGCTACCTTTTAACCTCTAGGTGTGTGTCTGCGATGGTCCATTAATTATTTTGTGGTAGGGATGCTCTCTCTCTTCAAAGTGGCCCTCTAGGCCATTGCTGTGGATTGGAATCACTATGTGGGCCTTTGTCACATTGACTTTCACAGTTTCTGGCCAGAGGGTCGGTCTTCCAATATGAGAGGAACAAAGTGACAGCAGATACTATGCAGCAGAAGTAGGTGTCATCAAGTTCTAAGTCACAAGGATTTTTATACTTAGTGAACCCTGATATGTTGGTCCTAGAATGGTTAGCTTTCCTGATAGGAGCTATCACTGAAATGGAGACAACTCTTATACATTGGTATTGATATTGTCCTGAGGACAAACTAGAGCTTAAGTTCTATATTCTGTACACTTATGCAATCTACACAGACTTGCCTTACAAAGGTAGGCTTCTGGGCATATCTGTCTTTCTCTTGCTCCCCTGTTAAGCTCTTGATGGGTATGAAGCAGCTCATGTGCCTCCCTGGACTGGCTCTAAAAGTGTCTACTCAGCACACTTCTCACCTCATGTCCACAACCGAAATGGGAGAGAAGAAGTAGGACGGATAGCTTTAACCTAAGGCCCAAATTGCATTCTATAACTTAGCTTTACCATAATAAAGATTCTTTTTTTTTTTTAAAGATTTTATTTATTTATTTGACAGAGAGAAACACAGCAAGAGAGGGAGCACAAGCAGGGGGAGTGGCAGAGGGAGAAGCAGGCTTCCCGCGGAGCGGGGAGCCTGACGTGGGGCTCGATCCCAGGACCCCGGGATCATGACCTGAGCTGAAGGCAGACACTTAACGACTGAGCCACCCAGGTGCCCCGAGATTCATTTTTTTTTATACCAATGAAACTAAGCTGGTTTTTGAAAAGATAAACAAAACAGATAAACCTTTAGCTAGACTCAACAAGAAAAAAAGAGAAAAGACTCAAATAAAATCAGAAATGAAAGAGAAGACATTTCAACTGATACCACAGAAATACAAAGGATCATTGAAGACTATCATGAACAATTATACACAAAAATTAGACAACCTAGAAGAAAGGGATAAATCTCTAGAAACATAATGGCCCAAGACTGAATCATGGAGAAACAAACTCTGAACAAACCAATCACTAGTAAGGAGATTGAATCAGTATAAAACAAACAAACAAACAAAACCTCCCAACAAACAAAAGTCCAGGATCAGATGACTTCACTGATGAATTCTACCAAGCACTTAAAAAAGAAGGAATAGCAATTCTTCTCAAACTCTTTCAAAAAATAGAAGATGAAGGAACATTTCCAAACTCATTTTACAAGGCCAGCATTACTCTGATACCAAAGCCAGACAAGGACGTACAAAAAAAAAAAAAAAATTATAGGTCAATAGCCCTGATAATCATAGATATGAAAATCAACAAAATATTCATAATCTGAATTGAACAATACATTAAAAAAGGTCATACATCATGATCAAGTAGGATTTATTTCAGAGATAGAAAAATGGTTTAACATCTGCAAATAAATGAACGTGATACACCACATTAACAAAATGAATGAAAAAAATCATGATCATCTCAATAGATGGAGAAGAAGCATTTGACAAAATTCAACATCCGTTCATAATAAAAAGCTCTCAACAAAGTGGGTATAGAGGGAACGTACCTCAAAATAATAAGACAAGCCCATAGCTAACATTATACTCATTAGAGAAAAGCTAAAAGCTTTTTCTCTAAGATCCGGAACAAAATAAGGTGCCCACTCTCACTACTTTAATTCAGCATACTATTAGAAGACCTAGTCATAGTAATCAGACAAGAAGAAGAAATAAAAGGCATCCAAATGGGAAAGGAAGAAATAAAGCTATCTCTGTTTGTGGATGACATGATATTATACACAGAAAACCCTAAAGACTCTGCTAAAAGCTGTTACTACTAATAAACAAATTCAGTAAAGTGAAAATTTTGCCATTTGCCACAATGTGGATGGATCTTGAAGGCATTATGCTGAGTGAAATAAATCTGACAGAAAAGGACAAATACCATATGATCTCAGTGACATGTGGAATCTAAACAAACAAAAACAAAACCTAACTCATAGACAAAGAACAGATTGGTGGTTACTAGAGTTGGGGAATGAGGGAGAGGACAAAATGCATGAATGCTGTCAAAAGGTAAAAATTCCAGTTATAAATAAAAATAAGTCCTGGGAATGTAATGTACAGCATGATGTCTATAGTTAATAATATTGTATTTATTGCATATTTGAAAGTTGCTAAGAGTAAATCTTTAAAATCCTCATCATAACAAAAAAATTTTTAAACAGTGTGATGGATGTTAGCTAGACTTCTTATGGTATCATTGCACAATATATACACATATTGAATTATTATGTTGTACACCTGAAACTAATACATTATATGTCAATTATATCTCAATTTAAGAATAATAAAGAAAGAATAAAACGCTTTTTAATTCACATCTAACTTCCTGTGTTCATTTTCAAGTAGGTTAAAAAGAGGAGAGAGGTAATCAATCAGCGAATGTTCTCCCAACCCCAACATTGGATTTTGATGAGGTTTAGCCCCTAGTAACAAGGCTTAAATCTAATTCTCAGAATTGGTGGGCATTATTTCAGTGTTGGACTGATGGGGTAATTTGATATGCCAATTTTGTGGTCCTAAAGCTAGTAAAATGCCATCACCCTACTGTGAATAATCTTAAGAACTGTGGGTAGTGTTGAAACTTGGGGTGGTACTTAGTTGACTCCAAGTTATAGAAATGAGCAAAACATAGTCTTAAAATAAATTTTGGCATAGAATGTAGGATGTTGCTATTTTATTGGACTTTAACATAAGGTTGATGTAAATAAGATTTAAATAAGGTTGAAACCTCTTAGTAATAGAATAGAAAAAAATGTTTTTATTATTTTTAAAAAGAATTTTTATCTATAATGAATTTTCATGAGGAGGTCTTTTTGAGTATAACGCCCACCTCTTTCTTCCATGGTTTATGACATGCACTGCTTGAGAAGAACTAGCCAATGATACAAAGTTATACAAGTGATAGTTAATTTGAATTCAGTGATTTTTTTATCTAAGGTCTATAAGGCCAGATATAAAATAGTCATTAATGATCTTCAAGAGGTTCTCATGCTTTCTCTTTGGGATTATTGTCATGGGTCAAAATGGTATTCTGTAATTTATACTGATTTCCCGGAAAGCCGGATTCTAGATGTACCTGTGTCACCTACCTCTAGGGATTATCTGGGAATAGAATTAGGGAACTCTAGTGTGCGCTAAAAGAGTTCCTTGGGAGAAAAGAGACATATAGCCTCCTTTTCTCTTATCGAGCCTTTCTAATTCTCAAATAAACACTAATCAAAATAAAACATTTCAGAAATTTGGTGGTATATTCTACAAAAATAATTAAAATGCCAAAAATGTAATAAAGATCTTTTGTTTGCACTAAACGATGATGACATAGTGCCTGTTCACAAATGGCTTGGGCAACTGTGGTGGCAAAGAGCAGTTGGGGTCTTCTGGCTGGAGAATCCTTGGGTGCTCATCCTTCAGTTGCACTAGTCTAAGGTCTGTGCCCAGTACTGTGTACCCCAAATCCTAGTCTAGTGTTTGGCACAATGAAAGAAATCAATAAATATCCAGGCACACAGACACACAGACTTATTTGTTTGTTTATTTCCATCCAGATTCCAGATTCTTTTCTATACTATACTTAAAGAAGCTGGAAATCAAAACACACACACACAAACACATACACTCACTATTTATTTATTTTCATCCAGATTCTTTTCTACATATATTCAAAGAACTCAGAAATCAATACACACACATACACACACACACTTATTTATTTGTATCTAGATTCTTTTCTATATATTTAAAGAAGCTAGAAATCAATAAATATACAGACACATATAGACACAGACATGAATTTAATTAATCAATTAATTTTCATTGAGATTCTTTTCTATATATATTCAAGGAGCCTGTAAGTCAATTAATATACAGACACAGGGGTGCCTGGGTGGTGCAATCAGTTAGGCGACCGACTCTTTTTTTCAGCTCAGATCGTGATCTCGGGGTGGTGAGATCAAGTCCCTCGCTGGGCTCTGTGCTCAGCATGGAATTTGCTGAAGACTCTCTCTCCCTCTCCCTATGCCCCTCCTCCAGCCCTCTATCTCTCTTTTAAATAAATAAATCTTAAAAAAATATATACAGACATAGACAGACACACACCACTTTATTTCCATCCACATTCTTTTCTATATATATTTAAAGAAGCCAGAGATCAATAAATATACAGACACACACAGACACACGCTTTATTTATTTATTTTCATATTCTTGTCTGTATATAAAGAAGCCAGAAATCAATAAATATACAGACATACAGACACACACGCATTTATTTATTTATTTCCAGATACTTTTCTGTATATATTTAGAGAAGCCAGACACACACACACACACACACACACACACACACATTTATTTATTTAGCTAATTAATTTCCAGATACTTTTCTATATATATTTAAGGAAGTCAGAAATCAATAAATATTCAGATACACACACACACACAAACACACACATTTATTTATTTACTTCCACTTAGATTCTTTTTTACATATATTTAAAGAAGCTGGAAATCAATAAATATATGGACACAGACACACACACACACACAGACATTTCTTTCTTTCTTTCTTTCTTTCTTTCCATCCAGATTTTTTTCTATGTATATTCAAACAAAATGGAAAAGAAGTTAATGGTGGGGGTTGGGTATGGGTATTTACTTTATTTCTTCAATAAAATATTAGGTGCTTGAATAATAAGTTATATCACATATTTTATAGGTATGTACCAAATATTTTCTTATTGTGTTGTGCACATTATTTATGAATTCAAAACCATTCATCTTAGTTTTGATTATTATTCCATGAATAATTTTATCTTTCCCCACCATTAAGCTCTTCTCCCTTCTCGTATTCTTGATTTATCTGGAATTTGTTGGTGTATTTTTTGATGTATGGGTCAAAAGTGATTCTTCTTCACACTCAAATTTGATTACTTTTATGTGTTTTTTTTAAAGTTGTGTATTTTCCCATTGTTGTGTAACTTATTTTGTATTACTAATATAACTTATTCAAGAAAGGTAAGAGCTCCAATCAGTGAAACATAGATCTCTCTCAGGATTGACCAGAGTACCTGGGTGGCTCAGTTAAGTGTCTGCCTCTTGATTTTAGCTCAGGTCATGACCTCAGGGTCATGATCTCAGGGTCATGAGATTGAGCCCTGCAGCAGGCTCCATGCTGGGAGCTCTTCTCCTCCCCTCCCCCTCACACCGCCCCTCCCCACTCATACTCTCTCTCTCTAAAAAAAAAAAGATTGACCAACAAAAGTATATTTATGAAAATAAAGTATATTTATGTGTTTTAAGTTAAATAGTGTGGTCTTCATTTTAAACAATTGTTTTGGTTAATTATTGGCCTCAACTATGCTGGATAAGAGGGATTCTTTTTTTTTTTTTAAGATTTTATTTATTTATTTGACAGAGCGAGATACAGTGGGAGAGAGAGCACAAGCAGGGGGAGCAGGAGAGGGAGGAGAAGCAGACTCCCCGCTGAGCAGGGAGCCCGATGCGGGGCTTGATCCCAGGACCCTGGGATCATGACCTGAGCCGAAGGCAGACGCTTAACGACTGAGCCACCCAGGTGTCCCAAGAGGGATTCTTTATGTAATTCGTATAGGTACAAAACAGACCTTGTTATCTCTCTACACTTCTTTTGTAAAACTGTTCATGGATTTTAACAAATATTGCCATTGCTGTACAAAATAAGTTTAATGTTCTAGACTAGACTTGTGATCCAGTTGCATAATCTAATTTAACACAATCTTGAGGCTCAGCACATTTTTGTTTCCCCTAAACTTTGTTTAATCATGTGGTTTATGGAGAGAGGTGGGGGTCAGGATGGGGAGGAGCCTAGGTGTCGCAAAACAAGGATGAATAGGATATTTCCATTTTCTTTCAAAGTGATTTGATTGATAGCTTTTCGCCATATTGTTTAATTTATAAGTAACTCTCCAGGCAGGCATTTGATAGGCATTTTGTTGTGCCCCCACTCCCAATTTCCCCAATTCCACCCACCACTCTGTACACCTGTGGAAGTCTGTGTACTCTGGGCTGAATGGACAACTAGCCAGGGTAGCCTGATTCCAAGGAGAGACAGTTTTTAATTGTGTGTTTTCATCATTAGCTCCAGCTCTTTCCATTTAGTCACCATCTTCCTAGTACCCTTCCCAATAAACCATCATGTTTATGTGACCACCATGTCATATGAACCCAGCAACTCTTTGAAACTGGCACATTAAAGTCCCTTTTTCAAGTTTTCTATACGCAACCTATTACAACTCTGATGTCATTACGTTTTGAAATATGATAGGATGAGTGTCTCATGGACCCCATTTGTCACTTTTCTTTACATAACTTTCATGATCACTCTTTTAGTGTTAATTGGTATTTTAAAAATCCACATGCTCATTTCCGGCACATCACCATCTTACTTCATTAGTATGTCTTCCTTTCAGTCCTTACTAATGATTTGATAATTTTTCTATTAATAAATATCAAGTATTCCATGAAGGATTGATATTAAACAAAGTTTTTTTATTATGTCAATAGAACCACTATTAATTATGTGGCTTTATTTTATATGTTAAAGTTTTGCATCTTAAAGATTTTATATTGTATCAATAGAATATTAATTGTGTTGCTTTACTTTTATTTTATATGTAAAGTTTTGAAGCCAGGAGTAATTTAGTTGATTTCCTGAAGTATTCTGGATAATGGATACTGGGTTGTTTGATTGATGTGTTTATACCACCCCCCACTTCCAAACTTACCCCCACCCTCCCTCTAGACTCCTAGACCCTCCCCACTGCTCCACCCCTATTGCTCCACCCTCCCTTCTCCCTTCCTCCCCCTACTCTCACCACTGTCCCATCCCCATTGCTCCCCCCCTTCGCTTCCTCCCCCAACCCTGTGCCTTTGATGTTGGTGGATGACGCTGAAATGATCAAGACACCGTTTGCACTTAACCACTAAATCTTTATTAACTGAATTTTTATTATAACATCAATACAATATTAGTAAATAGAGAGAAATACAGCAATAAAATGGGGAAGGGTAGGGAGGTGGTAGGGGTAGGGAGAAAAGGCAGGGGTAGGTAGGAGGGCCACTGACAGGGTTCTTATTCATCACTTTTCTGTAACTTCCATGAATATTTACCATCCTTAATTATCAATTTCATTCCAGCAAGAACTTCTCAAAGAGTATCTACTCATCTTATAACTCTCCAAAGGCTTTGCTCACAATCTGGATCCCTGGAGTTAATACCCAGGGCAAAGTTAAATTATTTATCCAATCACCTTTGAACTTTTTCCCACTAGAGTTTTATCCATGTCTAATTTGCCCTAAATAGGTTGATCTCCCTGCAGTTCCCTCTGAGTTTATTTGAAATCTTTAAGGGTAGCAATCATGGGGTAAAGGATCACAAGTAAGTACACATGTCCACTTATAGAGTTATCTAATACATATCATGCTAACTTTTAAACTAACCCCACCCACTTAAGATTACTTAATAGTCCCTCCCACCCTAAAATACTTACGATTATGTATATCCCCTATTACTTAAACTGATAACATAAAGAAATAAAAAACAATGCAATTTCCACAGACCAATTCCATCAATCACATTCTACAATCTGAAACAACAAAGAACTTTCAGTCCCACTGGATGTTCCTTCTTTCGATGAAAATGCAGCCTGGTTCCCACCCAGCTCTTCGTCTCGGCAGGTGGTCCTTCATTTCTGCCCAGGTCTTTCCAGCAGAGTGTTCTCTGTTGCCAATCTTGGAACTGTATCTGACATTTGACGTCTGTGGTGGATGACAAGCAGATCAATTCAGGAGCCCAAGAGGTACCTGCAAACTTAAACACAAATCCAGACTGCACTATATAGATGTGCCCCTCTTTATTTTATGCACCTGCAAGTTCCTTATGTCACCTCACCTGATTGAATCAAACTAATTCTCCATTTTCCAGCATCGAGTGCAAATACCTCATTGCTCAAACTAAATTGACCCTTCAGAAATGTATGTAAACTTCCTCCATTTCAAGATCTTAGCACGATGACCTTCACTAGTTCTCTCCAGGTTTGCCTAACAATGGGAGCTCCTATCTTCTTCTTCCTTGATTTAATTAACACCGACAATTTGGGTCAAAAGTTAATCAAATTTGCCAATTTGTTTCAAAAAAAGGTTGACTACTGGCTTTAATAATTCTGATGTTTTGTTGTATGTCCTTTATGCTTTATTTTGCTCCCTTTCTAACTCCCTTAGAGATTTAATTTCTTTGCTCTTTCCTTTCTTATGAATAAAGGCATTTTGTGGGAAAAATGCCAAAAAAAAGTTAAAGTATCCAATAAACATAATCAACAGCAACAAAATAAATTCAGTGAAAGGAAACTTATTAAATTCTGATACTACAGAATAAATTTGAAATTACTTATCTTTAACACCTACATTTATAGATAGTATATATAGCAATAAAGCATAGAACACACTGCAACCAGTTTTTCACAAGCTTTACTAAACAGCCAAATGTGCGTCAGGGTCTTCATCCATGCGTTGCTGACCCATACCACCATGCTTTCCCTGACCGCTGCTGTCGTTGGTCAACATCTCCAGACTTCTGCTTGCAGTGATGGCGAATGTCCGTGTGCTCATGCCGGGGCTGCAGACAATGACCTATTTCTAGGCCCTCTGCAGCTTGAAGATCAAGTGACAACTGTAAATTTGACACAAAACAACTTGAATTCAAATGTATGGATGATGGGTTGATCTGAGGTAAACAGAAGTGATGCTTCAAAATAGTTCAGAAGCACAAACGCACCATTTTAAAGGTAATTACTCTAAAACACATGAGTGACTGACAAGCTTTCAGATTCCATTGAAGAAAATAAAAGGGGGAGGGGGGAGAGTTATTTGGAATTAAATAGCCAATTAGGTATCTTTTTTGAATTTGTAGGTCTTTTTGTGTGATTTTTAAAAGGCCCAATTGATAAAACTGAAGTCCTGTATGACGTTAAACTAGCAGATTGAAGATGAATGGGATGAACTACTATAGAAATACTCCAGTTCTGAGGAGCCTCTCATTCACAGTGTTGTAAGAGAAGTTCACAGTAAAGAAATATTTTATACTACGTTACTAATCAATTTTAATTAGTTTAACAATAAGAACTGGATAGTACTTCGTAATTCAATGGAAATAACTCCTGAAAGCAGTCACCACTTTAAAACACTGTTAAAAGACACTAGTCACCTACGGCTAAAACTTTTAACTATTTAAACATGCAAGAATAAGGGTGGGTGATAATGAATGGGTGAAAGAGGATGTGGATGAAAAATGAAACTTCACCATTAGACTCCTCTTCATGATACACAATTTGAAATCTATACCATGTTGTCTACTGCTCAAACTGTTTTGGCAATTGGAGGTTGTGTACTGAAACACAAGCCTCTTGAAGCCTGCCTCTTTCTTCTCCGTGCTTGGCAGCAAAATGGAGTCTCAGCAGCCAGGCAGGAAAGATGACACAAATCCTGCAGCAGGGTTAATGGCAGTAGTAAAGAATTAAACAGAAAGAGAGAGGTTAGACAGAGAGTTCAAGGTAGTAGCAAAAGACCAGGCTAAAGAAGTCAGGCAGTCCCAGGTTAGCACAAAGCATCCAGGAGACTAGATGTCGTCACTGGATTGAAGACAACACTTGTGTTGTCTGTTGCTTTGAGTCATTTGAGTTGCTTTGAGGCCTTTCATTCTTGGCAGCTTCTTTTCGTCTCCGTCCTCTAGAGGGGACCCCTTTCCACTGTGTGAACTCTGATCCTTTTAAAGTGAGGTTACCCATCAGGCCACCCTCTGGATTTAAAGCTCACTAAAGAAGTCCGTATCTTCAAGACAGTGTCCAGTGCCCCAATTCCTCTTCTTTAAAGATATCCCTCGCAGGCATAGGAGTGTGGGTCTGGGTGCTAAATTCATGTCCCCTCTCTAAGCATCCTCATGCTACAGTCTAGTGAGGGGACTGATGATGAAATGCCCAGATGCATATGGAGGCAGACACATGGAGAGATGCTTCCAACACTTTAGGTGATCCTCTTCCAGCCAATTAACAACACTCCTGAAATTTCTTCTGAAGTACCAGGACACGTTGATAACATTAACTCAGAGTCTCTTAAGAGCTGGGTATGGGACTGCAAGGTAGTCACGCCTCATAAACATCTAACACACCTGGAGCCACCAACAGTCTCTGGTTACCAGGTTTAACATTTTGTGGAAGCCATTACTGGCGTGATGATGGTAAGGTGTTGTGAGAAAGCCAGAGTTCTTGGGTACATGTGATTTGCACCAGGGTGTGAAGGCACACTCAACATGCAAGAGTCCCTTCTGAGAGAGCACTTCCTTCTGAGGCCTGAGGTGTTTCTGTTGCAGGGGTTTTGCCTGCTCCTGGGAGAACCGGTCCAGTTGCTGCTCCTTGAGAATTAACGGAACCATGAATGTGGAGTTTGAAGATGGTGAAGTTTCTAAGGGTGCAGCAAAAAGATCATGGAAGCCGTTTTACACTGCACCAACAATTCTGGCTTCCTTAATAAGGCGTCGGTCCTCCAGTGATGTAAAGAGAGTACCGAGACTGCAAGAAAAGTCATGTCCTCCTCCTTCGTGTCTCCCCCTCCATGAAGAAATCAGCATTTCCTGTGTTTGCATCAGCTTCTCTGTAAGTGTTAAACGTGGAATCTGGCAGCCTATTAATTTAGATGGTGACAGAGGTTTTAGCAGGTTAAACCCAGGCTTCCAGGATTCGCTGGGAAGTAAACTTGTCACGAATTTTAGTTAAATTGGCAGTTAAGGTGGGAAACTGAGAGAGAATTTGTTGGTAAGTATTCTGTCGCTCTCAGAAAATGGCGGAGGTCTTTTGGTGCTTTTTTAGGCTGTGTGCCAGTCCAGGATGGCCCTGACCTTTCCGTAGCCGTTTCACAGAGGGCTGTGCCTCAGGTTGGCCTGAAGATGCAGTAGCCTAATTTAGCACACAGTCACTGACTGAGAAGCTGAACAGGAGTAAATCTGAGGGTAGAGATCCTGAAGGACACGACAAGTGTTTACATGGTGCTGTAAGATGGCGGCGGCGGCGGCGGCGGAGGCGGCGGCGGCGGCTGCGGTGGCGGATACTGGGGTACCGGAGGCTGGCGGTACCAGTGCGGATTCCAAGTGATCATCACGGGGACATAGAGCGATCGTCCATGTCCATCTCGCCCCACTGGGTACCAGGCGAATCCTACTGGGTAGGTCGGGTACGTGGCGTATGTGGGGTACGTCTGGTATCCAGGTATTTGAGGTACGTATTCAGTGTACGTTGCCAGGTGAGCCTGGTCATCCAAATTTGGAATAGAGAGTCGAGGATACTGATTCTGGATGGTGAAACTGTTGGGAGCTCGGCAGTCGTAGGAAACTTGCAGTTTCCACCCCCTCTTCACCTGGAGAACTTGGGCTCCATTCGGGGCGATTGTTGGAGTAATCAGCCCGTCTTTCACGTTTCTGGCCACAAAATCTCGCAGGGCTGCCATTTCGGGTTCGGACAGTGAGTAGACGTGTCCGCTGGGAATACTGTGCGCTCCAGGTATCATTTCGATGGTAGGGTCAACCAGGCGGTGATCCGGGTAGACGTTTTCATCCACTGGAGTGTACACATTCTGGACATAGTAATACCTCACTGGTTGGTAAACTCTGTATCCATCCACCGGGTAGTAAAACGACGGCTGTGCTGGTGGTGGGAGCGACGGAGGTATTGGAGAATACATCCGGCAGTGGTATCGGCAATATTCAGAATCAAAGACGATCGATCGGGTGCTCCATGTGATGTTGGGGTCGTGTGTGCTTAGCCAGCGCACCCCTAGGACGACGGGGAAGAACGGAGACTGAGTCACATCGAATGACAGCACCTCACGGTGATCTCCCAGGTCGACTATCAGGTCGTGCGTTTCGTGGACAACTGGGCCCGATGCTATGGGGCGTCCATCAATTGCTTCTACCAGTATTGGCCAGTCCTTGACCCTCAGAGGAATTCCATTTTGGGCAACGTATTCGTGATCGATGAAGTTGCCAGAAGCACCAGAATCGATCATGGCTCGGACGAACAGGGTGTGTCTGCCCGGGAGATGAATCTGGAGCATCACTTGCAAGTGTGGAGATGAAGCATCATCTTGTGGGGACCTTATTATTTCTGGCCCGGTCGCTGAAGGTCCCTCTACAGCGGGGCCGGGGAGTTTCCCGCCGGCGAAGCCTTTGAGGCCTTGGCAGGACAGTTGTCGGCGTAGTGACCTCCATTTCCGCAGTAGAGGCAGAGGTTCAGCTTTCTGCGTCTTTCTTTTTCTTCCTGGGTCAGGCGCATGCGCGCGCCACCCACAGGCTCGGTTGGATCTACCTGGTGGTGGCTCGTGATGTGCGGCAACACGAGCGCGCGCGGCGGGGAGCGCGGCTTGCGAGCTGCGGCCGCTCTGGCCAGCCTTCTCTCGATGTGGATGCATTGGCCGATCAGCGCCGACAGCGACTTGGCCACTTCGAGGCGCGACAGCTCTGCCTGAATGTGGTCGCTGAGGCCCTCGTGGTACTGGTCAATCAGGGCGGGCTCGTTCCAATCCAGGTCCTGGGCAATCATCTGGAAAGCGTTGGAGTAGTCGATGACTGACCCCATGCCTTGGCGCAGACGTCTGATCTTGCGTTTGGCGGCCTCTCGCCTCTGAGGGTCTTCAAAGACGTGCTTCATTTCAGTCATGAAGGCTGGGTAGTTGTGCATCAGGTAGTGGGATCGCTCCAGCTTCGCAGAGGCCCAGCGGGCGGCACGGCCGGTCATCATGCTTGTCACGAAGCAGACGCGGACGCGATCGACTGAGAAATCTCTGGTGCTCTTTTCCATGAAGAGCTGGCACTGAGCCATGAAAGGAACCAGCATGTCTGGGTTGCCGTCAAACTTCTCGGGAAGGTCATCTGGGCACTCTTCCTCTAACGGAGTGGGTGGGGCAGCAGCCGCCGCAGCACCTCGGAGCTCGATGTCATCCTCCTCATCCTGAGGGGCAGGCTCCACTTGCTCACGAAGGGAGGTGTTCTCCTCTGTGAGCTTCTGCACCTGGTTCTGCAGGTTGTTGTTCTCCTCGGACTGCTTCATGACCTTCTCTCTGAGGTTGTTGATCTCTTCAGAGAGATCGTCCCGCCTTCGTTCGGCCAGGTTGGGAATGTACTGGCCCCTTTGGGCGCTGCGTGAGGATGAAGAAGAGGAAGAGGAGGAGGAGCAAGAGGAAGAGGAGGAGGAGGGGCCGTTGGGGGGAGGAGGAGGAGGAGGAGGTGGGCAGTCGGGCCCCAGGGTGAGAGCCGGGGTGGGAGGAGACCTCCCAGGTGTAGCTTCGCTCCTGTGGGGATGGAGGCCCGGATCCTGGCCTCCTCTTCCACCCTTTCTTCTTTTTGTTTTCAAAAGCTTTTTGTTTCTGTAAATGAAGATAAAAGCATAAATTTTAACATACACATTCAAAGCAGCACATTACAAAAAAGACTTTAGCATTTAAAGTAGCCACTAAAGTACTTTAAATACATGAGTATTTAAAGTAGCCAGCCACTAAAATACTTTAAATACATGAGTATTTAAAGTATCCACTAAAATACTTTAAATACATGAGTATTTAAAGTATCTCTTTGCTCTACTTGCTTACATTAATAATTAATAAGCAAACACAAATCTTGCAAAAGGGAGAAAGGAGTTAATCAATTAAGACAATAGATAACAAAAAGCACCCTACTTTTTCATGTCCAAATGACCTTTTTCTCCTCAAAGGTCACCTGTTTATTATGATTCAACAATTCATAACTATATCAACAGCAAATTTACCTTCACTGACTATAAAAGAATGCCGAGACATTCTAAACAAATAGTTTTGTATCAAGAGAGCACCTCAAGAAACTTTGAAGTCAAAGATGGAGACCAAATAAAAACACACAAGCAGAGCCAAAATGACTGTTATTAGACAAGTTACCTGAAAAATTGCTAATATTCCAGCCAATAAGCAAAAAAAAAAAAAAAAAAGAGTGGGGGGATTAGAATCACAATGCCTATATTCATCAACCCTGGGGAAAGGGGGCACTATCTCCATGGAGGTTACTAAGTCATTATCAAAAACCCACAGGGTTGTCTAAATCCAACCGTAATCTGATTTCCCAAAGAGAATTCCCTAAGGGACAGAAGTGGCACTGAGCAGCAACATGTGTCTATCAGTTTCCCTCCTTATTATGCAGTCAATCAACAAATATTAATTGATACCTCCTAGGCTAGGAAGAGCTGGGCTATAAAATGGGACATTCAAAGAAGCCCAATAATAGTACACCTCAAACTTATAATATGGATTTAATTAAATAATGCAGGAAAAGCAGTGAATATTCAACAACTGTTAGCTAATATTAATAAAGTTATTAATAAGAAAGGTAACTTTCTGTGTGAAGAGGCTAAAATGAAAACAGGAAAGGGCTGTAACTATGGCAACCGAGGCATGCATTTCCCACCTAGAGATTAATTAATTTTTTTTTTTTGGATACACTGTTGACCAAACAAATCCAGGGCCTCACTTGATTTGCAGGTCACCAGTTTGCAACTTCTAGTTTTTAAACAAGTTTTTAACAGCACAGCCCCACCCAAAAGTTTGTAACTTAGAGCAAGACAGAGCTGTACTCCTTCCTAGGTGGTGAGTAGCTATATGGGGGGTTAGGGGGAGTGGGAGATTAAAATTCTTAATTATGGGTATGGTGACAATAAATCACATATACAATAAATCAGCCAACAGTGCCTATGTACTTCCTAAAAAGAGGGTTAAATGCATTTATAGTAACTCAATTATTTTAACTTTTTAATATTTTTTAAATGAGCATTAAATTCTCATATTTGGAATACTTCAAGAACGTGCTCAAAAGTTTAAAAACATAATTTATAAAGCAGGCAGATTGCCTGTTCACTAAATTTTAACTTGGCAGTCCTGGCCACCAGTTCTTCTCTGATCCATCAAGGCAAAAATGGACACTAAATTAATTATATTAATTAAAAATCACAAAGATAAATGTGTTAATCAAAGAAGTTAGGTGAAAAATAGCTAGTATTTCAGTAAGGTACAAGGAAAAAAAAAGGCGGTGGTATTCAAACATGATGCATGTATACTTGAGCCTTGTCTCTGGCTGTAGAGACACATCCCTTCCTCCTCCTTCCTTAAAACCCCTCATAGCCCTTTAGGACCCTCCCCTGCACCCCCACCCCCCAGCCCCAGCCACTTTCTCTATGCTCTGCAGTCCTTGGAGTGGCTGTATAGCAAGCAGAGTCTTTAAGGGACAGAATTCCTGTGCCATTTTAATAGTTTTAATTGGCATTCAAGATAAAATATTCTAAATAGTCTTAAAGTTTAGAAAATAACACATCATAACCTGTGACACTGTTTCATTTCCAGCTCCTTAAAGATAATTGTATTAGTGACACTCAAAATATAAGGTCACAAAATAGTGCAATTTTTATTTATTAAAAGTTTTATTTTTATTAAATAAATAAAATGAAATTATTTAATAAAAATTTTTATTTAATGTCTCATTTATTAAAAGCTTTAATGTCCCATTAAAAAACAACTAATAAGCACAAGTCAGGTGACTCAAGTGCCACTTCTGTCATCTAGACAGTAATACTTTCAAAACTTAGAGAGAAGACTTCTGGAAAGGCATTCAGAGCATGGCCTGGCGCTGCCTGACCCAGGTCAGGAAGGTTAACAACCTACATGTCAATCACAGTCACTGGGGTGAGCTTTATTGAGGCCCAAGTCTGATGGTTTTAACATCTGCAAAACACAATAATAGGACAGATATAACAACATGTTCAGAAATCAGCAAACAATCATTGTATTGTTTAGGGTATCAGAAGATCAATAAAGGTTAAAAATTCAAATGCTTTGGAAGGTAACATAAAAGTGAGAAGAAACTGGAGTTAAGACAATAAGGAGGGGGCTGTGACTATGTAATTTGGGGATGCATGTCCCCTCCCAAAGACATTAAATTCTTTAACAAATTTTTAATCCAGTGCTTGTCAAATTAAGGACCTTATCTGACCTGCAAGTTCACCAGTTTGAGACCCCTGACCTTTACCAAGATCAGGCATCAGGTACCCACCCCTGGGGTTTTTAACTTTGGGGTGAGACTCTAAGTCCTAAAGGAGATAACTGCCCAGAGAAGAGTAGGTTAACCTTTAAAAATGATAGGAGGGTGGGCAGGCAGGTTAACATTCAGTGTAAATAAAGTTTAAAAATATTTAAATAGCAACTACAGCACCAGTTAACATGGAAACAGGAGCACTGTGACTTGATTTGAATTACAGAACTATGACTCCTTAAACCGCCCCCCCCCCTTACTAGGGGCTGGATTGCCGAGATGGGGTCAAGAGGCCCCATTCCTAAAACCTGAAAGGACACGCAGCATAGAGCCAAGCCACATGGGACTGATGTCACCTTTACATATGAAAAAGAATTCAGTGTTAGTCTATATAGGAATTAAATACATTTGATTAATCTTTGACTCTTCATGATGACGTCTAAAAACTTCTTTTCCCCAAACACACCAAAGAGTAACAGTAGCCAAAAACCATTGCACATTAAATATCTCATTAAAAAATGACACTTCATTAAGCAACTCTTAATTGCTTTACATTTTCAAATGTCCCAATTTTTTTAGTACCATGTGTACTATTTGAGAAATGCAAATTATATTAATACACACATTTTTACCATTGTTTTGAACTTTAAAAGAATGCAGATAACAAATTTCCAAAGGGGGTGGGGGTTAGGGGGGCAAGGTGGGCCTGGGGACTGACTGAAAGCTGTAATTACTTTAAGTATAAATACGTAAAAATATGTAAATTGTATACTTGTTGTGGGGAGTGACAGATATTTGGGAGTCAAAGTCCTGGCTTATGGCTTATAATATAGGATACCAGGTTTTAAAAGTTATGTTTAGTTAGAAACATAAACATGGTACTCTGACTGGAGATAAGGCATCAATTTGTTTTATATATATATTTTATAATGCCAGTTAAAACCCTCCAATCTATATTTTGTAATGTAACCACTTGATGTTACATTATACAAAATTTATTTATTTTTTTTTTTAAAGATTTTATTTATTTATTTGAGAGAGAATGAGAGAGAGCGCATGAGAGGGGTTAGGGTCAGAGGGAGAAGCAGACTCCCTGCCGAGCAGGGAGCCCGATGCGGGACTCGATCCAGGGACTCCAGGATCATGACCTGAGCCAAAAGCAGTTGCTTAACCAACTGAGCCACCCAGGTGCCCGACATTATACAAAATTTAAATATGACAATTATGTATCACCATTAAGTATTCCATTCACCCCAAATAATTAGCTTTTGCTTTTCATTTTTAAAAAGCTAATTATTTTAAATATCTTATATAAGTATAGTTTTGTATTATAATTACAGCTTACATTATTAGAGTTTAAAAATGCATACTTTTTTGGGGGGGGGGAATCCTGTTAAGTGTGAGAGATAAGGCAAGCAATGCCTTGGACAATCCAGGACAGCAAAGCACCATAGGAAAAAAACCAGGAAACACCTGCAGACACCAAAGGTGGCACTGAAAAAGCCAATTTACTCTGGTCATTTAACACATATTTAATGAATGCTTACCATGTGCCAGGCACAATTAATAAATATGTAGGCAAGTTAGCCAGGGCTAATCCCTTCGAGTTCCAAGGAAAAAAACCCATCTTCATAGGCACACAGATTACCTCATCCTTGCCCCAAGGCCAGGCCAACAGTACCAATAAGGCACTTAAAACTCCTATGAAACACAGTTCAAGGTATTCCTTATTTTGTGTCCACCAAAGAATCTGATTCCAGTAAGCCACCACAAGTGTCCATTAGTGTCTCAAAAAAACCTTAAATGTGAAAGTATTTAAAACAATTTATTTTTCATTTGTAGTGAAAACATTTAGCTGGATTGCCCTTAGGGGCACCAGCCATGTCTGCTCAGAAGCACTTTTCATAACCCACTATCAAGTTTAAATTGTGGAATTGTGTTATTTAATATATGCAAAGCACTTGCAAAAAGTGCTTATAAATCCCAGGTATAATGACTATCGTTGCTAACTGTTCTTATTTATTATTCTTATATTTATTAGACACTAGTGGATAAAAAGCAAAATCGGCGCCGCCAAGAAACCGCAGGAGGGAGGGGCTGGGCAGCCAGGTTCAGGCAGTGAAAACAGTGAAGGCACGCAGGCGCAGAGGAGGTGGGCCTGTAAGGCGGGGCTGGGGGGCTCACACTGCGCAGGCGCAGGCGGACACCGGGAGGCGGGGCCATAGGCCACTTCGGAAGAGGCAGGCTCAGAAAGGGGACAAGCTTTGGAGACGAGGTGTCTGGGCAAGCCACCTCAGAGGAGGCAGGCCTAGGGAGGGGCGCTTTCTGGGGGTGTCGCCTCAGAGGAGGCAGGCTCAGGGGGCAGGGGGGGTCTGGGGGGAGCCACCTCAGAGGAGGAGTGCTCAGGGAGAGGCAGAGTCTGGGGGGAGCAGCCTCAGAGGAGGCGGGCTTGGAGAGGGAGGGTCTGAGGAGCGGCCTCAGAGGAGACGGGCTCAGGGAAAGGCGGGGTCTGAGGGAGCGGCCTCAGAGGAGGCGGGCTCAGGGAAAGGCGCGGTCTGAGGGAGCGGCCTCAGAGGAGGTGTGCTCAGGGAAAGGCGGGGTCTGAGGGAGAGGCCTCAGAGGAGGCGGGCTCAGGGAAAGGCAGGGTCTGGGGGGGAGCCACCACAGAGGAGGGGGCTCAGGGAGAGGCGGGGCTGGGGAGAAAGGGTCTAGAAGGCGCGCTCTAGGAAGGCGCGCTGCAGAGGAGGCGCGCTCTGAGTAGGCGTTGGGAGGCGCTCAGCACGCTCTGAGCAGATACTGCAGAGAAGGCGCGCTAGAATGGGCGGGGCAGGTCTGAGACTGGCTGTTTGCCTCTCCCAGGATCCCCCCTCCCAAAACCCCTCCCACCAGCCTCCACAGCCAGATTCATTTCATGCAACAGAGCAATCACCCCCAGATCCAACACCCCCCCATACTAAGCAAACCAACAGTTTCCACAAACTGTTGCTGGACGCCAATTCGCGCCACCTTTACAACTACACCGCCACTTCAATCAAGCGCAACTAGACAAGGCAGCCCGCTCTGCCACCACCAAGAGATTCCCTTATACACTCAAGTCAGCGCCCCTCCACTCCACTGCTATAGCAGGAATGGTGTGGGCAGAATGTTAAACACTAATTTTTGCCCGGGGCTCCATTTTGTCTAACAGCACCATCATGCAGACAACCGTCCTGCAGAAAAACATAGTGGGAGCCATTCCAAAAGGTGTGTTAGAGACAAAGGGTGGGGTCCCCCACTAAAAAGACAGAGTAATCTTACTCTGCAGCTCTTGTCCCTTTACAGCTGGTTTCTTTGTGGCGTAAAACAGTGCAGCTTGTATACCTCTGCAGCTGTTATTACTTTTAGCGCATTTTAGGTGTAAATTCTCTGCAGTTCATGTACCTCTGCAGTTCCTGTGCCTTGTAGCACAATGAAGCGCTGTTGTAGTGCGAATGGTATCATTTTTGTAGCGCTAATCTGCAGCTCAGATTTTGTAGCGCATTTAAAGCGCAAATCAGTCATCAGTCTGCAGCTCATATACTGCTGCAATTCATAATGGTTTGTAGCGCATTGAAGCGCCCATCAGTTTATAGCGCAATCGAAGCGCCCATCTATCTATAGCGCATTTGACGCGCTTATCAGTTTGTAGCGCATTGAAGCACCCATCAGCCTGTAGCGCATTGGAAGCGCCAGTCTATAGCGTATTTGAAGCGCTTATCAGTTCATAGCACATTGAAGCGCCAATTAGTTTGTAGCGCCTATCACTATATAGCGCTTTTGAAGAGCAAATTGCAAATCGGTCTGTAGCTCATGTCTGTCTGCAGCTCATGTCTGTCTGCAGCTCATGTCTGTCTACAGCACTTATCTGGACTTGAGTCCTGGAAATCAAAGCCCTGAGGCTTGGTTTCTCCACTCTGTTTTGGGGTACTGCCAGTGAAGGCGTGACAAGATTTGCGTGGAGACATTCAGGGGCACTACTCCATCTCCCGCAGCTCCCGAAAAGGACAGAGAATGAATGTGATCTTAATAAAAGAAACATCCTCACCGCATACTCACCACGCGAGGACTCCTCTGCGAAGACAGGAGGACGGGGTCCCACACCTGTGCCAGGCGTGGGTTCCGCTGGGTGCTCCGCAGCCCGGAGTGGCTCCGGACGCGAGCCCGCTCAGCGGACCTTTCACGAGGCTCGGTGGACCCTCTTCGCTCTTCTCCCCAGGTCGTAGTCAGGTTTCTTCGACACACACCAACCGAAGTTGAGGCGCGTGTACCGGGAGCGCCGACTGGGAGCCTTATATAGGCTGAACAGAGGAGGGGGGCGCCAAATCCCAGCGTGCTCCGCGAGTTAGGGGGGCGGAGGGGAGCGGGGGCGGAGGGGGATGGGGGATGGGGTGGGGGCGATGGCCACGCTACACTGGCCCGCCGCTAGAGGGAGTACAGGATTAAGGAGGGGGTGCAGGATGCTGATGCTGAACTGGCCAAGCTGGGAGGAAAGAAGAAAGGGAGGGGAGGGGAGAATCGAGGACGGCCGGCCTAGCCAGGCCAAGAATGCAATTGCCCCGGTGGTGGGAGCTGGGAGACCCTTGTGCTTGGACGGGACAGGGTCGGGGGACACGCAGGATGAGCCCCGTGACCACTGGCACCTTCTTGCTGACAGGTTAGTGGCCCGCGCGCGACGGGAGGTCCTGGGGCCAACAGGCCGCCGCCTCCCCATCTCCCGCCCGGGTTTTGGGTATCTGGGTGCATTTTCTGGGTGGCAGCCCCGCTTGCTGCCCCTGTCCCCACTATACCCCTCCTCCAGGACACCCCATACCCCAATTCCCGGGCCCTGTGAGTCCCTTCCCAGGCTTGACCCCTGGCCTTTTCTTTTTCTCCGCGCCCCCGCGGGCCCCCCCCTGCCCAGAACGCGCAGAAATTCCATCTCCAATTTCCATTCTTCCCCCCCCCCCCCCCCCCGATTCCCAGCCCTGGTGGTGGACCTCTCCCCATCCCTGCAGCAAAGACTTGGGGGTTGCCCATTTTTCTGGGGGTCGTTACCACACGAATGGGGCGCTGCGGCCCGGAGACAAGCCATAGGAAATGGGTGTCAAGCTGCGTCCCTTTCCACACAAACACGTCCTTTCTTTCCTTTCCTTGAATCCGAACGGGAGAGATCACAAAAATGTGCAATTTGAAACACCTAACTCCCCCTCTTCCTAAGAGCATTTCTCGGCGGCGGAGATCTCGTTTTTCTTAGGTTTTATGGAGCGGGGAAGTGGAATCATGAAATGCTGGGAGCTAAACAGGGCGTTCGGGTCAGGGTTAACTCCGGCTGGGGGCCAGAGACGCTGCAAACAACACCGTTTGCCCCACCAAGTGCACTATTTTGAAAAGCTAAAACAATTAAAAACAGCTGTGGATGCCTCCAGTGTGCTTGGAGGCTTCGGAGGCTCCCAGCTATGGCCTTTTGGTGGTGATTACAAGGTTTACACAGAGACCTAGCTCTCCCTGCAACGTTACATTTTTCTAAATCTTGTAGAGAAAATGAATACATTTAGTCACGGTAACCGCATGTTTAATCCTTTCAAGCGTGTTGCTGAGATTCGGCCACAAATGTTTGTGTGTATTTATGCATATAAACATACATATTTTACCTTAGATAACATTGCAGTGGGTTACAAGCCTTTAAAATACTGATGAAGAAGGATGCTTAAAAAAAAAAAAAAGCCATAACGAGGATTTCCATTTAAGTGCCTCAAAGTGTTAGGCTCTGAGAAAACGGACAATTTGTTGATAATCTTAGAAAAAGAAGTTTAAGTTAAATTGTCTACAGCTGAGTGAGGTTCCTGAAATACGGATGAGACACATTTGTATTTGAAGGCTAAAATTGAGCATATTTTAGTAACATTGCTACAGATTATTTATACATATGGGATAAATAAGAATTTGGCCCATTGTAGATGACAGCGTGTCAGGGATTGCACTTAAAGCTAGCTTTTCTAGGAATAAACAAAACTGGAGCACATTTACTGAGATTTTACTTTTTATCAAAAATGAAATGTTGACCATCCAATATATGAATGAATGAAGTGAAGATTTCCACCAATTAAAGATATTTTTCTAGGAAGTTGGGTGAGCACAATTATACTTTTTAGAAGTGCCTTTTAATCTTACGATGTTCAGCCTTTCCTGCAAGATAAAATAATTTTAGGATTCTTATGTTTGCCAGAGTACCATTCTCATGACCGCCAAACTATCAACCCCTTAGACTTTTTTTCAATCTAGAAAAGTTACTTCACCTAATTGTTAACTGATAGATATTCTTTTTCCAAAAAGTGAGATTAAAAATCAGTATAGATGGTAGGAAAAAGGAAAGTTTAAAAATCGATCCCAAGACACTTAAAGTTTGAACCACTTTGAACCAATTTAATCTTTTATTTCAAAATGTTAACCAGAATTTTTTTAATATAAAAACAGCTTTAGTATTATTTTTATCATACTGAATTCCTACTCACTGTACAAAATTCAGGAGAAAAAACTCCAGAAAACTGGGGAAAAAATCAAGAAAATCAGGATCACCTGTAACTTCTTCATCTGAGCTAAACCCCGTAAACATTATGGAGTTTACTTTTTCACACTTTCTTTATACGTGCTTATGTACCAAAATAATATATATTTTTCATAGAGCTGCATATTATGATTTTTAAAAATAAAAAAGGGGTTCAAATTAATTCTTCAAATTTATTTTCTTTCCAAGGAGACCTAATAGTTAAATAACAGTAAATTTGCAGAGGTTTTTTTTTTAAAGGAAATATTAATTACTTTTTCTAATTAAAATTTTAGATGAACAACATTAGTACATATGTATTTAAAACTAGAGAACTGAGAATTTCCCCTGACTTCACTATTATAACATACACATAGTTATCATTTTGGTGTATTTCCTTGTGCTTTTATTTCTCAACATATACAATAATTTTTACTTTGCTTAGAAATATAATTTTCTAAGAAAAAAACAATATCGACAGGTAAGTAATTATAAAACTTTTAAAATCTGAAACAACAAAACTATTAAAAACAAACACAAAAATACAACTTTGATAGAAAAATACTTTAGATAACAGTTGTGTTATCTAACAAAACATTAACAACCCCCCATTAATAGACAAGAATTTTAAACACTTTTTTGACAGTTAGTATCCTAAGTGAATTTTGGATTTTCTCAGATATTTCCCAGTGTTGACTGTTTCTTACCCATTTTGCACAAGATTGCATGTAAAGCAAAAAAAGGTGTTAATGAGCATATTTGTTTTTATCAAATAATAACTGGGCATTGTATTTGGACAGTTTAATCCATTTTTATGAGCATTTGCTATGGATCTATGAAGCTGTTGATTTACTACCTGTATTTAACTTCTTATGTAGTGGGAAAATTGTATTTCAAAACAAAGTAGAATTTTCCCTTGTCAAGTAGTAACTAGACTTTCTACTTGGACATTTACCTATTTTATGACAATTTGCCATGTATCTGTGAAACTCTTGACTTACCTCAGGTATTCAGCCTAATATGTAGGGTGGAAGGAAAATTGTATTTCAAAACAAAATGGAATTTTAAAACATTTTATCTCTTTTAAATGAAAATTTGCTATGGACCTAAGAACCTGCTGATTTACCTACCACATGCATTTGGCTTAACTTTTAGTATGCTAGGGAAAATTTATTTCTAAGCAAAGTAAAATTTTCAGTTGTCAATATTAGCTGGACTTAGTATTTGGTCATCATATTAGACTTAATATTTGGTCATCTCATCTCTTTATTATAAGAGTTGCCATCAATCTAAAAGCTGTTGGTTTACCTGATATATTTAGCTTAGCTTCTAGGACAAAGGACAACTCGTATTTCTAAGCAAATTGGAATTTTCACTTGTCTCTCTCTCAAACATTAAAAATAGCAAGGGACAGCACCAGAGAAAACTAGTGAGAGACCACCTCAAAGAGATAAAGACAACATGTATTTCAGATTCTAACACTGGTTTACCACTGATGAAAACCATGCTCTAAACAAAATGCTGAAGCAGTGAAGAAACCCTGACTTGTTAAAAAATTCTCCATCAAATTTTCAGATTGTTTGAGGATTCCAGTAAGGGCAGGATTTATAGATCTTATTTTCTCCCAAATAACCAGCCACTTTGTTTCTTTTTCTTTTTTACTAACTGTAGCACACATTTACTTTCTGACTCCTTTTCTTAAACCTTACCCTTGCCTCGGCTCTAAACAGCAAAGTGCAAATCCTATTGCTGATCTTATTTCCTGCTATTAGTGTAAAAGAAGGATTCCAGGTGAATAGATGATATGAATTTATGTGTCCGCTAGAAATTCTTGGGATGGAGCTGTGTTTTAGTCCAAAGCTTCACAGAACTATTAACATGGTGGCTTTTTTTTTTTTCCTTTTCATCCTTTTGAACTTCGCCAGCATAGATAGAGAGACAGACATGACAGACAGACAGTCAGGAACAGACTCTCTCTCTCTCTCTCTCTCTCTCTCTCTCTCTCACACACACACACACACACACACACACACAGAGACACATACACACACACACACAAAACATTCAAGCTTTTTCTAAACTTTAGAATACTGTTCTCCGGTCTACTGTCTTCCTGATTTCCAGAAATGTTAGCCAAAAACAGGAATGCAAAATTCAAAAAAAAAGAAGCTGGTGTTCCTAAGGATCAACAAGTCTTTTTAAATGAACATTTTTTGATTGGGGTTTTCAAGTTGGTAGCATCAGATAGAGTCTCAATGCTCTTAAAGCTGTTTTATATGAACTGCCTCCAAACAACATTCTCTCTAAGCAGAATTCCTAGTGTCTTCAATTTTTAAACAATGTAACTAGAGTAAAGACAGTATTGAATAAAAAACAATCTCCACAGTCTGACGCTAGAACAGACATTTCCATTGATGCTCCTTTCCTTCTAGTCTTTGTTCTGTGTGCATATGTATTTTTCAAAGACTATGATTTTAATATGTGTAGTTTTGTACACTTTGTTTTGAAACATAAGTGAATCTTGCTTTCAGCAAAGCATTTGTTAAGGCGTTAGATGCTCTTATGTGAGATGGTGTGTAGAGTAGCCAGATTGCTTTGTAAGCGTGAGGCGGGCTAAACTAGCACCCGCCAGGTGTGTGGGTTACTGGGTTGGGGTCCAAGAGTGGTCCCTGGGGAAAGATCCAAGCCTTTGCCCAGGTCTTCTCTTTTTCAATGAATTTTATGAATGACTTTGATGAAGATCTAAGATGCTTGCTTTAAAATCCAGGGATGACTTGCAAAGGGGTAACTGTTTTAAGTAGATAACAGAATTTAAAGTTAATATGGCTTAAATAGGCTGCAGTGCTATGCAAAAAGATATTTTATAGCAGTAAATGCATCATAATTCATTGGTGTTATAAGGAAGGAGGTGACTTGATGTGGTGGCAATTTTTGAGGAAAAAGAAGGTTAATATGAACCAGCGGCTTGATGTGTCTGCAAAAAAGAAAAAAAAATCAAATTCAGATTCTGATAATAGTATAGTGTCCATATGTCACAAAAATTAATAGTACCCCTCTCTAATTAACCACATCTGTAGTATTGTGTCCATTTCTGGCTGTCACATTTAAAGAGAGACGTTGACAAATTAGACAACTTCCAGAACAGTCCGTGGGGATGGTGAGGGGTCTGGCAATCCTGTCATAGGAGGTATCCTCAAAGGTCTGGAAATGTTTAGCTTGAAGACTAAAAGTAGACATAAACTCTCTTCTGTTTGTTTCGGAAAGCAGAACTAGCACCAGTGGGTGAAAGGTAGAGACGGATTTCAACTCCAGACCTTTCTAACAGTTAGTGCAGCTCAGCAAGGGAATCAACTTAACACCTTTGCTTGGTCTGTTCTTTTAAAATATCAGAAATATTCACCTTTATTGCAATTAATGTGTAATCTGAAGGCCGCGATAACATTTTCGCATAGGACAGCAAAGAAGCTTGTGATGGAAACATTTTATTTTTTTCTGATAAACTGTCTAAAAAGAAGAGCCCTGTGTGTTGCAAGTTGATCTCTTACAACTTGAAAGTAGCTGCAACAGGGCAATTTAACACATTCCTTCCTACCCTCTCATTCTGTTTCAAACATGAATATTGGAGAAGAGAATTAAAGGGCTTTTGGCTTTGTTTTGGCTCCCCCCCCCCCACCCCCGCAAAGTGTCCTGGCCTTAACTTGTTTCCTCTAGTTCTTCCCTTCCTGGTGTTTCTTGCTGGCTGGGAGCAAGCTTCCCGGGCAGAGTGGCCGCTGATGCTGGGGCAGCCAGGGTTAAGGGGGGGGCAGCCGCTGCTGGCCGCTGGTGCAGGACAGCTAAGCCCTTGGCTGCTGGATCCTCTTACCCTGGGGGACGTGGGGGACAGTTCTCCTTTCTGCAGGTTTCACCACTCTTATATGTCCTTGCAGCACTTAGTTATAATTTTTAGCTTTTCAATTGAAGATAAAACCTTTCAGTCAAGAGTAGCTTCCGACCCTGTGCTCTTGCAACTTCTCTCCATTTCAGGTTAGCCTGGATTCTGACTGTCTCAGGGGCACATTCTTAGTGTCTCCAAGATGTCTTGTGGCAGATTTTCTTTCTCCTCCATCCACCTATTGATTGCTTATTTTGATTACCATGTCTAACTTTGGAAACTGGATTGCTCAAAATTCATCTATAGAGTATGCAACGGAGGACCCCACTTCTAGGAGCGATAACCCGTAGCACATCTGACTGCACGGAAACTCATTTTATGCCCCGGAGCCTTGAAAACTAAGGGGGACTCGGATGAGAGATGGAAAGAAAGAAGGACATATTCTTCAGACATCTTTTTTAACCCACCTTTTCCTACTTCTTTTAATCCTGCCTCTTCCTCCCCCCCACCCCTCCCAACCTACCCACGGTGTTCTCACTCAAATTGTTAGGTCAGGAACATATGGTCACTCTAACTCTGACTGTGTGAAGTATATTTTTCATGTTGAACAAGTTTTTCCTTATTTTCTCTCTCTTTTACAAAAGTGCCATGCACTTTTGTGGGATTGTAATAATGCACAGGGCAACTTGTAATGGCTCGCTTCCCAGTTGTTGAAGATGCCAGAAGCGTTCCTGCACTGAGCTCATATTTCCGAGAGAGAAATGCTCAAAGATGAGCTTCTGGCTTGTCAACGCTCGTTCACCTGATCCACAGGCAGCTAGTTGTGATTCCTTGAATGCAATGCTTGCTCCCGCTCTTGGGAAATAGTAAATAATCCTCGTGTTAAATTTTAAAACTTAAAGAAGTTTTAAAAATAGGTGGTCTCAAAACAAGTGGCTGGCATGATGACTAATGTTATGTTCTTGGAAAAAAAAATTAACGTGGGTAAAGCTAAAGGGCTGTTGTCTTCTAGAGTCACTTTGGTAGAATTTTTATTTTTTGGATCTTCCTTCATCTAAGAATTTTTACGCAATATTGGTGCAATAGTGGTTTAAATGGGTTTTATTACTTACAAAGCACTCATCTTTAGCACGTCTCACTTTCTACTTAATTGCCTTGGACTAATCAGATTTTTAGAATAGATCTTCGGCATTCTGTACCACGGGAATTGCCACGGCATCTGTTGTGACATGGAAGGCAGACTTTTTCTTTTCTGACAAATGAAGCTGCTCATTTCAAAAAATGCTTAGGAGTTAGGCAGCTCTGGTGTAAATTCTTTCCCATTCTTTAATGTTTCACTCATTCATCTGGTCACCACTTTGATTATTATGGAGATTTGGGGTTTATTGCGAATTTGAAAGAAGAGATCACAGTTAATTTTCCTATAGTAGTTAAAGTGAAATATTTTAGTTTCCTTTTTCTTCAGCGATAGGCATAGATGTAAAGTTATTCTTTTACCTTGGAATGCAGAAGAAAAGAAAAAATTAGCCCCAGAGGTCTTTTTTCTTTTCCTCCTTAGCAAATTGGTGTTTCTTGTTATGCAGTAAAATGACGCTAGTTTTTTCTCTCCTATGAAATAGTTCATCAGTGTAGCACCTTTACCATTTTCCATTTTCTATAGCTCTAGAGTTGATTTTCATCAAAAACTAGTACTGCAGAAGTGCAAACAGAACAGGTCGCTACATGTGCTTATCAAAATTTGAAATTTATCTTTTTTTTTTTTTTTTTTTTTTTTTGTCTAGCCGTTTCACTTCTAGGAGTTTAGCTTACAGATAGACTTGTGAAAGTGCTCAGAAGTAAAAGTATAAGGATGTTTCGTGGAGTATTGATAGCAGTAATGAAAACTTAGAAAGCGTAGTGGTCATCTTTATTAATTATTCTTTTATTTATTTATTTCCTGGGTGTCAACCGGTTTTGAGACTCCGTGTTAGATGCTGGGAAACATATGGTCCCAGCCATTACGGAACTTTTATGCTACTGGGGTTGACAAAGATTAATCAAATAATCGCACACATAAATGTGCCCTTAGAGCTATGGTAAGTGCTACCAACACTACTAGGATTTCTAAGGAGAGGATTTGGCCAGGCAGGGGGATTAAGGAAGGCTTCTCTGAGGACGTACTCAGATCTGAAGGATGAGTAAATGCTAGTGAGGTGAAGAGGAAAGGTGTATTTGAGGTAAAAGGAAGAGCTCTGTAGAGGCCCTGGGGCAGGTTGACTTGGCAAACAGAAGGTGCTGGAAGAAGTCCAGTGAAGTTGGATCCGAGAGAGAAGAGGGAACCCAATGTGAGAGGAGGAGAAGTAGGAGGTCAGGGAGCGAATTTTGCCGGACCTGTTAGACCACCTTAAAGAGTGTAATCTGTATCCAAAAACCTATGGGAAGTCTTTGGAGGGGTTTTAAGCGGACAAGATCAGATTTGCATTTCAAAAAGAGCATTTTGGCCGCTTTGTGAAGAAGAGGTTGGAGGGGTCAGAACTGCTTGCAGCACACTAGATCCAAGGCTACTTTTGTAATCCCCGATGGAGATGAAGCCCTCCTGGGCCGGGACAGTGCTGGGGAGATGAAGCGAGGAGGGACTTTTGGAGGAGTAAATAGCAACAGCAGTGGGTCGTGGACCGAATTCGCCATGGAGATCGGCAGGAAGAGATGTCAAGGATGATTTCTAGATTTCTGTCATATTCAGGAGGATGAATGGGAGTGTCATTCAGGGCAGGAGGAATGCCGAAGGGTCCCAGACTTTAAGGGAAAGATCAGGAGTCCTCGTTGGGACAGGCTGAGTTTGAGGTGCCGACAAGGAAATTATGTTCGAGCAATGCAACCTTCAAATGTGATCTCATGTAAACACGTCCAACATATGCGCTAAGGGAAAAAAGTGTGGTCATGTTATGTAAAAAAGAGCACGGTGTGTGTGTGTGTGTGTGTGTGTGTGTGCACAAACATATGTCTGCATCTGCATACACGTGGAAAGATGCAAAGTGGCTCCCCTAGGCATTGGAGGGGGCGCCACAGATAGATGAGAGGGGGTGTTTATGTTTTATACCCTCCTGCTTATACTATTTGAATACGTTGCAATGAGGATATAGGGCTTCTATGATAAAGAAAAGGAATGACAGTTCCAAGTGAAAAACCAATATGAGAGTATTTCTCTTTCAGAGGTTTCGTAATTGGAAAAACCTTGCAAGGATTATTGTATTTTTTCTTTTATTTTGAATGGAATTTTTCCGACAGTTTGACTTCCCTAACCCAGTAGTAGCTCTTACACTCTGCCTTTTAATCCTTTTCCACTAGATTGCACTATTACACTAGATTTCACATAGTCTATGTACTATTTTATATTCTGCCTTTTGCTAATTTTATTAATTTCAAAATAGTGCAACATTTTGCAGATCAGGACATTAAATTATAATGGTGCATATACCTACTGCATATATCAGGCATCTCTTTTGTTAAGGGTCCCACTGGTGCTCCTTATTCATCTAACATTTCTGAGATGGAACGTAGATAGTACCGTTTCCGGGCTATGGAAACACAGTATATGTTTTGGTCAGGCTATTTGAGCAAAGGAGGAAAACTACCAAGAGAAGAGGATAACCGTCCCTTCTCCTTTAGCTATTCTATCAAATCAACACTTTTTCTTTTATTGGACATTGAAATCCCCCCCCCCCCCATTTTGGTATGTATGATGCAAAGCTGAATCTTGTGTCCATGCAATTTTTGCTTCTGTTGCACTATTTCCTCAGGAAAAATTCCTAAGAGTTTATGAGAGTCAGAGATAGCACATATCAATATGACTCGCTTCTTATTGCGTCTGGCTTTCCTCAAAAGGATTAAGCTGCAGCTCTCACCCAGCATGCCTGGCCAGTGCCATCCTCTTAGTCCTCCGGGAGGCCGTGTGGACTGGGGGATATTTGGAGCCCCTGGGCTGTTGCCTCTGCTCATTAGCAGCCTCCAGCATTTACTCCACTCAGCTATAGAAATATTATCATTTCTCATGTATCTTAATGACTGTGAAAACAAAAAAGAGAGTGCTAAAGTCTCTCTTGCCAACTGTACTCACAACAACTTTTTTTCATTTAAACATCTACTTTTTAAGAAATCACATTTAAAGGAATCTAAAGTTTCCTTCATATTAGTTGTAGATTAAATGTAATAAGAGCTCACATTTTTTGAAAGCATATTATGTGCAAAGCCCTCTTCTGAAGGTTTTAAATGTATTGTCTCGTTTAATAACTCGTAAAATGTCTCTATGAAGCGGGCACTAAACTGTCCCTGCCAGAGAAGGAAACCGAGGTACAGAGACATTGCATAACTTGCCCAGTGGACAAAAACTGGGATTTCAACCCAGACACTCTGTCTTCAGACACTCTGATAGAAAACACCATCTTTCTGTATTCCAACTTCATTTCACTCTGAAGTCTAATATCTTACCTAGCTTGTGCTAAAATTATAAAACTCAAATAATTTTCAAATGTGTTTAATAATTCCTGATATCTTGCCCTGCTGGAACTCTAATGTTTTAACAAAGTTTGAAGGCTTCTTATTTTGGCATTCTTGGGTTTAAAATCCTGCTGTGACAGTTCTCTTAGCAATAGCTTTTCCTGAGGTTGGAGTGGACAGTCCTCCTCAGCAAAGCTTTCTCCCCCTGCCCATAGTTTCCAACTTTTTAGATTTCCTATTTTAATGAAGAGTGTGTGTGTGTATTCATGCACATAATGCATGGAATTAATTTTTTTTTTTAGGATTTATTTATTTATTTGAGAGCGAGAATGAGAGAGAGAGAGAGTACATGAGAGGGGGGAGGGTTAGAGGGAGAAGCAGGCTCCTTGCCGAGCAGGAAGCCCGATGCGGGACTCGGTCCAGGGACTCCAGGATCATGACCTCAGCCGAAGGCAAACGCTTAACCAACTGAGCCACCCAGGCGCCCCATGGAATTAATTTTTATGGACATTGCCTCATTCTAGCTATTTCTAATCTGTAGTCAGGGGAAACTTACTTTTTCTCGAAAGAAAAATAAGTCAAAGATGACCTACTAGTAATAACAATATTTCAAATTACATTTAAAAATATGTAGTTTATACATAGCTTTCCCATTTAACCATTTGGGGTTAGTGTTAGTATTGATGAGTAGATGATATGGACTTTGCCATAAGCCAAGAAATGGGTTCAGAATCCAACACTGCCACTTAGTAAACACATGACCTGGGGTAAGTTTCATAATTTCCCAAGACTTCTTGTCCTCATGGCAGAATGGAACTAATAAGACCTACTCCACATAGACGATAATGTAAGGATTAAGTCAGTTAATATGTATAAAACCCTGATTGTAATGCCTCACACTTAGCATTCAAAACAGGGTAGCTAACAATAATGTCAAAGACCATTGTTTCGAGAGAAAAATATGAAGATATCTTAATATAAGGGACAATTGAAAAAGTATTAAGGATGGTTGCAGAAAGGAAGGGAAGAGAAGATGTAGGGGACAAGGAGGCAACATAGCAACGTGGGGAATGGTGAGAGAAGCAGAGAGGTGTTGGGGACGTGAGCTATATATCCACTTGGTGAAAACAAAGTCTGTGTCCCGTTCAAGTGAAATATGAAAAGAGACAGATGAGACAGTGGACAGAGAAAGACGTGACAGTTCGGTTCTAAGGTGAGTGCGTTAATCAGATTAAATTTCATTTGGCATTTCCTGCTGTTTACTTGGACAGCAGTGTCGGAGTAAGTTATTATTTATTATTTCTTTCCCTTGACATTCTGATTAGCTCATCAGCAATCAGTCACCATTCACAGCTCTTCAGTTGCTTTTATTAAATAACAAACCCCTCCTCCCCAAGTCTGCAAATTATTCAGGTTTGGGAAAGAGTAATGTCTCTTCAGAGAGTGCTCGCCCCAGGCCAGATGAAATGTCGTCAGTCATGCTGCTACCAGACTCAGAATAAATCATGGGATCTTAAGACAAACTTTAAGTATTGTATGGTTTCGAGGGAATTTTAAGGGCATGCCAGCCACGTTTGGATTAATTCAGGCTTTGATGATTTCTGAGAGGGAGCGTTGAGGAATTGGTTAAATTGTATATGCCAGTTAATGGTGTGAATGTCTTCTTATTTGGGGCTGTGTAAGCACAGTATGTATGTTATTCTTTGCTTTTGTGTTTATGAATTAGAGCAAAACTCACATCCAGGTACAATTGTAGCAGAGATTATCATGAACTCAGTAAGCACAGTGGAGTTTCTTTCAAGATTTCTGAGGATGGTCTATTATCTTTGGAAAGAGTCCAAGAACCAGTCTATACACGTTAAAAATTTTTGCACATTATATTTAATCTTGAAAAGTTATGTATAGAGCAAATATTTTTTAAATTGAGTTATATTTTCCCATGCTAACTAAGGAAATTTGTTCTCACAGAAAAAGAAATGCTCTGGTCCTTTTCTAACAAAAATCAAACTTTGAAATCATAATGTTTTTCGGTGAGTATCTACATTTGTCATTGCACGGATTATAGTAATTTTCTATACAAGAAGCTAGTCGAGTGGATCCATGATCTTGGACACACAATTAAAAACAAATAGTTATTTCCATGTTACTGAGATTTCTCCTCCTGAGGTGTGGGACTTGAATGTTTAAGCAGACACACCATCCATGATGTTGTGTCTTGCCTTTAGTGACATTGTCTGGTGAGTAGAGTCATAAAAAAGTTGTCTTTTTTTTTTTTTTTTTTAGATTTATTGGACTGTAGTCTTCTGTGGTCAGAGGAGAACTTTAGATGGATCACTATGAACTTTTTAAAAAATGAACATGCTCAAAGCCATGCTGGCCTTAAAATAGAACAATATCGGTGGGATATCTTACGCTGCTTCCATTTTTTAGTGATTGGGAAACCAATCACATTTGTCTTTTGAATCCTGTAAAAGCCAACTGGTCTACCCTTACGTAGGACCTGGAAATTATGAGCAATGATATGCTGGCTCACCTGGCAAGAATGTGACAAAGTGTAAGACAAAAATATTTCACGGACTTGTTTAATTCTTTAAATCACGCATAAAGTACAATATGTGTAGTTTTCTCTGTATAACTCTGAATACCGATGCTTATGCATACGTAGTCTGAGAACCAATGGGCTAGAATAAAGGAAGGAATAAAAGGGGTGCTGTCTGGATACTCAAACCATTCTTTCTTTATGATAACTCCCCAATCCATGGGAGAGTTTTTCAGCTCTAAGGTCAGCCTACATTTGGCACATATGATATGACTCAGTTGAATATCCTATCTACCCTGGGGTTCTGTAGTTATCCTCTCAGTCTTCTAGAGTTCATATATGTATATGAGAATTGCCTGATGAAATTGTGTAACCTAAACTCTCCACAGTGGAGTCATGAATATGTGTTTTTAAAATTTTTTTTGTGATGAATTTTTGAGGGTGTGAATATGTATTTTTAGCTACCCAAGTGATTCTTATGTGTTGCCTTTGGAACCAAGTGATCAGGAGAACCCAGGGAGCGGGGTATTTTGCCACAAGAGACTACTATGAACATTTTTTATCCTATTTTAGTGAAATTGTTTAGGAAGTGATGACGGTATTTTTCATCTAGATTTAAAAGGACCTAATTTCAGTTGTTAAGCAAATCAACCATTTATTAGGTGAATCATCCAGAAGATTGATCTTTTAGTAGATATAAAATTAGTACACTTAAGTTTACATATTTTAAAAATTACACACCAACCAGTCATTTATTTGCTTGGGGTGCTAGAGCCTTTGATTTCCACTCGCGGGTTATCACTGAAATGATCACCTGAGGTTTTGTTTGCTTGTTTGTTGATTTTTAATAACTTGGGTTTTGAATTGTATTCTTTTTTTTATTTTGGAAGGGAACTTGATATTTCTCCTAATTTTGTTTAAGCTCAGAATTTTCTTCAAAATTCGGTTTAAAAAAGAATATACATTTCATCTCTGATTTACTAAGGTGAGGAGCCCTTTCAACACGAAGTTTCCTGTGCCCTTACCAGTGTTTGTCTTCACTTGTCCTTACTTTCTGAATCATGAGGTATTTTCTTTGCTTGTATATGCTGGTCTCACCCATTCTGGTTTCTCTTGCATTGCGTCTCATCAGTTTTTCTCCTTTCTTTATCCTCCATCTGTTTCTCTCTTGTCTTTTCCTCAGCTTCTGAACAAAATCTCTTTCCCCACCTTCACATAACCAGCCCTCTCTGCATCTTGCTGCATCTCAGTCTATCTAGCGTGTCATTTCATCTCTTTGCTCCCCTATCCTGGCCAGTGTTCTTGAAAGATTAACTGTATTTGCTACATCTACATCTTGACCTTTTGCAGTTTGGCTTCTATTCTTATCCCTTTGTTGGAACTCCACTTTCAAGGAGTCACCAGTAACTTCTCACTTTACACATCTAGCAGTCTTTTCTAAACTCTCATTCTCTTTGACCTTTATGTGAGGGTGTGGATTCCACCCTCCTTGATATCTCTTCTGTTGACATATGTGACACTTCAGGCCCGGTTGTCCAACCTCTCTGACTGCCTTGTCTCTGATTTCTTTGCTGAATCATCCTCTGTGCTTGCTATATAAATGTATTTATTAACGTGTTCTTCTGCCTTTGCTATCCCTCCCACTTTTTTTGTGTGTGTTCCTTGTTGCTATATTTCAGCTCCAGAAGCTAGGACCAAACTGTGGGATATATCCCGGGGGATTCTGGGACTGAGCTGAACCCAGAGGGAACATACCTGAGATGGCTAGAGGAAGGGAGAATGAGATGGAGACCCATTGTTATAGTTAGGAAAATGGTACCCAAATCCCATGTCTGACAGGTAAGAATAAAAAATAGGGGAGTAAGGCGTAAGAGTGGTAGTTTGGTTGATGGGAAATAGGGTAGATGAATGACTCAAGAACATGAAGGTGTATCTTCTCCGATCACTTTGGATATGAGAGTGCCTAGTACCTGTTACCTGGGAGCATGGTCTGTTTAAAGAATTGTACTGGAGTTTGGCTTCAACCATCATTCCTCTGGGGATGAATGTCCAAATCTGTATCTGAAGCTCCAGTTAGTGCTCTTATGCGCCAGAGTTCTATTTCCATCTTCCTCTTAGATGGTTTCACCTGGATATCCAAGTGGTACCCCGAATTTAATATGGCTCAAATTTATCATCTTTCTCCTGAAACTGACTCCTTTTTTGGGGGGATTCCTAATGAATCACTGTTCTGTGTCACTCTGGATCAAATCTTCCAAGTCATCTTTGATTCCCCTTTGATAACCCACATGCAGCAATTTGAAAACTTTGTCAGTATTATCTCCATGATGTCGTATAACTAGCCTTACCTTTATTTTCAATTTATGGGCTGACTGCTACCCTACACTCCAGAGATAACTCCCTACTTATTAGCCCCTAACCCCAATTATGTTCATTTCTGCCAGTGTAATGTTTCCAAAACTCAACTGTGAAATTTAAATGATACTTAAACTTATGACAACATCCCTAGCCAGGGATAATGGCTTCCCCCCCTCAGGGTTTTGTAGTACTTATGTTTTCTACCACTGTGTGTATGTGTAATTATTATGTATGTATATGTATATATATATTTCATACATATTTGGGTACATGAATTATCAATCCTTGCAGATTGTAAACTTGTTGGGGTGTAGTTCCTGTGTCTTGTTTATCCTGTATCCCCACATATTCCTTGTACTGACATGCAACAAATATTTATTAAATGGAATTAAACAGCTAGTTGGGCTAGAAGGAATCTAATCTCTGTTAATAGTAGATGACCTGGGATAGTCATTTTAATTTGACATTAATTTCATTTTTTGTGCATTTGTTTTATTCTGAAAAGCTTTTTTATTAAGCTGTGCTGATGGCATAAATGGAACAGTTAACTGGAAGACCAAACAGGCCAACAGTTTTATTATCAGCAGAAAAATGACTGGTGGGAAGAAAGATGGTGAGTTTAGGTGGTAAATCTAAATCTCCTTTGGGGAGTCAATTAAATGTCTGCTTCCAGTATTCCTTTTGCTTTTTTAGTCATGTGTGGATTTTTTTTTTTTTTGATAAGTCAGTCTGAAAAACTCCAGTTTTGTTTTTCTAATCTTCTAAAACTTCTGATCCTTTATGTTCTTAATCCATTATTTTCTAAGTTTTTTTCCTTTGCCATAGTTTTGCCTTTTTTTAACTAAAAATAATTCTTGTTTTTAACCTATTGTGACCCTTATCCAGTCACTAGCTTGCCACTTATAAAAATTGTTCCAGTGTGGTCATTGTAACAATCTATTTATAACATTGAAAAACATTAAGAATCACGCTTAACATAAATCATTTTAAAAACAGTATTTATACAACCTTAGAAAAATGGTCATAAAATATTTTGGCTAATTGTGAATGATTTCTTGACTGATTGTTTTGTTGCAAAACCAAATTGATACGTTTTGCTATTAAATAATTAGATGGCACTTATTTTCTATTGGGAAGATTACCTGACCCTTGGATGATTGATTATTTTTTCTAAATTTTTTCTTCCCTATCACAAATGTGTCCACTAGCAATATGCCAGGACCTTTGAAATAATGCATTTCATCAGGGAGAAAAAAGACTTACTTAATAACCAAAAGATTAGTAGTTTTCAAAATGTCAGTTTTCGTCGTGAGCTTTTGCTTAATATTTCTTGATTATTTGCCTTTAAGATCTCTCTGCCCACCACCCCTTGCCCCAGCCCCCACCCCCCCCACACACAAAATTTTGGCTGTATGTGGTCATGCATGTTGATATGTAGCCTGGTTTCCATAACTTTGGGGCAACCAAAGTGTCTATAAAAATAACAATTTAAAAAGAACAGTCATTTTGGGTGATAAAATAGCTTTACTGCCATATAACAAATCCTGGGTACCTTGTAGGAGTGATTCCTGGCTTACCTCCTTGTCTTCATACAGCGCTAAAGTTGGGAATCACTAGCTTTTTCCAGCTCATACCAAATGATTCCTTAGGTGGAATCACCCACTCCCAGGTCTGTTTCACAATAGGACAGAGGCTTCCAATTCTCCTCTACTCTGCTGTTTTTGAAACAAACCCACAAACACCTTTGCATTTCTAAGGAATTTTTATTGCTAATATCTATAAGAAAACATAGAGTTTTATAACAATAACTTCCCATGAGAGGATCACAAAAATTTATTTTAAAAAGCACTAAACGCACTTATTTTAGGTCCTAAACCCATCATCTCATAGTCCTTTCCCCACACCCTCCTTAGATATTCTCAAGGGATTCTCCCTGGTTTCTTCAAGGGAATTACCCCTGACGACCACCTGTGTCTGGCAGGTTCTTTAATCAAGCTGAGGGCCCTCAGCTTCTTAGACACATCCACTCTGCCTGTGTTCTAATCTTCCTAGTTATGGCCCCAGGTGGCCCTCAAGGTTGCCGTCTGCAATGTTATAATGCTCTGTCATCTCCTGAGGATTTGGGACCTGCCCTGATTTCCTGGTGCCCCATACGAGATCACCAAAAACTCTCCCTTTGGACTTCACACCATTCTGCACTAAATTTACAGTCATCCTTTTTTTTTTTCTTCAGTTCCTTCTCTTTAACTTTGATCTCTAGAACTCCTGTCATCTTTGAATATGTTCCTCTGTTTCCTATTTGATTTGCTAAAAAGGTGTTCTATAAGAAGCTGTTAAATGCTGTTGAGTCATCTACTCTAGTGCTTTCTTAGTGAAATGTACTATTCCAAGACCTTTGCATACAGCCTTCTCCAGAATCTTCAAGAGATACTTGTCTCTTCCTCTTTTAAACTTCATGCTCCCATTGGACCCCAATTTGATTTTTCTCCTTGGAACCTGAGTGATGACCGTAGTTCTCAAAATAGAAGTGATCAATATATCTTGAATCTACTGAGGTACCACATCCTCAGTTTCTTTGAACTCATCTTTAGCTTCTTCTCCCTTCCTGGTCTCCTCATCCAATTTAAATCTTATCATTGTAGTTCTATGTACAGAGAATATAGAGAGAATAATACATTTCATTAATTGTATAAAGAGAATTATTTCCAGTTGCTGATATAGCAAGGCCATTTTAAGTGTTACCGCAGATATCAAATGTTCTTTGAGATGTTCTTGACCATGAGTCCCAATCATCTCTTTTTGACAATTTCAAGAGAGCACAAAAGATTATAAGAGCATTTATATAGTAAAATAAGTTTAGTGATTGTATTTTTTGTATAACTTTCTTTTAAAATAATGTTCAGTTCTAAACTTTAGCAGTGGGATGGTGTCTCTTCCATAAATAGGATTTTGAGGAATTTGGAGTCCAGAGCAACACATTTGGCATCATTCTACCTTGATATACATTCAATACTTAAAAAAAAATCATAAAGAGGGCGCCTGGGTGGCTCAGTTGGTTAAGCGACTGCCTTCGGCTCAGGTCATGGTCCTGGAGTCCCGGGATCGAGTCCCACATCGGGCTCCCTGCTCGGCGGGGAGTCTGCTTCTCCCTCTGACCCTCCTCCCTCTCATGCTCTCTGTCTCTCGTTCTCTCTCTCTCAAATAAATAAATGAAATCTTTAAAAAAAAAAAAAAAAAAAAAATCATAAAGAGCCCTCTAAATATGGAGTCCCTTTTCTTTTTCCTAGGGTAGAGATAGACAAACTTAAAATTTACTCCAGAATAATTTAAATAAAAAAGGAATAAGCCTTCATATTACTAACTTATATACTTCACTTAGATAAATATTTTTAAATTCTCCTTTCTTACTTAAGAAAACTCATTTTCCAAAATGGGTTAGCCTTAGGTTTACTGACAGACTTTCATTGCTTTTTTTCTTAAGAAACAAAAAATAAACTTCCTCCTAAGAGAAAGTCAAAATAATCATGTACTGATTTCCTATTTATTTTCCACTTAAGTGTTAAACTTGAATTTGACCTTCTTGGGAATGAAGTACTATGTACTCTGAATAATTTGTTAGAATTTTCTTCTGCCATCTTAGAGGAGCTCCTCCTTAGCTCACTGACAGTCAAGGAACGGGCAAGCCTTGAAGATAGAAATATCTCTCTAGATGCCTTCTTTTTCTGTGCAGTTGGAGAGGAACATGAAGTGCTCCTAGGACTGAAAATACATGTTCTTCTTTGCCTCTGAAGGGTGGCAAAGTCAGGACGAAGAATCACAAAGTTCCAAGATTTCAAAGGACCGTCTATCAGGGAGATGAGTTTCTCCTTCTAGGCTCTGGTTATGATGGCTGAAATGTCTCCTTTTAAACTTCAGGTTTGTTTCTTTCTTTAAACAAAAGAATCTTTAGGTTTGTTTCTTTCTTGAAATTGTGATTGTCAACGCACTTCTTCCAATTGTGCAGTGTTGTTATGATAACTTCACAAAACAAAGAATGAACTTGGATTATCTGGTCAAATTCTGGTTTGTCATCAAACAAGAGAGACAATTAAGAAAGTGAAGGTGTTATGCAGCATAATTAGCTTGCCGTAGCAGGTCATAATAATATAATGTACAGACACCAAACGTATTACCTTATGTTTTCAAATCAACAAAATACGTGACTTCCTGGGTTCAAGTCACTGGCTTTTCCTCTTACTATTCCTGTAGGCTTGAACCTGTCGTTTTGTCTCTCTGGATTCAATTTTGTTGTCTATAAAATGAAGGACTGAACTCTCCAGGAGAGCAAGTGCATGCCAACTCTGATTGGTAGTATCTGTCAGGAATTCTGGGTTAAGTAGAATGCTGAGGCCATATCCAAGTAGGAAGTAATGCTATGATTTGTCTTTAGTTAGAGAAATATATTTGGCATGCTCAGACAGGATGACATCTAAAGCCCTTTTCAACTGCAACGTTCATGAGGCTAAGTTTATTGATCACCAATTAACAATGGTTTGCAACCACTTTCCAACTGACATTTAAGTAAAAAACAACAGGAGAAAACAAAAACATGTGATCATAATATGGAAAATCAAGACATTTAACAAAATAGTTTCGGTAAGTGGCTTTGGTTGGGAGAGAGAGAGGAAAAAAAAAACCTTTTTGCTTTTTGTAGAAAAAGACGCAAATCGTGGTTTGTCTTCTTCCTCATGTAAAGAACAGTGCCCTTATCTCTTAGAGGAATGAAGTTTAAAAAGGCAATGTAATGCTTTCCTTGTGATGAATTCTATGGCCTAGGCATGGTCTGCAAAATAGAAACGGTTGCTGGCCACCGCCAAATGAATGGCCTACAGCACTTTGATGTTGCGTAAACTCAAAGGTGAAGGGCAGAGAGCTGAGAAAAGCTTCTGATTCAAAACCAAGATTTTTAAAGCGGGAATGATAAAACACCAGGTAAATCTTGGTGAGGAAAAACAAACAGGTTGTGTGCCTGGCTGGATATTGATGCCCCTCAGAATATTTATCTACAGCCATTATCTGGTTTGGTAATTAAATTTTAATTTGACTATAGAAATAACACGTTAAAAAATAGGTTGGGAAGGAAACCATAAATATATCAGACTCTGAAAACCCTGAAATGAGTTCTCTCAATGCAGAGATAGCAAATGAGATTCATCTCTTATAATCAATTCTGATTAATTGGTAGCAGCTTCTCCGAGTGCTATGGATACCAGGGCTCCGAGCCTCAGAAAGGGCTTTTAGCTGTTAAAGCTATAAAATGTAAGACAAGTCTTATTTTTTTCCTGACAGAACTTATAATTTTTTATTATCAGGGGTGATCATATAGTAAAATAAGTTTAGCAATTATATTTTTAATGTAACTTTCTTTTAAAATAATATTCCAATTCTTAACATTAGGATTAACATAAGGATTCTTAATGTAAAGAGGATTTTGAGGAATGGAAATGTCTTAGTCCTTAGGCAAAAGTTTATTTTCAAAGCTATACCAGATAAATGACCGTTCAGTATTATCTTTCATCTTAAACGTCTTTAAAAATCTTCTTCATCATTTTTACCCCCAGTTTTTTTTCTGGATAATACTTACTATCAAGGCAATACTATGAAGAGTTGAGAAATATGCACCATCTTATTTAAGTAATTTGCACTCAGTTAAAGCACCCTTGTCATGCTTCCCATTGAATAGCTTATCTCTTAAAACTCTCTGAACATGAGAGGCAAATTAACAAAATTGAAATGCTTTTAGAATAGACTTTAATTTCTTATTAATAAATTACTTATTAATTATAGTGCATTATAATATTCTTAGGCTGACTTAGCTATTGCTAAGGGTAATAGATCACTCAATCAATAGATCTCTTTGTTTAAATTATGCAGTATATTTCCCACACAACAAATATGTAAGAAATTATTTTATACAACACATTAAATCCATTCATTTTGATTTGACAGTTCATGTTTACATAATGTATGGGTTGAATTAAGACTTTCTATGGTACACTTATTTATTTCTGAATGCATTTAATACATGGAGTTTACGCTGCCATCGCAAGTAATGGCTATGTCCCAATTATAGCAAGATCATCTATTCAGAAGTATACCGCATCAGCTAAGGACCAGGAAATAAGCCACAAAAGGGTCTTCGGGTGGCCAAAATCGATGCGGCAAACGCAGGCTTCTGTTTTTCACATCTAGCAGAGCCCCGCGTGCGTTAAGACAGAACAAATTTGTTCTTACTTCAACACGCAACGCCACCTCATTTGGTAGTCTGGTTTCTAAACCTGCAGCAGTTTAATAGCAGCAAATTAGAAGGGATAGAGAAGCTGCTATAGGAAACATACTGATAACAATGAGAAATGACAAGTTGTCTACAGAGGAGAAAACAGAAAATCTATAAAACATACAACCTTAAAAAGCATTAGCAGACTGGGACCCGCTAGCAGAGGTGTGTGATCAGTAAATGACAAGGCAAGCAAACGGTCCGTAAGGGCGTCGTTATATAATAGAGCAGAGTGCAATTATTGATGTGCCAAATGATGATCCTCTACCATCATGAAGAAGGATTGAGTCAGTACTTGAGAAAACTCAGCTCTCTGAAATGTTTCCTTCTTTGGGGGTTTGTGGTAAAGTGAGGATTTACTATCTTAAACCTTAAAAATTAGCAAGTGATGGTGTAAATGGACCTTTTAGAACGATTAATTTGTTGATAAAGCATCTAAGAGAGAGAGATACACATAATAGGTACCTAACAAAGGCCACCCGGACATGAATGCTGACGATACTTTATGACTTTCTTCTCAAAGAGTTCTGTGGAGAGACAGCTTTGAGATTTGAATCTAGCTGGGACTTGCAGGTCTCACACTCAGCAGCTAGTTTATTTTATGACCATGTACTCATTCTTGGTGATGCAGGAAAAGGTCTGGTGAGTGTTCTCTGGACTTTTTTGTAGAGAAGGGACTTGGTACGTGCCTGTGCACGTGCTTATGCCATTAAAAATAATCATTGTGATAATTGTGAAGTTATATGCTGTAAATTCATTAGCAATGCACCACCATAATCCTTTCAAAATTTAATGTTTACTAAATACATCCAAATTTGCTTTTGTTTTTAAGTAATTGTAAATAAGCACTCAAATGCACACGCTCATCACGATGTTGCTCCCTTAGGGAGAAAATTTCAAATGGACTATTAATAAAGGAAGACAGGATGCTATTTAGCTAGCATGAGGTCCCACTTTATTGCTATGGCCATCACCGTCTGTTACTTGATTCTTGGCTCTCTGCTGTCACATGATTGTTGAAATGGCCTGTAGTTTTTCTGTACCTTATGACTAAAATGTACAGAGAACAGTTTCTGTGAAGTTTTTGGTGGTATGGTAATGAAGGACATTGAACTACGCTTAGGGAGGGTGATGTAATTACCCTGGCCACTTGCCCATATACCCTTTTGCTCTTCTCAGATATGTAATTTTTCCTTTAAAAAAATCTGTTATTTATGACTACCTGTCTTCAGTTTTTAATCTTTGCAAATCTAGCTACCCTCGCTGTTTGAAGATGATGTTTTTGACTCCCTGTGGGTTGGACTTTTGGTTTAATTGTTTTTCCCATTAATGGTGATGGATTTGCATGGGATTTAGCCACACACTGGTTTCCAGTTTCATTTGTATCCAGTGGCATGTGTTTGCAGAGGTAATGGATTTGCAGCCGTAGACAATTGCAAAGCCATGCGATACACAGAGAGACCAGACCCTGTGACCTCAGCTTGATTAGCATGACACCGTACACATGTATATTTCAGAGATTATTAGATTTTAGTACTGTGCATTTTTAGAGTTTAAATTTGATTTTCAGGATTTGCTTTTAAGGAAGACAATATGCTTCAAGCTTTCTGTGTGTGAGTACTACATAGATACATGTGAGCGCAACATGTGTTAGCCGGAGTAACAGCCGTTGTTGCTGTTGGTGCAGACCATACCAGCATTATTTATATAGCTTGCGTTTAGAACAAGAGCCTATAACTTCGAATCCTGTGTCATTTGTTGTTTCCAAAAGGAAGCGAGGTGTAAATACTGCCCAAATAGCCTCTGTTGAAGAGCGATCTGTTTTGTAAGTAGCAAATGGGGAAGGTAAAGGTAAAGGGCGCTTCTCTAAAATGTTGTGTGGGTGCCCATAATTTAAACTGATGCTACAGAAAGGAAGTATTATTTTCACAAACAAAACATAAGGGCTTAGTCATTTTCCATTTCTCGATGATGAATGTACCATACATCCATATCATGTTTTTCTCAAAGTGAATGGAGTCCTAGACTTATAGAGAAGCAGTCTTTACTGTCGAGTTGCCAAGGTAACTGACCAGCAAGGATGTGGCTCAGCAGCTTGCAGAAAGGCAATTGAGTACATGTGAATACGGAAATGTGCATGTCATCTCAAAACCCACGAGCGCCATGGTGAATTGTGGTTTGGCTCTGGAGATCACAGGAAAGTTTTTTATGAACCAGAAACTGAGATGTTCTGTACTAGTCCCTGAAGTGAGGTGATACTAGTCCTTGAAGTGAGGTGATAGGCAGTGGCAGGTACCCTTTTAGGGTCCCACTTCAGGCCTTGCCAAGTGCTATATAGAAAACAGAATCATTTTATTTTTTTTTTTTAAAGATTTTATTTATTTATTTGACAGAGAGAGACACAGAGATAGAGGGAATACAAGCAGTGGGAGTGGGAGAGGGAGAAGCAGGCTTCCTGCCGAGCAGGGAGCCCGATGCGGGGCTCGATCCCAGGACCTGGAATCATGACCTGAGCTGAAGGCAGACGCTTAACGACTGAGCCACCCAGGCGCCCGAAAACAGAATCATTTTAATATTGCTTCATATTAACAACCTTTCTTTTGGCTTTATAAGCTAGCTTTTACTACCTTATGGCAGCAAAAACTAAGGGAGACTGTCAGGAGTTTGTAATGTAAATGGAGGATGATAACCCATAAACTGCTACACACCTGTGAGAATTAATTCAAGTTATAAAATGGAAACTTAAGTGAAGTATTATGTATATACTTAGTCCACAAACATAACACCTGTGTTTACCTCCACAGTGCTTTTTAACTAGAAGGTATTCATCCATTCAATAGGCATCGATAAAATTATTCAGCTATGGCAGACACCTTCTAGGTGCCAAGAAAATAACAAAGGTAAATAAAATTCAGTGCTGGACTTCAAGGTGTTTTAATCTCTAGAAAGAATAAGTTACATAAACTCTGGAGAGATTCCTTTAGATTATTCAAAATACTCCTGTGCTTTGAATGTAGGGTTGTGATCTGGAATTTAAATACCTTTACATGTAGAATGAAGTAACTTCTCAGTAGGGGTTCACAAATCTCCATAATTTGACTCTTCTTACCAGTTTTTCTCCTTTTACCTTAATTATACCCCAGGATCACTGGCTTAATTTTTTTCCTTGAAAGGTCCCCCCAGTATTCCACAATTGTATCTTGTACAAGTTTTCACCACTGAAATGCCCGAATCCCCATCTATGAGTTTCAGAATCTTGCCAGTATTTTACAAGCCATGTTGAATTCTACTTCTTACATAAATCTTTTCCAGATCTTTTCCAGCTTCCATTGCTCCTTGCCATCTTTCCAGGTATTATCAGAGGAGTTTATATCTCAGGTATCATACCTAGTTAGGTGGGCGTTGGTCTCCCAAGCCAGATGGTGAGGAAGGCAGGGACTGGGTCTCCTTCGTCTTCACATTCTCCACAGCACCTAGCACTCAGGGGACATTGTGGAGTCCAGCGGGGGGGAAATTGCCAATTCTAATCCTCACTTTTTCTGTGATTTGTTCATTCTTGTTCTTTGGAATGGGACCATTTCCACAGGTGAGTAAATTGTTCTTGAGGAGAAGAAGCTGGGTACTCTAAATGCCATGTAAAGCCTACTGAGGAATACTAGCAAAGCAAGTCAGGAAAGGAGGAGTCTCTCTACATACCTAGTTTAAACGTAACTTGCAGCTTCCTTCCGTCTGTTACATAGCCTTTGAAGTTGTGTTTTAGTAGCAAAGCTATGGATACATGAAGCTACAAGCCAAATATTTTAGTTCAGTTCTCCATTTTTGGCAGCCATCCACAGAACTGCAGGGACAAGTTTTCACAGATAAAGAAACATTTTGTGGGAGTTCCTATTTTTATGCTGAAAATTTACTGTCAATGATCTTGCTATCTAGGGCTTTTAGTTAGTTGTGAGCCTAGGGTGAGCAACATTGAAGGTCTCAAGATTAATTACTACATTTACAAATCCGTCAGTGACTAAGAAAAAAGAACTGGATTTATCTGTTTAAAAATTACAGCCACTAGCCAATCAGGAAGATAGAAAAACTAAAAGAGATTGTAGAGGTGACAAGTGTAATGGCAGTAATGTGTTGGTGGAGACGATGATATCACAGGAAAAACAATAGGTGGGAACTAATCAAACCAGTTTAGCCAATTTAGTGTACTCACATCACATATCATAAGTAATCAGCAAATCATGAAATCTGCCCCATTTCATTTAAAGAAATCATTTGCACTGAACTTTATTATCTGATTGTTATTGTTTATTTAGGATATAGCATAGTAGAATAGATTATATTGTGTGATTTATTAAATGTCAAGATTGGGTAAAATGGAATAAAGGAGAGGTATGAGGAGAGATACAAGGAATAATACAGCAAAAGTATCCAATGCATTTTTTATAAGTGTATATGAAACTCACCTTACATATACTGATGGCATTATATAGTCTGATATGCTATGTCTAGTAAATAGTTAATACAGTTTAGATTCTTACCATTTAAAAATTACTCTTTATACTTTGCTTTGAAAAAAGGAAAAAAAAACTGTAGTAATTATGTAGTCATTCAGTTCTCATGATATATTTTGTTGGTAATAATGCCTATAAAAAGAAATTACTGAAAAAATATTATGGATGTCTTCATTATTTAATAACAATTTAAATTATTAAATGTGCCTAATTTTGTTTACATAATATTTGAAAGTTTCTAAACATACCACGTTGAAAGAGTTGTTCCATGTTTTGTCCTGAAATCACTTCTCTTTAAAACAAACTTCTTAACAATATCTTGCATGTTGCTTTAGTTTTCCCAGAAATTTCTAAAGAAGTGAAACCCTTCTTTACAGCGTAAGTGAATTACTGAAAGCATATCTCATTATTTGTCTTTCTATCTCTTATCTTTCCTCTTTGTTTTCAGTGTACACTATTTTCTCGAAGGTGCACTCTGATCGGAATGTATACCCGTCCGCAGGTGTCCTCTTTGTTCATGTTTTGGAAAGAGAGTATTTTAAGGGGGAATTTCCACCTTACCCCAAGCCTGGTATGTTCTCAGTGGGAAAAAAAAGTGGTTAACTTACTAAATTTTTCTTTTTGTTCAGTGTGCATAATTTAGATGATATATGATCAAATATTATTAACATTATTTGAAATGGTCTGTATATGTGATAAATTGGTTGTTGTAGGATATTTCCCATTTTAAGATTAGAAATTTAAGTACAGAAGGAAATAACTCATTTTTGAATTTTTTAAAAAAGCTTATTTCTAGTTTTCCAGTGTTGAGTTTTGTGTGTCTGACAAAGGACCTACCTACCTATGTTCGCATAGAAATAATTATAGCTGTACAATTATGGTTTTCTGTATTAAGACTTAGATTCTTACATAGTACATTGATTTTTGGAAGACCAAACATATGTTGTAGAAGAGAATGAAATATGGTATTAAGAAAGAATTCTCAAGAAAGCTCTTACAATATGAGATAATTTTAACTTCATAATAATATAATGGAGATTAAATTTTCCTTCAAAATAATACCAATTGTGATGCTTTATTTAATTCACCATTGTTTTAAATTATGTTATATTGGATTATCATAAATGCCATCAGATTAATGAAGATATAGAAAGAATAGCAAGAAAAAAATATTTTGTTATTACAACTACTTAAGTAACAAATAAAAAAGGAATTTTCTGAAAATTATAGCATTAGAATTAATATAAATATTATTTTTGTGGATTATATGATAAATAACATACCTGAAAACAGTCATAGAAAATAACCATGTTCTCACCAGCAGTAAGAAAAAGTAATCTTTTCATCGGTTATTTATAAAATTTTTTTTTATGTGGCATTCTATGTTTGCAAAACTATATAAATGAACCTTTTGAACAGTAGCTCCAACGTTTGGGAAGAAAATATGTAGTTAAGAGCATAGTTTCTGGAATCAGCCGAGATTAAATTCTAATCTCACCATTTGAGAAGGTACTTAACATGAAAAATTACATATCCCATCAGTAAAATTAGGGCTAATAATAGTCCCTTTTATAGGTGTGTCTGAAAATCAGGTGAAATTGTGTCTGAAGAGGCCAGGCACATTCTAACAAATGATGCTGTTGTTGTTATTATTCTTAGTTACAGTTCTTTTGGATTTAACAACTCATTCTCCAAAGTTTTAAAATTACATTATTTTTGTTTTGATGACACTTTTATCATTTTGAGATATCCCTTGAGATTAGTTCGATAGTGTCCAGAGTTTTATGAAAGAAAAAATTCTCAAGAGAATGACTACATCAGCATGATAAGGGGATTTTCCCGAAAGATAGTTGTCTCATTGGCAGAACTTCCACACTCCTGTGTGACCAAAAAAAAAAAAAAAGGAAAGAAAACAACATTTCCAAAGACATTGTATGACTGCTTTCTTTGTTGCGTGAGATTTCTAGGCAACTAAATAACCAAAAAGATTTTTTCTTTACTTGAGGCTCTGATCTGAATTCCCAGATGGAATTTTTTTTTTTTTTGGTGTGTATTTAGTTTGCTACAAATATAAGAAAAAGATTTTAGAAATATTTTGATTGAAATTATGAAAGCAGCATGTGCGAAAATAACTGTTTTATATTTTAACTCTGTGCTTCTTATCTAGGCGAGATTAGTAATGATCCTATAACATTTAACACAAATTTAATGGGTTACCCAGACCGACCTGGATGGCTTCGATATATCCAAAGGACACCATATAGTGATGGAGTCCTATATGGGTCTCCAACAGCTGAAAATGTGGGGAAACCAACAATAATTGAGGTAATTTAATTAGAAAGAGCAAAATTATATTTTTGGGTTTTTTGTAATTTGAGTTTCAAATGTTGAAATTAAAATTATATGACAGTGGTTTTCAGTATTTTATGCATAGAAACACATTAGATAACATTTGGAAATGTACCATTCCTTTCTGTTCATTTACAAAGGTCTTTGTTTTAGTTCTTATATATAAAAAAAGAGCAATCTAAATTAGTGGAAAAAAATTTAAAGCCATTTAAAGAAATAGATTATTATAATATGAATTCTATTTAAGAAAATAAATACAAACTTAAAACACTTATTTGCTTTATATATTAATTTCAAATTTTCATGTTCATTGAAATAGTCTTTAAACAGACATCTGGGGGCACCTGGGTGGCTCAGTCGTTAAGCATCTGCCTTCGGCTCAGGTCATGATCCCAGGGTCCTGGGATCGAGCCCCGCATCGGGCTCCCTGCTCCGCGGGAAGCCTGCTTCTCCTCTCCCACTCCCCCTGTTTGTGTTCCCTCTCTCGCTGTCTATCTCTGTCAAATAAATAAATAAATTCTTAAAAAAAAAAAAAAAAAAAAACAGACATCTGATGAGCTCCTACCATGTCCTAAGTATTATGATAACTGCTGGTGGTAGAAAGATGAGTAAGAGGTGAGTCCTGCCATGACTCTGGTCCAGTCGTTGAAGCACTGGAATGGAAATCCATTGTTAGCCAACATCGTCATAACCATTCTAATCAGAAGGTACTGTTTGATGCAGTTGTAAAAGGGTGAATAGGAATTCACTTTACAAGTAGAAGGAAGGCTATCTTAGTTAGCAAAACAACACATCAAAATCTTGGAGGTATGAACAAAACCACATGATCTCAGAGGACTCTAATTGTGACTAGAAGGCAGGACACACCCCAGAGGGCAAATGATGGGAACAGAGGTGTTGATGTTGGTAGGGGTAGATCTTTGAGGGCTCTGTAAGCCATGCTGATAGGTTGACCTTTATTCTTGAGGTGGTATTAGAATTCATCAGATTCTAGCCTAGTAGCTAACATCACACCTGGAAGGTATTAGAAATTAAAACAATAATAAAAACAAAATACTGACATTGAGCCTTTAATGGGAATTAATATGTTTTAAGAAATAAAATAAATGGATATAAAATCTAGTAGAAGTGTTTCCTGGTCTACTATACCCACCAAAATCAGAATTATACTGGCAGTTAATGGCAGGAGAGTCTTTTATGCCCTGATGCCTACAGGAGCTTAGATTCTAATTTAACTGATCAATTCCATAAAGATTTAGTGGTAGTGACCAGGGCAGCAGCCTAGGAACCACTAATGGAACTTCCAGGAGTGTGTACAGGTCCTGAGTGGCACGTTTTCTATGTGGTATAAACTCTCAGGGGATTACATGCTTTGAGTTTTTCTCCAGAGTTTTAATCAGCCATAGATTGTGGATATGAGCTTCCATGTTGGCCAAGAGAAGGTGTTTCTTCTTTTGAATTGAAGTTTGTATTAACGCGACTTTTCAGTGATTTCTATGAATAAATCTGTTTCCTTAAGACAATATATAGATACATAAATAGAATGTATACACACCCATTATCTATGTAGATATGGAAATATATAGAGATATAAAGAAAGAAAGTTATTTTGAGTTATTGTGAAAATAGTTTTAAAAAATATTCAGTAAAATTATATAGGTTATTGACCCAAAATAAGAGAAAATGTCATTTCTTAAATGGGAAAACACTAGAGGAATTCCATTTAAATTGAAGAGCAAAACAAGAATGAACCCCTCCACCACATCTATTACAGAATATATTAGAAGTCCTAGCCAGTGCAGTAAAGAAAGAAAAAAATATTAAATCTGTAAGTATTTAAGGAAAGAAATAGAATAGTCAATGATATAAAGAGTCTATAGACTACTAAAATTTTAAGAAAGCCTAGTAGTAAGTTATAGGCTCAATATAAAAAATTTGGTTATATTTCTATATATGAAAAACAAGTATTGAGAAAATAAATGTTTTAAAAAGATACCATTTTTAATAACAACAAAAATTATAAGGTACTTAGAATAAATCTAACAGAAGGTATGCAAAGTTTGTATGGAGAAAGTTATAAAACTTAATCAATACTAAGATTATATAAGTGAAAAGGTAGTCTATTCAGGGATAAGAATACTCGAAATCATGAAGGCATCACTTTCCCCCTAACTGATCTATAGATTCAATGCAATTCCAATAAAAATTGCAATAGGTTTTTTCATGAAACTAATGTCAACTAATTCTAAAATTTGTAAAGATGATAAATGGCCAAGAACAATCAAGGTACTCCTAAAGAAGAAACAAAGGGGGAAAGGTTTCTTTCCTTTCCAGATATCAAGATTTATTATAAATCTATGGTAATTATCATAAGGTTGTATTGATACAGAGATAGACAAATTAATCGATTAATAGAATAGAGAGCCCAGAAACAGATACATCTACATAAGGAACAATGATGTATTTCGGAAGAGATGGTGCCGCAGATGATCGGGGAAAAGGATGTTTATTGAATGGTGCTCAGAGGATTGGTTTGCCATATGGCAAACACAAAATTAGATTCTTACTTCATAAGAAATATAAAACTCAAGTCTAGATAGTTTAAGGATTTAAACATGAAAGGCAAAATTTTAAGCTAGTATATGAAAATGTTGAAGAATATTTTGCTGAGTTTGGGGTAGGGAAGCATTTCTTAAATAATACCTACATATTTTTACTTGAGAAAAAAGATTGAGAAATTGTACTGTGTTAAACTTGTCAACTGGTGTTCATCAAAATAAACCATTAAAAAAATAGACAACCCACAAACTGGGAGAAGTTATTTTAAAAATATATAGCTGACTAATGATGTGTATCTAAAATATAAAAAAGGACTCCTATAATAAGACATGAAAATCAGAAATAAGACATGAACAGACATCTCACTGAAGAGAAGACATAAATGACAATTAGGTAAAGACACTTACTCTCATCAGTAATGAAAAATGTTCAAATTAAGACCACAATGAGAATTTTACCCCAATCCACCCATTGAGGATGGATATGGGGATTGGATAAGTACTTTGGAAAACAGTATTGAATATTTTACATAACTGAGTATCACTGTACCCTATGATCCAGCAGTCCCACTTCTAGGCATATACCCAAAAGAAACATCTGCAAACGTCCACTGAAGGCATGGACAGTCATGCTTATTGAACAATGTTTGTATAGCAAAACACTGGAAATCCACAGAGCAGTGGAGACCCAAAAGTCTAACAGCACGAGAACAGATAGAAAGTTCATCAACAGAATAGATAAATTGTGGAGTTTTCACACAGTGAATTAAAAAAAATTTTTTTTAGTAGAGTTGACACACAATGTTACATAGTTTCAGGTGTACAACATAGTGATTTGACAGTTCTCTAGTTATGCCATACTCACAAATGAAGTACCATCTGTCACCATACAAGTCTATTACAATATCATTGAATGTTTACAGCAACAATGTCAGCTTGCCCAGCAACATGGATAAATGTTGTAAACGTAATGTTGAATAAAAAAAAAAAACAAGTTCCAAAAGACTACATAGAATTAAACATTTCTCTGGAGCTCAAAAACAAGCAAACTAAATAACGGATTTTAAGCATACATGCATTTATCATAAGATGATATTTAAAATGAATGGGATGATAAGCATAAAACTCAAAGTGGCTACTTCTATTTGGAGAGAGGGATAGGAGAGAAACACGTGTGTTGAGCCAGGAGTCTCAGGGGTTCATGATGTTCTCATACCGTAAATGTTATGAATATGTCAAATAATATGCTAAAAGGATAATGATGAAAATTTAACCTCTTTTTCATTAACACAAGTAATGATTAATCTGTAAATAACATTTCTTTATTCATATATAGTAACATTTACAGTATTTAAAAAATTCTATAAAAGAATTTTGCATATCTTAAACTCATATTTAATCAGATAACCCCCCTGATTAATTTATTCAGTAGATATTTATTAAACATCTAAAATAGATCAGCCACTGTTCTAGAAATAGGGGATCAAAAAAGTATACACACATACCTCTCTGCCATGAAGGACTTCACATCATCATGATAAGTAAAATTTTTTTTATTTTATTATATTAGGTTAATCACCATACATTACATCATTAGTTTTTGATGTAGTGTTCCATGATTCATTGTTTGCGTATAACACCCAGTGCTCCATTCAGTACGTGCCCTCTTTAATACCCATCACCAGGCTAACCCATCCCTCCACCCCCCTCCCCTCTAGAACCCTCAGTTTGTTTCTCAGAGTCCATAGTCTCTCATGGTTCGTCTCCCCCTTCATTTTTCCCTTCCTACTGTATTCTTATTTTTTTTAACATGAGCTCCCCATAGCACATACCCTCCCCAATGTCTATCACCCAGCCACCCCATCCCTCCTACACCCCACCACTCCAGCAACCCTCAGTTTGTTTCCTGAGATTAAGAATTCCTCATATCAGATCATCATGATAAGTAAAATTTGATTGAGAATGTTACTGTATTTAAATATCTCATTAGAAGTGATAGAAGGACTGCATTCTGTTACAGCTGTTAAAATTAAGCATTAAATATAAATTCAGGTAATAAAATTCTCTTCCTGATTTATGAAACATACTTCACCCTCTTCAGGAGCCTGTGACTTTAAAAAAAATTAGAATTTATGAAATTTATAATAATGAAATTTGTGATAATTATGGAAAGGCTAGCCATAAAAATCTTGCCACTAGCTAGAAAATGTCTAATGTGTCTGAGTTTTAGCTGTGAGATAGTCTAACAAATAGTAGAAAATTGATACTTTTTTTTCCATTGAGAGTATGATTAAATTTTTTGCAGGGTAAACCTTTAAAATCATGAAGATTCTCAAGTCTTTTTTGCATCATTTCAGTTGCTTCTTTGTGAACAATAGTTCCTAATTTATTTTAATGACTAGTCTTAATTTTAGCGTCCCGAGTGAACCTTGTTGATTATGTGTCCCAACAGATAGCAACAAGAAAGTCATTAAACCCAACAGAAATTTGACAAATTGGGGGCAGAAAAATCCTTTTGACTTTGTGCAATAATATGCTTTTCAGAATATGTACTTTGAAATATTTTAAATGTTTGTTTATTCCAAGATTCCGGTGTTTTATTTTTCTCTCAAATAATATTTCTGATAAGTGTGATTTCTTTCATTTAAAGCTCATATACGATGCTATAAAAATCTTCAGTATTTATTTTTAAACGGCCAAGAGTGTTCTTTTCAGTTTGAGTCAGTTTTGTCCTGCTCTTTCGTCTCAGTGCTCACTCCAGCTTCAGTCACTGCCAGGAGGCTAGTGCTGGGATGCTAAGACTATTACACAATCATTTGTTGTTTTTGAGGTACTGCAGACCTGTCTGAGTGATTTAATATCTGTTATAAAGTTAATTATTTCTTAATTTTTGAAGCCATATCCTGTTGTTGGCCTTTGCTTTGTCTGTTGTTTGCAGTGGCTGTTTCTGAGTTGACTTTGATGTAAGTTCATTGGCTCTGCAAATGTTTACTAATCTTTGACTCTACAAAGGTATTGATTTGTGTTTTGGGGCATGTGCCATAAGCCTTATAGACTGTGATCCTTACAGCTCTACTCCCATCATAAGGGAGATATGATTTCTAAGGGGTTATTCATGCATATTTTGACTGGTTGGTGTGCAGTTTAGTACTGAATGCAAGCAACACAGAAGATGTGCTTTTTTTTTTTAAAGGGTACTTTTTAGTGAAATCCTCAAGCTCCATTTAAACGTACAAAAATATATTGTTTTGTTTTGTTTTTTTTTTTTTTAAATCTTAGAACGGCAGTGGTAAGTAATTTCTGATGGTTAATCCATTTACTAATGATGCATCTGCATTGCTGCCAGCACTTAACGGTGTTCTGTAAAAGGGTCTTTCTGATTTTAGCTTTTTGTTTTAGCATGTTAAATAGACTTGCTTAATTATTTATTTTCCCGTAACATTGCTAAAAGCTCTGAGTTGTTCTTGCCTAGAGAAGGCACATTTTGTAAGTACATAAATAATGAAAATGGAAAGAACGACAATTTGTTTTCATTTTGTCCTTAATGAATTTTGTTTCCCAAATAACATTTCACTTATTTAATATGATTTTCTTTTTCTAATAGATAACTGCCTACAATAGGCGTACCTTTGAGACTGCAAGGCATAATTTGATAATTAATATAATGTCAGCAGAAGGTAGGTATGGAAGATATGTTGCTGATTGTTTTCTTATTTGCAAGAAGTATTTCATTATGGTTTGTATCTATGCAAAATACAGTTAAAGATTTTCAGGTACCACATACCTAATGTAACTAATGAAATGGTAAAGTGTAGAAAAGAAAGCCAAGCAATCTTTAATTGGTTATAAAATATCATGATGGGTGTTGGTGCTGAAAAGCTCAGAATAGGGAGCCAAGCACATAGGCCACTTATCTCTGCGGGCTTTGGTTTCATTATCTGCAAAATGAGACTAAGGCTAGCATTTCTCTCCCAAGTCTGGGGTAAGGAAGGAGTCTCTGAGTTAAGGATTGAAATGTGCTTAACACAGGGCTGAGCACAGGGTACACGATCAGTAATTAGTAGCTAGTTTTATTACAAAACTGATGATAGGTAGTGGTTTAGTTGTGTGTGAAGACAGAGAGTTGTTGATGGAAATAAACTGGAATTTGGGTCAGTCTTCTTCCTGAATAGCTAATCATGCATTGTTGGAGTCCATCAGCAATTTGGAGTTACATATACTCAAATTGTAAGTGATTCCCAAGGATTTGGAAGGTTAGGGACATGGGGAATATTCTAAGAATTGCGCTGTCAAATATTCTGATCTGACTTTGGCATTTGATTGGGAAAAATACGTACTGCTAAAAACTTTGTAGTTAAAATTTATATATCATGGGATACGCCTCTCTATCCTAGATATCATTTATGAGGGTAACAGAAGAAGAACGGACACAGCATTTTTACCCCTAAAATTAGTAAAACAATTGCGCATCCTAAATAGGGAATTCAGAGTTCTATTTGCAAGTACAATTGAATGAGCAAATACTAATTTGGAATTCGTGGTAGTTCATAAAGGTTGAGTTAAAAATTGCCTTTATACTGTATGAAGGAGAGTAATTTCTATGGAATTGATACTGCAAAACATAACTGGGAAGATTGCTTAAAGATTTTGCACCCCTTTCCATGAGTTTTTTTCCCAGGTATTTTGGCAGTATCAATTGCAGACAACAAGTGTGCTAGTTTAAAGTTTAAAGTGACTTTCATATGTGAAAAGCAAGTCCAAATCCCAGTTCTGTGGGCCTGGACAGAAGATTCCTGTCCCCTTTTCTACGTCCCAAGGGCTTTTGGTAGGTATTCCTGCTTGGAACAGGAAGACTTTCACTCCCAACTTCAATTGTAATTAGATGCTTGCATCCTGCCTAAAGCTATCCCTGCAGAGTTGGAATACCATTAATGATCAGAATCATCACAACATTCCCTTTCTCCTTAGGAGTTCATCAGTGCAGTGATATGGTTACATTACAGTGGGCTTGGACCACTAACCTCACCTTTATGCTCTTAAGGGGGGGCTCCCCATTCTCAGGTACAGGAGTCCCTACAGACTGCAGGACAGCCTGATCTACAGTTTGAACTTCCTTCTCAAGTCTGCTCTCAGTCCTGGCAGATCCAGAATATACCGGTATCCTAATTAGATGTTTGATGTGCAGGGACCCGTGTTCAAGCAGATACTAATGGAGGACTGCTAGACATCTGTAGGACTGGAAGTTGGCTTCACAGGCTATTCATCTAAATCGGGAATTTTGAAGGTGGGTTGGTGGGGGAGGAAGAGTAGACAGGTTTTGGAAGCCTCCATTTTCATTTCAGGCAGAGCTGCCCCACTGCCTTTTACATATGAAAACCAGTGTACCAAATACCATGCATTTATCCTTGCTGGTCTGGACGGAACGTCTGCGGGCACTAGGATGGACACATCTTTGAGCAGGGCCTACACACACGCCATTTCTCCCAGATGAGTTTAGGAAAAGAAATAACAAGAGTGGCATCTGAGGATAATCCTGCTCAGTCTGACTCCCTGCCCAGCTGTCTCCTGCTCTGAGAGACCTAATGGGAAATTAGTCATGTAGAATCACAGAGTATGAAGCTCAAGGAGAGTACATAGAGTGATTCTCTAAATTGGGTTGAGTGCCTCAGAGGCCTGCCACCAATCTGTTGGCCTACTGTTCCCTTGGCCTCTGTGATGCCCAAATATAGCAGGCATGGGATTTCCCCAAAGTTAGAAAGCTCCTATGACTCATCTTTGGAAGGTCTGGCGGTGGCGCTTGGCTCGGTAGAGAGTGGGCAGCTGCTCGGCCCAGAGCTTCTAAGGGTGTGGCGGCAGCGGGTCTCAGAGAGGAGCCACGAAGCGGGGTCACATGGATTAGGAAAAACCAAGGAACAGTTCTCCAGAAAGGAGCATTGAAAATAAGAAAGATGTTTTGCATGCTTTTTTAGAAAAGTGGGTGTAAAAACACTGAGTGAAATGAATGGGTGATAGACTTCTAGCACACTCAAAACTATATTTGGTATTATTTATAAATATTATTTATTGCCAAGAAACTGTTCTTCATGACATATTTATGCATGGCTGTTTTTCAGTATGGAGAAAAATGTGGCATGATTAAGCTACTGTTTATCTATATAAAACAGGAAATGTATCTGTATAAAACAGGAAACTTATCTACATAAAATAGAATAAATATATCATATTTTAGAAGACTGCAGATGGGCCATACATCAAACAAATATAACAAAATCACAAACAGAATAAATGGCAGTGTAGAAGATGAATGAAGAACCTTCTGTGATTAGAGCCATGAAAAACTCAATCTTTAGGAAGAGACACCACACTCTAGAAAACTCTCTTGAAAATTCTAAAGCCTGAACATCTTCCCTGACTCCCCCTCTGGCATCAGGCATCCTTTAGTATTAAAGAGGCTTCATAAGAAACGAGGTCATCAAGATTTCAGTTATTTATTGTGTAATTTTTAGTTTTTACTACTCTTATTGAATGAGTATAATACTTTACAGATATATGACTTTTAATGAAATACATCAGAGGATAAATGTGGTATAGTTACTACTGAGGGCTTTAAATGTGTGTATAGTCCAGAAACACTTTCTTTTCCTTTTGAGGGAAGAATTCAGGTAAACAGCTTGTTCATGTTTATAATAATTGTTAAAGTTTACTGTTTTATAAGTTCTTATTCCAGGCTGGGAACTCCAGGGAGCACTTTATATACAGTCGCCTTCAGCTTAGTTAAAAAATCATCTGAGGCAAGTTTAAATAATTATGAAAGCCTGGGCCCATCTACGGATTTGTTGCCCCCTCTGAAAATAGAGGGCAAGTACCTACTCACCCTCAGGTTGTGAGTATTAAATGGAATAATTCACCGCACTCCCTTTAGCTTGGCCCACCTCATAGTAAGTATTCCAAAAGAGGTAGCCTTTATTATTATGGAAATATTATTAAACAAATAAAAGCTATTCTTTATCTTAATAGAACAATCAGAATACAGGAAATGATGTTTTTGAATTGAAGAGTAGCATTTGAGAAACTGAAATACGATTGACCTTTGAACAATGCAGGGGTTGGGGTGCTGACCCTTGAGCAGTTGAAAATCTGTGTATAACTTCTGGCTCCCAAAAAGCTTAACTACTAATAGCTTACTGTTGACCAGAAGTCTTTCCAATGATAACATATATAAATTGATTAAAATATATTTTGTATGTTCTATGTATCATATACTGTATTCTTACAATAAAATGAGCTAGAGAAAAGAAAATGTTATTGAGAAAATACATTTACAGTACTGCACTATATAAAAAAAATCCACATATAAGTGGACCCACATAGTCCAAACTCTGTTGCTCAAGGGTCAGCTGTAAGTTCTGTTTATTTCTATCCTACTTAGTTATACCGAGAGTCTGAGTTAGACATTGGTTACTTTAAAATAAATATTAATTTAAAAATCTTTAGAGGGAAAGTTTGATGAGATACTGAAGAGGAAAAAAGCTAAATCGCTAACAACAGGAGATAATGGAATTTTGTGGGAAATTTAAAATATAATTCTCTAGAATACTTAATTATGAAGTGATTGAAAGAGTGAAATTACTATGACTTCAGATTTCTTCTGGAAAATATAACCGATATTTATTTTAGTAAAAGTAATGTTTTAGCATGCTCTAAAAAGATCAGTAATACTGCAAATTAAACATACGGTATTTCAAATTATCCATAAGCAACTCACAAGCAGTTACAGATATTTTGTAATGTCTTCTGTATTTGGAAAGGGTGTTGCTCTGTGCCTCAACTTTCTCCTCTGTTCAAATGGGCATAGCACTACCTAGGGTTGTAATGATTAAATAAGACAATATACTTGAAAAAAGATCTGTCAATTTTGAAACACTACAAATACAAAATATTATTCCTACCCACGGAGGGCTCTGGAAATGCTCCTTCTACCTGGGAACCTTGGCGGAGGAGGAGATTGGCAGGTTACTGGCAAAATGGAGGCGGATTTGGCAGTTTTCTCTTTTTTGGCCAAATTCTATAATTATAAATTGCCCTACAGGAGCTTTCTAAAAATCCCTCGGATTTGATTACACTGTAAGTAAAACTCTGTGTCAAATGTATGTTTTATGTCTTTAGATATGTCCTCCGTTATACAGAAAGCCTTTAAAGTCAATATTCATAGTGTTCCCCAAAGCCAGGATTATGACAGAAATCAACAAATCTCAAATTTCTCTTTCAAAAGATGACTTCATTAACGATATACATACCCTTTTTCACCAAAATTAGACTTCCCGTTACCATATCAAGCAGAATTCTTCATTAAAAATATGAATGTAGAAGAAATGTTGGCCAGCGAGGTTCTTGGAGACTTTCTTGGGGCGGTGAAAAATGTGTGGCAGCCAGAGCGTCTGAACGCCATAAACATCACGTCGGCCCTAGACAGGGGCGGCAGAGTGCCGCTTCCCATTAATGACATGAAGGAGGGGTAAGCAGACCTTTATCTTGTTGCCTTAAATCTGTAATTTTTTTTTTTAATTTATGACATGATCTTGAATTTTTTAACTATGGTGATCTTATCAAGTTTATTATAGATGGAAGATGGCCTATTGCATTCTTTGTAATAAGAAGTAGTTGTTGTAAAGATATGGAAACACTAGCAATTTTCTATATTGACAAAGAGGTTATGTTAATGGTTCTTTATATCTGATGTCCCAGGTCCTGTGAATTCTAATTGTAGATCAGGATCAGCATCATAAATTATAGCACTAAGTCTTTTGTACCTTCCCTAGAGAAGCTGATTATTTAGGGCCCTGCATTTCAAAGGAAATTGATGCCCTAGTTATCAGCTGCAGGATACTCAGACTGCTGTAACTTTATTCTAGGAAACTATTTCTTCGCCTTTAACATTCTTTCCACCATGTGTCGGTGACGGATGGCTGGAGTGGATTTGAAACCTATTCCTAAAGCCTGGCCTTGTCACTCAGAAGCTGGGTGACATTGGGCAAATGCTGCACCCCTCTGTGCCTTGATTTCCCCATTTGCTCCAAGGGGAACTACTTCTTCCCTCAGAGTTGTTATAGTGTCTAAATGAGACAGTACGTTTGAGAGGGGTTCGTCTGTTCTCATGCCTTACAAAGTTTGACTTAGACCCTTGTAGAGTGTAAGAAATACTTTTTATGCCTGGGTACGTTGAGAGGATTGAATGTCAATGTCGAATCAAACTTTGATCTTTAATTTTTAACCTGTAGGTTGAAGCAGATCTGCCTTTTTTATTTTTTTAACCCATCCTATAAACATATGAGATATGGAATAAATCACAGTTTATATAGCATATCCCTTTCCAATTCCTCCTTTTTCCATGTACATGGTAACATTTTTATACAGATGATATATAGAATTAACTAGAGTACCTAGATTAATAAGAATTAAATTTAAGGGCAGCGTTAAAGGAGAACTCTGTTGGAAATGAGGGAAGAGATCACAAATAGACATAGATGAAGTATGAGAGAGTAGGCAGGAGAGGGATAAGGGATAAGCAGTGAGCTGTGAAGTCCAACTTACAAATTTCGGAATTAAATTGTAGCTTGTATGTCACAGTAATGGATTTTGAAGTCAGTCAAGCACACGTAGAAGTGCTTTGAGAAAAAGAGTTGCTTTATCTCTTGTCTATCTGTTGGTTTTCTATATGAAACCATAATTTTAGAGCTTACATTTTTTTTACTTCAGCATTCCAACATGAGTCTCTGTGCCACTGAGTAATTAAAATAGAACCAGGGAAAATGACGAACAGGGAATCTCCCCTGAAAACATTCTCCAAATATGAAGTCTTTTCAACAGTTTCTTAAAGTAGTATGTTCCACAATGATTGTTAAAACAACGACCAAAAGATGGTTGGAGGAAGCAGCCTGAAAACCAGGCATTGGTAGAGTTTTGCCCCGTTGTGCTTTCTTCTGGGCTCACTCTTCCCTACTCAGTCATGCAGGCTGCACAGAGGCCCTTTTAGAAACAACTAAACTGAACTACACAACTCTAGAAACCAGACTCTGACCTAAAACAGTGCTTCCCAAACATGTCTTGCCTAAGAATTGCCAGTAGCGCTTTAATAAAAATATAGATAGGGGCGCCTGAGTGGCTCAGTCGTTTAAGCGTCTGACTCTTCATTTCAGGTCAGGTCTTGATCTCAGGGTCATGAGTTCAAGCCTGTGTTGGGCTCCACACCCAGTAGTTTAAAAATATAGATAGATGATGATAGATGATAGATAGATAGATAGATGATAGATATAGATAGATAGATAGATAGATAGATAGATAGATGATAGATAGATATAGATAGATGATAGATAGATAGATAGATGATAGATATAGATAGATGATAGATATAGATAGATAGATGATAGATAGATAGATAGATGATAGATAGATAGATGATAGATAGATGATAGATAGATAGATAGATGATAGATAGATAGATAGATGATAGATAGATAGATAGATGATAGATATAGATAGATAGATAGATAGATAGATGATAGATATAGATAGATAGATGATAGATAGATAGATGATAGATATAGATAGATAGATAGATAGATAGATAGATAGATAGATGATAGATAGATATAGATAGATAGATAGATGATAGATAGATGATAGATAGATGATAGATATAGATAGATAGATGATAGATAGATATAGATAGATAGATAGATGATAGATATAGATAGATAGATAGATAGATAGATAGATATAGATAGATAGATGATAGATAGATAGATAGATAGATAGATGATAGATATAGATAGATAGATAGATAGATAGATAGATAGATAGATAGGTTGGTTCCTGTCTTCTGCTTCCCCCTAGAGATTCTGAATCTTTGAGTGTAGGGCTGGGCCTGAGCATGCGACTCTAAATTAAGAACAGAATTTTGGTCCTACAAGTACTTGTTAGAGAATTCAGTCATTAGCTGATCCCCCAGCACCTGCTAGAGGGCGGCATGTGCTGTCAGATATTTGAGAGAGTCAGTCTCGTGGCATTTATTTGGACCCTGTTGTCTCAGATCCCTTCCCAACTTGAAATGCTTTCCATGAGTTTTAATTTAATGTTAAGCCGTAACCTTTACAAAGTATTCATATAAGTCTTTTAAAATAGCATTTCTATAAATTGTACCCAATGCCAACCCTACTGCCCCGATGTCCCTTATATGAGCACCAATGAAACAAGATCGTACTTGAGGATAATTCCAGAAGAAAAAAATTGTCCCTGGGGATGATTTTGCATATTTCCTTCAGTTGTTATCTAATGCCATGGTAACAAAAATAATTTTTTACCCTGTTGCCTTAAACCTAGAAACAAAATCTTGTGCTTGGCTAACTCATCTCTTGTGCTGTCCTTTCTTTTTGTTGATGTATATCATAATACTTAATTTATCTAGTAAACTTTTTGCTTCCATAATTTCTTTTGAAAATAACGTGGGCTATAAATCCCTTTCTAAAATGGAATATTGAAGAAAATATAAAAAACTAGGGTCAGACATAGCAAAGGAATTCCATCCCTTTCTTTTCTAAGGTTTTATTTACAAATGTTGTCATACACTTCCATCATATTAATTGAGCACCTGACCAAAGTGTTCTGCTTAATACTCAGTAGCAAAAGTCTCGGTCTCTGATAAAAAACAAATAAAACCTCCATGATATTATTTCCTATTACTCATGGCGGCCACAATCTACTAAATGAAGATTTTTCCAGACTTGATCTATGTAGTCAGATACATAGCGGATGAATAAGAGAAGCTCTCAGGAGTAGACCGTCAGAGTAAATCCCCTGGCCTTCCACAGCCCAAAGCACCATTAAATGTCGATCATCAAGAAGGTACTCTGCAGCATCCCAGCTCTTCTTCCCTCCTGACGTACATTTGTTCACCTCTTTAGACTCACTGACAGCTTTCAGACTTGTCCTAAATCTAACAGAAAACAATTATAAAGATTTACTTCAGGGCGCCTGGGTGGCTCAGTCGTTAAGCGTCTGCCTTCGGCTCAGGTCATGATCCCAGGGTCCTGGGATCGAGTCCCACATCGGGCTCCCTGCTCCGCGGGCGGCCTGCTTCTCCCTCTCCCACTCCCCCTGCTTGTGTTCCCTCTCTCGCTATCTCTCTCTCTGTCAAATAAATAAATAAAATTTTTAAAAAAAAAAAAAAAAAAAAAGATTTACTTCAAAGTCAATAAGCTCCTGCAAAGGAAGGCTGAGCCTCCTGAAAAGATTTTCTTTCCCTTGCCAGAACCATAACCCCGGGCAACTGTGCTCCCCCCGGGCATGGTCTCTGTGCTGCTTTTGCTCCTGATACTGTGCCAAAGGCTAAGGACTTGTGGATGCATTTAGCCTGGGAGAAAGCTGGTGGAAAGGGGAGCAGGTTCATATTTCATTCTAGGCATGGCATAGCTGCCAACCCAGGGTGAGTGATGTGGTGTAAATGGCGGCTCTGAAGGGAATGATGGGGTGTGAGGATTAAAGAATATACTCACTTTTCATAAGAGATTGTCAAACCCACCACTATTTCCTCTGGTTACCAAAGCACGTGGATCTAGCCTCAATCAGCAAAGGGAATCCTAGTTTATTCGTTAGACGGTCTCAAAAAGTGCTCCCTCTAATTAATTGTTTGCTTTCTGCCCTAGAAAGGCCTCAGTGAGAAATTACACTTGAGGAAGAGACTGTAAGTCAGTGGCCACCAAGTACTGCTCTGATGGAAGGTCATGATCCTGGGCTAGTCCGTAGTGCTCTGCTGAATTTGTCGCCATGTTTGATTTATAAGATTGTCCTTTATTCTTAAGTTAACGTGCCTCTTACAGTTTTGGTGCAAATATTCTTTTATGGAATGGTGGTGATATATGATAGGAACTTCTAAAAAGAGCCTTTAATAATGTAAAAATTGAAAGCCCATATAAATCCATTTTTTAAAAGTATAAAACCAATACATGAAATCAGTGTGACTATATGTCTCAAATCTATTCTATGTTCTACACATAGATTCACTTATTAACTATTTTTATTGGGGAATACTATATTAATCTTTGTAGTATAGTGATTAAAAAAAAAAAAATCTATGCTCACAATCTATTAGGGACCAGGCAGGTAATCAGATAATTAAAGAACAGTGTTGTACATACCCCTGTTGACCTCAAGAGGTCACAGAGAGTGTTCCTCCTTCACTTCTGGCCCATGCCTGGAAAGGGTTCATAGAGAAGGTGAAGATCTGAGTTTCAACGGTGCGTACAAATTAACCTGCTCAAAAAATAACGAAGAGAGATTCTAGATAGAGGGGTCAGCTTGGGCAAAAGCCCTGAGGTAGGAGCAAGCCTGATGGATTTGGAAACCTATTTCATGTGGATTTGGGGGACAGGGATCCAGAAGTGATTGTTACCAAGGAGGCAAACACCAGACCAGGTAAGGCCCCAGATACCAGAAAAAATTGTTTGGATTTTATCCTGAAGCATTAGGGACGTTTGCAGAAAATAGCACATGGTTGAAAGAGTAGACTGAACCCAAATGCCTCCTTTCTGTAAGCAGGACGATCTTTCCCCATCACATGCACACAAAACGAGAAGGGTCTGACCCTTGTAAGCCAGTTCCCCTCTTCGGATAATGTATTCCTTCTCCAATGAAGAGGAGCAAGCAAGTAGTAGAACTAGGGTCTGGAAGTGTCCTTTCTTTTCTTTTTTATTCTGCATTAGATCTTTTATTTAGTTTAACTATTTATTTTTCATCTTACTTTTTGACCAATTGATTGCAGATATGCAGAGAACAAAGAAGTGGTGTGGGGGACAGAGGACAGGAATCATAGTGCATTTTCTTTTAAGAGCTCAAGAGTTCCCAGGCAACATGTAACATGTGGACACATTCTTCTCTAAACTGTCTTTTATCTCCTATCTCCACAAAATAATCAAACACATTCGTTGCTTGGACAATTAGGTCAAATATGCAATCATTGGATCCATTTACCTGGCAGAAGTCTGGCTAAAAAAAGCAGAGTTTCGACTTAATTTTTTTTTTTACCTGTTATTTGGTTTTCAACGTTGTATGTGTAAAAGCCACAATGAATATATTCTACCTCAGGGGAAGTTGAGTTCTTCAAACTGGAAGAAAAGACTCCTTCATAACGAACAAATTCTGCCTGTGTAGATCAATTCTTAAGAGTTTGAGACATCGGGGAGCCTGGGTGGCTCAGTCGTTAAGCGTCTGCCTTCGGCTCAGGTCATGATCCCGGGGTCCTGGGATCGAGCCCCACATCTGGCTCCCTGCTCAGCGGGAAGCCTGCTTCTCCCTCTCCCACTCCCCCTGCTTGTGTTCCCTCTCTTGCTGTGTCTTTCTCTGTCAAATAAATAAAATCTTAAAAAAAAAAAGTTTGAGGCACCATGTTTTGTTAACATTGCTTGAGAGCCTCGTACTTGGCACCATGTTCCCATCTGTTTACACCTTTGAAAGTTTGAAAACATGTGGCTGAGGTCATAAAGATAAGGATCATTCTCATTTCACTTTATAAAAAATTTCCGTTTTTCCATGTCAAAAAGCTAGCTAAAAGGAAAACAGATTATGAAAAATGTAATTTTAGCATGTATCGCATAGAGTTATTATTCACAGCCTCATAGAAAATTATTTTTTTTAAAAGCCAACATGTTGAAACTTACTAGCTCTACAAAAGAAACAATAAATACATTTTTTTTGACCTGCAAAGCAAATCTAATATCTCCTTCTCTCGAGCATGACATTTGTAGTCTGTTTGCATTTTATATATTAACTTACTGATTGTCCCAGTATTCTTGAGACATAATTGACATATGGCATTGTACAAGTTTAAGTTGTACAACAGAATGATTTGATGTATGTGTATATTGCAAAACGATTACCATCATAAGTTTGGTTAACATCCACACCTCACGTAGTTACAACTTTTTTTTTCTTGTGACGAGAACTCTTAAGATCTATTCTCTTAGCAACTTTTGAATATACAGTGGCTCGTGTTTTAAAACTGGTATAATGCTTTTTATTCATTCACTTATTCTGCAAATAGGCTCCCTGAGGACAGTGAGAAAGACTGGGTTCAAGGAACACTGTTAAGGGGCTGTTGCTTCATGCCCTGTGGAAAGTGATGGTGATCAGAACTAGGGTGTAGGGAAGATGGAACAAATTGGACAGGTGCATGTGAGAGTTCTTTTGGGGTAAATGTCAGAGACTGATGATGGATTGAATATGTGGAAAGAAGGACAGGAGTCAAAGATGATGGTGCTTGAGCATCTGGCCATGCCAATCACCGGGAGAGAAGATGGAAAAGGAGGAACAGGTGAAGGTGGGGTGGGGTAACGATGAGCTCAGTTAGGAACATATTAAGTTTGTGAAGCCTATGGATCATCCAAGGAGAGATGAAAGTAATTTGGCAGTATGTGTCAACTGTCATAAAAATGTTTCTACTTCTAGGCATCTCTTTTAAGATAGTAACATTAAAGAATATGCACAGAGATAGTCTTTGCAATATTATTTATAACATCAAAAAAATTGGAAGCAACTTACATGTCCGACTCTGAAGTAATTGTTGAATAAATCATGTGCACTTACAAAATTATATTGCCATAAATCTATAATTACAAAGACTGTACAATTTGGTAAATGCTTATGACGCATTAAGGGAAAAAGCAGGGTACAAAATTGTATTTTAGAGATTATTGCAATTAGGTTAAAATATATGTATTTGAAAAACATTTTGCAAGGTACATTGGAAAATGAAAATAGTTATCTTGGTAATATAAATTAATTCTGTTTTTGTATCCCAGGTTTTATGTAATGTTTTTATATTGCTTTTATAATTTAAGGAAAAAAATAAGGCATTTCAAAGCACCAAAAACTCTATGCCCATTTATGTTATCTTGAAGTGAATTAATTTAAAATCTTACTAATTTTAAATGCAAATCAATGTCATGTTAAAGCAAGTTAACCGTTGTAAAAAATATTCATTTTATTTCTGTATTTATAAGTATATGTCACAATTATTAAGGAGATATATGGTCTTGGTAGGCAGTCAATAGGGAATAGAAATTGACTTTATGTGAAGCTTACAAGTAAGAACTTGTTTTAAATGGAATATATTTATATTCACTGATCATCTAAATACTTTACCAATGGTTTCTCATACACACTTTTGTTCTGAATTTTTTATTTTCATCTTTAGCTTTAGCCCATTATATACTATTTATCTCCCAAAGGCACCATAGTTTTTGAAAAAATCTTCCTTCAAATGAATCTTAAGTCCAAATATAAATTTGACATAAAGAACAACCAAATGAATTTGTGTAATCAAACTCTGGGATACAGTTGTCAACTCAGGGTGTGAGTTCACACTTACATTGACATAGCTTTGAATTTTTGTGATGCACTTTCACTTAATTTCATTTTTAAAAATAACAGCTTTATTGGGATGTAATTCATATACTGTACAATTCACCTATTTAAAGTATGTAACTCAGTGGATTTTAGCTTATTTTACAGAGTTGTGCTGTCATTATCACCATCAATTTTAGATATTTTCATCATCCTAACACCTTCATCCCATACCCATTAGCAGCCACTTACCACCACCACCACCACCACCACCACCCCTCCCCCCCCCAGCCCTAGGCAACCACTATTTACTTGCTATCCTTATAAACTTGCCTACTGTGGACATTTCATATGAATGGAATCATGCACTAAATGGTCTTTTGTGACTGGCTTCTTTCACTTATCCACAGTATTGTTTTCAGGGTTCATCCATATTGTAGCACGTATCAGTACTTCATTTCTTTTTATGGTTGAGTAATATTCGATTATATGGATATTCTACCATTTATTCATTCATCAGTGAGCATTTGGATTGTATCCACTTTCTGACTACTATGAATAATGTTGCTGTGAACATTCATGTACAAGTCTTTGTATAGACATCTATTTTCATTTCTCTTAAGGTATATACTTAGGAGTGAAATTGCTGATTCATATGGTAACTCTGTATTCAACCTTTTGAGGAACTTCCAGACTGCTTTCCAAAGCAGAGGCACAGTTTTACATTGCCACCAGCAGAGTAGAAGTGTTCCAATTTCTCCACATCCTCTCCAGCACTTCTTCTTATCTGTGTTTTCTATTATAGCCATCCTAATGGATGTGAAACAGTGGTGGTTGTTTTTTTAAGATTTTATTTATTTAGGGACGCCTGGGTGGCTCAGTCGGTTAAGTGTCTGCCTTCAGCTCAGATCATGATGCCAGGATCCTGGGATCGAGCCCCACATCGGGCTCCTTACTCAGCAGGGAGCCTGCTTCTCCCTTTGCCTGCCGCTCCCCCTACTTGTGCTCTCTTTCTCTCTCGCTCTCGCTCTCTCTGACAAATAAATAAAATCTTAAAAAAAATTATTTATTTATTTATTTGAGAGAGAGAGAGCATGAGAGGGGAGAGGGTCAGAGGGAGAAGCAGACTCCCCACTGAGCAGGGAGCTCGATGTGGGACTCGATCCCAGGACTCCGGGATCATCACCTGAGCCGAAGGCAGACACTTAACCAACTGAGCTACCCAGGCGCCCCTGAAACAGTGGTTTTGATTGTGGTTTTGATCTCTCTTTTGCTGAGGGCTGAGGGTGTTGGACATCTTTCCATGCACTTATTGGACATTTGTATACTTCTTTGGAGAAATGTCTATTCAGAGCCTTTGCCATTTTTAAATTGGATTATTTGTTTTTTTGTTTTTGCATTGTAAGAGTCCCTTATATATTGTAGATACAATTCCCTTATTAGATATATGATTTGCAGATATTTTCTCTCATTCATGGGTTGCCTTTTCACTGTCTTGATGGTGACCTTTGGACCACACTATTTTTAATTTTGATAAAGTCCAACTCATCTAGTTTTTCTGTTATTGCTGGAGCTTTTGGTGTCATAGCTGAGAAACCACTGCCTACTGCCAAGTCATGGAAATGTATACCTTTTTTTCCTCAGAGTTTAATAGTTTTAGCTCTTACATTTAAGTCACTGACCTATTTTGAGTTAATTTTCTTATATTCTATGGGGTAGGAGCCCAACTTTATTCTTTTGCCTGCGGATACCCTGTTGTGCCAGTACCATTTATTGTAAAGGCTGTTCTTTCCTCCATTGCATTATCTTGGCATTTGTGACAAAAATCAATTTACTAAATGTAGGAGTTTATTACTGGACTTGGAATTTTATTTCATTGATCTACATGTCTGTCCTTATGCTGGATTACTATTGCTGACTGTTTTGATTACTATTGCTTTGTAGTAAGTTTTAATCAGTAGTTGTGAGTCTTCCAACTTTGTTTTTCTTTTTCAAGAATTTTCTGTGGTTATTTTAGGTTCCTTGAATTTCCGTGTAAATTTTAGGATCAGCTTGTCAGTTTCTGCAAAGAAGACAGCTGGAATTTTGATGGGTTTATTTCATTTTATAAGTAGCTGTAGCATTGTCATTAGGAAAAGAAATAATTATTTAGAGTAATTTCCCGGTTTTCTTTCTTCTTTTGAAAGACCCATGAGATTCCCTTTTCTCGAGCTGCTTCAAGATTATTTCAATGCTATTATCACTAACTTTTTTTGTATGAAACTCTTACTGACTAATTAAGTAGAGTTCTTTCTCCCTGATTACTAAGATACGCACCAAGAAAAATTTTGCTTGCCTAATTTGTGCTTATCAAATAATAGTTTTTCTCTTAGATTAACTTCTTGGGAAAAAAAAGTGAGAGACCTTGTGGTAGGAGACCTAACAGTAGGGGTCTGTGCAGTAGAAAAGCTGACAGAACTCTTGGGTAAAATAGCTAAGTGCCTAAAGCTCTAGAGATGTAATTTCACCATCTTATTAAAATGAAATCAAGTGAGATTTATTACCTACAATTATTTATTGGCTTAGTGATAGTGTTATTTCTAAATAATTTACTTTAAGAGTAATTTTTAAAGGTAAGTAATCTACCAAACATAGTAATCACAATATGACAGACACACGCTTACTTTGAATTAAAATAAATAGGATGAAAAAAAATTTTTTTTTTAGAAATTAACCTGGAATCAAGAGAGTGTCTGGAACACCAAAGCACTCAGTAAATATTGGTTGAATAAAGGAAAGAATGGAAGGCAGCTCCTACGTGAATATCACTGCTTTTAAAGCCCAAGCCCCTACCTTAGGGATGATTCTAGATAATCCCTCAATTCAAAAGGATAAATCCTGCTTTCAGGGTAGATTGTTTTTCAGTGTTTCCAATTTTCTCAAAGGATAACCTGAGAGTTTCACATTTTTGCAGCGTTTACGTCATGGTTGGTGCCGATGTACCGTTTTCTTCTTGTTTACGAGAAGTTGAAAATCCACAGAATCAGTTGAGATGCAGTCAAGAAATGGAGCCTGTGATAACATGCGATAAAAAATTTCGTACTCAGTTTTACATTGACTGGTGCAAAATATCATTGGTGAGTTTTTATTTTACTTTGTTTTTGCAAATGTAATTGGAAGTGATGTGGCTGGAGATAAAATTTGGCTAAAACCTGAGGTGCTTTTAGGTACAAATCCTGGGTTTACTTTTGGGCAATTGACTTCCCTTGACTTTAAGAATTTGGCAATCTTGTTGACAGTGCATCCATTTAGGAAAGAGTATCTCCACTTTTGTTCTCAGTCTACCCTTGATTAGTTGTTGGGGCTGCATTAGCTTGGCAGGTGGTCCAAACGACCCCCCTGGATATCCAGGTGGCTGCTAAGCCAGGATAGATTACAGAGTCAGTGTGACATGTGAAGAAAGTCTGAAATATGCTGCCATTACCCACCTTGGAAGGAGAGACTGGGGTACAATAATACATCTGAAAATAAAGCAATATTGTGCTACGAGTTGGTGTCCTAAAAATTCAAATTGTAGGGCAGATTCGAGGAATAAGAAAAAATTCCAAGTGAGCAAAATTAGAATCTTACCCACAGCCCCATAAATATTAAATATCTCTTTCTAAATTACTTTTATTTAGGATGCTAAAAAACTTAAGAAAATGTAGGTAAGGTTTCATATACACTTGATATATATCTATAATATTTCATATAAAATTTATATTATTTTTTGATCTTGCTTTCTGGAAGATTGGTAAGTTGTTTTACTTCTTTAGTGACCTTTAGATTTAACTTCTGTCAACCCTTGATGATTGGTGGTGAGTGAATTAGATCTAAGTTTAAAGTTGACATTTGAACAAAGTTATTGACACATAAACACAACTGTCGCTTCATGTCTTAGAGAACCAACTGCAGGCAACTGTCCCAGATCTCCCAGGACAGGAGAACACAGTATTCACGTCGTAGCACTTAGCACCGGTGGCCCTTGGCCCTAGACTCCTCTTTTTATGTGACTGTGTCTTAGGAAAATAATTTTCTTTGTCTTCTTAAATCGAGTAAAATTATTGAGCTGCTGTGGTTTACATGTACTATAGATAAGTGTTGACTTTGCAAAGCTTAATATTTCTGTCATGGTGCTGATCATACAAGGATGCCAAAGACTGAGTAACTGCAGTCCTAACTTGAGTAGGTACCTGTAACCGGAGTCAGCACACACCGGCCCTAACAACGCCATTTAACTTGTGTTTGTGCTGTGAATTGTTTATGTTTAGGAATACTACCTAATTTCGGAACTTTTAAACATCACTTACGCTTTGAAGCGTTTAGTTTCTATGGTTAGGCTTTATAAATGAAAAAATTGGGATTTTCCTTTTTTATCTTACCTGTATTTATTTATGTGTCACATCTTACCACAGAAGATATCAGGAGGCTTAAATGAAATAGTCAAGCAATACACATAATAAATAAAATAGAAAAGAAATGGAAGATTGGGACCTGAACTTTATTTAAAAAATAAGCCTAAGGTCAAGTTTGAAAACAAGCTTCCTATGTCCAGGATTAAAAGAGGAAATTCATCAGTTACTTAGTTCTCCTTCTTAAAGGAGATAGAGCATCAATTCCTTGGCAGAAAATAAAGGTTTCACTAGCACTGTATTCTTGACAAAAGTCTTCAAATGGGTTTGTTTGTTTGTTTTGGTTTTTTTTTTGAGAGGATACTGAGAAATGCCACAAATCATTCTCTCCAACATATTTTGGGGGGAGGGTGTTCAGGGGGCAAACGTAGGGACAAATTTCACATGGCTATTTTTACGGTGCCCTTCAATAAAAATCGCAACATAATTAAATGCAACTCAGTGAAAACAGTTCAATGAATGTGGAGGTAAATTAATACAGTGCCAATGTGCATTTTTTGATTCTGGAATAGAATTTAGTAAAACTATAGTATTGGATGAGTTCCATGTTCCTTAGGCTGTCTTTCCTCCAAATCACTTCTGTCAGCTGGACAACAGAAAGATGAAGGTTGTAATCATTTAGAAATTGTCTCTCATTTTATTTTTCTTTTCTCTTTCACTAACATTAGAGACCACACCGGCATACCTGGTTGTCCACCAGTTCATGGTTTGTTAGCATCTGCACTAGAAGTTTGTCCCTAGGAAACAAGAAATGTACATGGTAGTGTGAAGGACTTCTGCTTCAAAGGAAGGAAACTAGGACGAACAACCACATACACACATACACTTATTACGTATGCATTCATGTACATATGTCTGTATGTTGCGGAAAGGGCATAGAATGTTGGCCAACATAAGCCCTCTAATCTGTTACTTTTGTTCATTACCTCTTCCTAGCTCCCATAAACAGTGGCATGTTCAAGATGATAACGTAATTGGAAAAGATGGCTTTTTCGAAATGTGTCAAAGAAAGTTTTGATATGTCTAGGTCTTCAACTCTCGTAATGTTTGCAGCTATTAATTTTGATGTGTAATTGTCTTCTTTTATATCAGGTCGATAAAACAAAGCAAGTGTCCACCTATCAGGAAGTGATTCGAGGAGAGGGGATCTTACCTGATGGTGGAGAGTACAAACCCCCTTCTGATTCTTTGAAAAGCAGAGACTATTACACGGATTTCCTAATTACACTGGCTGTGCCCTCGGCGGTAGCACTGGTCCTTTTTCTAATACTTGCTTATATCATGTGCTGCCGACGGGAAGGAGTGTGAGTACTTTAAAACACTAATAAAAAATTATCGAGCCTACTAGGATAACAACATATAAGATTCCATTAAAAGCCAAGTTTCATTTGGTTCATAAAACACTTTATAAATTAATTGAAATTGTGTTCAAGTCAACCTACAGTACTTTATTCCTTTAAAATGAATTAAAATAGTTTTGACTCTAGTAAATCAAATTAGGGGATATAATTACTTTATTCAACAATTATTAAGGCTAGATGTAAATTCATGCTGGCAAAACAGTCCCAAGAATAACTGGGGCTAGCTCTTTTGGTTATATAAGCCATTTTGTGCAGAGACTGTGGAATCTATTGACATGGTAATTGCACTTTAAGTAAATAAATTGTCTTAGTTTGATCAGAAGTGATGGTCAGAATTCTTCTTGCAATTGTTCTGTCAAACGGGTGACCTAATCTAAGTGTTTAAAAGATACGTATGTATACATATAAACCTAGGAGTATATTAATGAAAATAAGAGTATAATTTGAGTAATGAGTGTTCACTTCATGAACAGTGAGCACTTTCAGGACAGCTGTGTCAATTAAAATAATCTCCCAAGATTATCTGGAAGTCAGGACAACAAAGCAAAGGATAAAAAATTAATAAAGCAGCAAGTAACAAATTCTTCCATTTTTTACATGTAGCCTGATTTCATTATGTCATAGAATTTATTTCTAAGAGCTTGATTCTTAATCTCCATTTTTTTTTCTCATTTTTCTGTGTGTTTCTCATCAGTATTCCATCTCTGTATGTGTACTCATCCAAGTAATGTCATAAACCTGGTGGCAAATGCTGCCTGGTTGCGTTTAATAGTAACAATGTCAGCATTTCCACATCATGCAAGATCCCATGAGCATATAGTCTTAATGTTCCAAATATCAATGCTATTATTTAATTCATAAATTTTGTTTTGTTTCTAGGGAAAAGAGAAACATGCAAACACCAGAGTAAGTGTCTTCTTTCCTGTTATTTTCTTTATCATGTTTTTTCACTTCTCAGTTGCTCATCATGCTCCATACATGTGTGCCATGCTTTGATTTTGTCATTCATCATCTTTCATAGTTTATTTCATAAATGTGAAAGCTGCTTTTTAAATAGAGATATTTAGGAGGGGTAGAGACTAAAAATAAAAAGGGTTTGAAAACTAAGATTACATAGATAAAAATTAAACCTAAAATTTCAGATTCAGAATATTAACTTGCCATTTATATGATGTGATTTCCCAATCTGCATTTCTATAAACCAGAGAACAGATGAAAAGAACTTTCATACACGTTTTCCTGAATCTACAGTAATAACCTACCATAAAATGAAACTTCTGTGAGTATTTATAAATGCCCCACCAGAAGCACCAATATAAAAGCTATGGTAGTTTAATCTTAATCGTAGAATTAAATAGCATACTAGTTTGTTACTTAGGGCTATAATATTAACACAATGCTTTATAGCTTAGTTTCATGCAAGACACGTTTATTTAAAAATTGGTTTACGATGCTCAGTTTTGCCGTGTTAAAAGCATGTGAAATGTATCTCTTTCAGAGATAATTTGTAGAATGCCCAAAGTGCAATAATGTCTTATTTTAAAAAGAAAAAAAAATTCATAACTTTTTCAAATTTGATGACCCATCAGGCTAATACTTGATTTTAAATACGTGTGTGTTTTATTTCTTTTCGATCTAGCATCCAGCTGGTCCATCATAGTGCTATTCAGAAATCTACCAAAGAACTTCGTGACATGTCCAAGAATAGAGAGATAGCATGGCCCCTGTCTACGCTTCCCGTGTTTCACCCCGTAACTGGGGAGATTATACCTCCTCTGCACACGGACAGTTACGAGAGCACGAATATGCCACTGATGCAGCCGCAGCAGTAAGTACCCGTGTGCTCCCGTCATGATTAATATGCATGAATATAGCCACTTAATTTTCATAAAGACCAGAACTTTTCATTATTGCTTCTGTTTGTTTGTGTGTAACTCTAAGAGAAAATACCAAAAGGACATTGATAGTGTAGATCCCCAACCCCATGGTGCTGACCCAAATATAAAGGATTACTTTCAGGAAAGGCATTTTTTTTCCCACTAATTGAAACAAGATGACATTCACCTTAATATTTCAGAAATCGACACTGTTAATAAACTAACATGTGTGCTCAAAGATGAGTTAATTGTGAAAAGAAATGCATATCCTAAAGCATAACAAATTGATGATTTTTTTAGAGTTATTATTAGAATTATTGGGTTCTGTTAACCTATTTTTTGATGTTATTACCACACCTCTATTTAATCTAATTTTTTTGTGCCTCAGGATAGAAGGTTTTTTTGTTATTTCTTGTGATCTGCTTGTATATCAAAATGAGTAGTTCCAATTTTGACTGTAAGTACAATTTATTAGTGCCAACCTTTGTAGTGCTGGAAGGACTATGATCAGAAAGCCTGGAAGAAGCCTTTGTAAGGGGTACCTGTGGGAGGCAAGAGATTGAGGAAATTGCCTAGTTGCTCTTTGAGAACCCACATTATATGCCTAGAAGCTCAATTTCAATATAAGGGAATTGTAGGTAAAATTGCCACTTATTTTTAAGAACATGGCTCTTTTTCCCACCAATTTTAACCATATGTTGAGATGGGTTAAATTCAGTTTCCCAAGGAAGTCACAGGTTGGCTTTTGAGATCCTCTTCTTCTTCACTTTACTTTTGTGAATATGATGGATATAGAGAAAAATCTCCCTCTCCCCACCACATAAACCTTAGGGTATGATATACAGGTAACCTCTTACTGATTAAAGATTTCTCTGGTCACCATCCTGAATGCCAACATTTTCCCATTGCAAATGCTTATTTTGTAACCATGCAAAATGTATGTGGTGATTTGGAGATTAAGCAGTAATTAATATGAGTAGTATAGATAGTCAGACTCAATAAATTTGTCCAAAATACTTCAGAAATCTAAAAGTATTGTATTTTCCTAAACTTATCTAACATTATGTACTTACTGTTGAATAGGCTAAGGTGTGTGTTTATGTGTGCATGTATGTGTAAGTAATTGATTGAAGTCTGATTGACAGTGGAGAAAATTGCATACATTTAACATTTTGAGTTTTAGAAACATTAATATTCGATCAGAGATGTGAATATTAAAGTCTCACAAAATTTAGTTGTACTGAATGGAAGGGATAGATTTCTATGTTCTCTGATGGTTAGTGGGTCATTCTAAAAACCCACTTTACCAGGATTAGATACTGATGAAAAAAATTAGTACAATTTCAAGAATATTATAATAGCTCACAACTTAGCAATCTCTCTTCCTTTTTTTTTTTTAGATGAAAATATGAACAGCCTTTTCATTCATTTCCAAATGGAAAGAATTTTAAAATTCTTTTAGGCTACCATTCCGTATTTTCTTTACCCAAGAGTTTACTAGTAAATGTGGGTATATATTCCTCAAATGTTGATATATATTCTCAAAACCGAAATGGTCAAATAACACTTGAGAAACAGTTTTTTTTTGTTTGTTTGTCTTAAAACTACAAGGGCTCTCAGAGGCCTTGAGTGTTGATATGCTTCATGAATCCATGGAAAAAGGCCAGAAGAGGTAACTCTTCAATGAACACAGTCTGGGAAATGCTTCTATTGACAAACAACAATGCTATCAAATTTTGGAATAGAGAAATATTTGTTATAATGAGTAGGGGAACTTAAATATGTTTGTAAATCAGTAAAACTCTGTTGCTAGTGAAGTTTAAGGGAAATAAAAAGGCTGTGTCATTTAGATATGCTTTCTAGCCATATATGTTGAGAATGAGAGTAGCTCCTTAAAAATTATTTTGATTTTCTGTGGATAGGATTTTGCAATGTTTCTGCTTACATACAAACACAACAACATTTTCTATCTAGTTTACAACCAAATACATCTTCCTGGTCCTTCCATAACCCCATCAACTGTCATTATGTTGATGAGATCTCTCTATTTGCAAATGCAATAGGTTATTCTATTGAACTTGTGACAATTTGACCATATATGTATTTTTAAGTCCAGAAAACCTTCACATTATTCAGATTTCTGCTAATGGAAAAACTCCATTAACTAGCACTTCTATATAAATAGGGTAGATAGATAATTGATGATGTGCACAATGATTATTCTGAGGCACTGCGAGATCATCAAGTACGTCTGACTCATCAGAGGGAAATTAAATTACATTCGGTGTAGTTTCAGTGTTGAGTGTATATTATCTTTCTTTTATTCTTGGAAATGGATAATATGTGCACTGTCTCTATGGTAACTCCCTATAAGCCAGAATATGTGATTAACCTCATTTTCCAACCATGCCAGATAATAGGGAAATTCATTGTATCACGTTCGTCACAGCTGTCCTTTACGCAAATTCAGCTTTTACTCTCTTACCTTAAAAGCATGGCCCTGTTTTTAAAGTTTTATTTCAGCACCAAGTACACACATATATACATATTTTGGTCATTTGGATTGAATTGAATTCTCCACATTAAAATGAGATATTATATTTGACGAGGCATTACAGTACTTGATAACCAAGTACACGCTTGGAGAATGCTGCCTGGTATTTGTTAATTAACCCTTCTTAAAAGGGCATGCATTTCATCTTCCCATATTCATACTACCCTTACTGATTCATAAATGATTTGGCTAGCTACAGGATTTCATGTTTATTCTTCAGACGACACTGGAAATATTCAGGCATAAGGACATGGCTGAAAGTTTATGTTGGCTTCTAAGCAAGACTCAAGGACATTATAAGACTTTTCAAAGCTTTCCTTCAGAGCTACATGGAAATTTGCTCGGGTCTTTTAAACAAGTCAATCCAGGAGGTCTAGAGAACCTTAGAAAAGTGTGAGGTAAAGAGGACTCAATAACAGTTGTATGATGAGGGGTTGCCACCATAATTTGTCAGTTACACAGTAATATTTTCTTTTTGGTACAGTACTTCACAGGACTTAGACTGGCACCATACCTTAGACAGTAAAAAAATGTTTAATCATTTGCAGATGATAAAATTGAGGCATGGATAAGAGACAAAGCTAAATTAGGTCAAAACTGAGATTAGATTATTTGCCTACCTTGCTATTAAGTCAAAGATAATGTAGTCATTGAACTCAGAAGGATCTCTGATCCAGGTTACAGGCAAGGGATTGAATAGGTCATGGAAAGGGAACCTGGAGAGGGGCCAAGAGATGGAGCTTATGCTTGGAAGGGACGATTTCATTTTGTACAGTGTTCCTTCTACATTCCAGATTACAGAGACAATATAAACAGGCTGTTAAAATGATCACATAGTATAGAAATGTAAGGTCAATTTAGTTTGATCTTTGCTAATGTATTTATTAATAACTGTTTTATTTTGAAATGATTTTCGAGGTTCAGAGAAGTTGCAAAGATAACACAGAGAGTTTCCAGAGATCCCTCACCCACTTTCTCCCATTGTACCTTTGTCAAGACTAAGAAACCAACATTGGTGCTTTACTATTAAGCAGACTTCAGATTTTTTTTTTTTAATAATTTGAGATTTCACTAGTTTTTTTTTTTTTAAGATTTTATTTATTTGAGAGAGAGAGAGAGAGACAGCATGAGTGGGAGGGGCAGTGGGAGAGGGAGAGAGAGAATCTCAAGCAGACTCCATGCTGAGTGAGTGTGGAGCCTGATTCAGGGCTTGATTCCAGGACCCTGAGATCATGACCTGAGCCAAAACCAAGAGCCAGAGGCTTAACTGACTGTACCACCTAGGTGCCCTGTGAGATTTCACTAGTTTTTCTCCTAACGTCCTTCTTCTTGTTCCAGGACTTTTGTCAAGGACACAATAATTGGCATGTCTCTTTACTCTCCTCTGGCCTGGGCAGTTTTTTAGACCTCCCTTGTTTCCCCATGACCTTGACAGTCTTGAAGAGCATTAGCCACATATTCTGTGGAATGTTCCCCATCCCCTAACACAGTCAGGCTTTTTGCATCTGTACTTTGTTATCTTTGCAGTTCAGTGAACACATGTTACCATTAACAGTAAGAAGAACTTTTCTCTTTATAGGCTGTCACCTCATTTCCATTCATTGCTGGAGATTACATTATAAAATAATTCTTTTTTTAAATTTATTTTTGATTTATTTTTTATTTTTTGAGAGAGAGAATGAGAGAGTACGTGAGCAGGGTGGGGAGGGGCAGAAGGAGAGGGAAAGAGAGAATCTTAAGCAGGCTCCATGCCCAGCAGGGCTCCATCTCACGATCCTGAGATCGTGACCTGAGTGGAAATCAAGAGTTGGACGCTTAACCAGCTGAACCACCCAGGCACCCCATAAAGTAATTCTTAAAAGTAAATCTGCTTTGCCCAAAGAATCATTGTTGTGTTTAGGAGTTATGTTTTTGACCAAAGATTTAACTTAAAATACATTACAGATTGACTGATGTACCTTGAAAACAAAACTTTGTAATGATTTGAATGAAGAAAATCAAATTCCAAGTCATAGAATTTTAGGTCCTAAAAGGTATGTTGAGAGAGTCTAGCCTGGTTGTTTCCAAACCAAGTTGAAGATCACACTCACCTGTGGAGCTCCTACAATGCAGATCCCAGGGCCCTAGATCCACGGATTTGGAATCTGGTGGATGTGTGAGTCAGGTGGAACAGGAAAGAGGGCTGAGAATTCCCAAATAAAATACTTGACAGAGCTAGGTTTGAGGATTTGGGAAAGCCAGCTTGGTGTTTCTTTTGGGGGTGGAGGTGGGGAAGGGGTTGTTATTCACATTCCTCCACCTGGAGTTTTAAAAGGGGAACAGTGTCTCCTGATTCCTCCCTAAGGTATGTACAGAAGAAAAGTGTGAAAGGGGGCGGTCGGGGTGCTTGATTTAGAGTGTGGGGACTGTTTGTGGGTTTATACTTACCAGCTTCAAAACTTTTTGCACCTCCTTCAGTTGCCTGAGGAAAATGGTGTAGAGAAGTGAGAGATGAGTACTGATTAGTACTGAATGGGATAGAGAAATGCTGAGCCTCAAAAAACGAAAAACCACTGGGAAATTGTAATTTTGTACTTTTATGGGAGGCATTGGCTGGAGAATTTCAGATATTCTATTTTCTGAAAAGGAATTTATTCTAAAATTTGTGATGTATTATGTTTTTTTTAGGGGGTAGATCTGCCTCCTTATTACTCTTTTCTCATACCAACATCAATATCAATCTATTTTTCCTGAGTGGGAGGCATCTTCATAGAAGATTTTATGTAATGAATAATAGGGAAAAGTGCCCAAACTTTTTCTAGAAAGATTTTAATTGTCTATATGAAAAATTTCCTTATTCATTGTACTAAACATGATATCTAATCCAGAGTAATTGGGTCTCCCTCAAAACAGGAGGTAGGTTGTGCTTAATCTTTTATAAATTAATGAATATAAAACTAGAATTAAGTCTTCTAATTAAAGATATAGTAACAAATCATTTTAACTCTTGTCTAAAGTGTTTTTCCATTTGTCTCCCCCTGGGTAATAATGAGAACTAAGTATGGTAAAATTTCATAAATAAAAAATCAGATTTCAATGAAAGTTAATACCAGTTGAAGAGAATGTTTTAGGGGACCAATATAATGGTTTCCTGTTGACAAGAAGTGTCAAGCGGCCAAGGATATTTCAGAGCCATTGACCTTTTTTTTTTTTTTTTTAATTCAGCAATGGATGCAATATTTCTCTGATAGCTTTTGGTTCTATAGGTTTGTACTGCTTCAGTTTAAAGCCATGGTAGGCTTGCTTTTGGCTTTATACAAACAGGAGAAAATAACTAAAAGAAATAAATTAATATCTCCTTTCTCATTTATGTTCCATGTATGTTCTACACTGGTTTTAGTTAAAATTAGGTTTTGAAATTAAAAATTATAGTGATGTTTTCCAATTTCTCTGTGTCCTTCCTTCCTTAATCCAAATAATGGCCTGGTTCTTTAGTAAAAGTAAGTAAGGGGTCCAAATCGGCATTTTTGTTGGAAAAAAATTATAGAAAATTCAAGGGTTAGGCAACATCAATTTTGCTGAAATAATTGGGAAATTCCAAAAATATACTACTATAGTTAAATACATTACTTATTGTTAAAGGGCTCCATACTAATTCAAAAGAGAAGTGTTTTGTATTCTACATAGCCAAACTAATGTCATTTATTTTCAACTCTGGCACAGATTCTGTGGCTTAATGCAAATCACTTAACCTTTCTTTGCTTTTGAGTCTTCCAGCAAGTTGGAATATAATGTTGATAATCATCAACCTAACTCATAGAATTACTCTACAGGATATCCAAGAACGTCAAATTACCTTAAAATGGTTGTACAAATAATAAATAATTGTGTCCTCCCCCCAAATCACTTATTTATTAATTTGCATGTTATTACCTTTGCTTCCTTGAAGAATAAAGTTTGTGCGATGGCTAATTTACATAATTTTCTATTTAAATGCATGTAATTAATGGTAGTAAAATTAGAAAATAATTAATGCTAATAATTTAGAGAACTCCAGTTTTCTTAAATCTTTTTTTCTCTGTAATGTAGTTTACACATAATAATCTTTCCATTAGTCCATTAATAACGTAATTATTCTAAATAGTTTTATGACTTTATAGAGGTCCTTTCTTTGAAGGTTTATTGGGCTTCTATTTGAAGTCATCCCCACTCTCTTGTGTAATTGCCTTCAGCGGTGCATTTTCACCAAAGATGGAAATGCTTCCATTTTCTCACTGTCTAGTCTGCTTGACTGAAGCAGAGTTACTCCTGGGAATTTCTCCAGTATCCCTGAAGCAGTGCTTTCATGAGGTACCTCCCTTCAACACTTCAGTGGAATTCACACTTCAAGTATGCCCATCATGGACATTTGAACCCTCTGACACTCACAGGCTCACCTGCAGTCACAGGTTTGGGCCCCCACCCACAAAAACAGAGCCAGGTCTGCCCACCCAGGAGATGCTGGGGATGTTGCTTCTCCACCTATTTCTTGTCGAGCACCTTTTTGTACATAGAAGCACTTTCATAGAACTCATCCGTAGTTCAGTTGAAGTTGCAAGTAGTGCATGTACATGGCTCAAACCTAACCAATTGGGACATGCACTGCAGGTAGTTTTAAATCCCTAAACCAAAGTCCCACCATTACTTTCTCACAGATCTCCAGATTTCTTGCTACCTTGTGTATGGCACTTTCTCAACCAACCGTTCTCCTTGAACCTAGCCAAGCGCATTCCTACTTAGATGGTTTAGTAGTGTAGTGGAAGAGGAAGAAAAAAAAATCAGGGTTAGAAAAGAAATTACAGGGTGGAGATTGACTTTGATCAGTGGTTTTCAAACTCTGTTCCACAGAAGGGTAAGTTGGACTGACCAACGGGAGTGAGGGGGCTTCCAACTACTAGCCAAATATTGATTTTGAATTTGGGGTATCCTTGATTTGGGGCTTTTGAAAGCTTTCCTTGTCATCTTCAGTATTTTTGTTTTGTCAAAATGTATTGATTTAATCCATTGATAGGCTAGGTAGAGCTAGAGGTGATGGGAAATGAAGTGTGTGTGTGTGTGTGTGTATAAGGTGTGCTGTAATAGCTTCTAATGTAGAATAGATAGGCCCACATTAGTTGTACCTGAGAAGTTAAAAGAAAATTCATATCCCCCTCCCAAATGCCCATGAAATTGCGTTTTGACTTCTGTATTAAAGATGTTTGTTTTCCCACCTTTAACTCTAGAACTTATTTTTTCTGTGGTTTATAAATTAATCTTTTTACTTCCATGATCAAAACCAGTATAAATACATCGTATGAAATACTGTAAGAATAAACAAGCATATAAAATACTCCATGAGACCACACAAGGATAAGTAGCGTTGTTACGTAATGGCAAACAAGAATATAATTATTGGGATGAATTATTAAGTAACTTCCTCGAATTGAATTAGAATTGATTTTGTTATTTCCTTAACAATATATTTAAAATGGAGCTGAAAATCTAAAAAAATTACTCGACGTCATTAACATTCCTATAGATTAAGAGTTTAAATAGTATTTAGCCTTTAGAGCTTTCTACTTTAGATCGTTGTATTTGGAGCATAATATTTGCCTGCCTGAAATGATTCAGATCAATGGTTTACAACTCTGTTTCTTAGAGGTTTCTTAGAAATGCCTTAGGGGCCAGCATGTGGGGCAAAAGAAACAAAGCAGACGGGATTCCTGGCTCCCTTGTTTCAACCCAGGCAACCTCACATTTATCTCTTTTGTACATCAAGAGTTCTGCTTAGGATTTCAATTAAAAGGAATTCCATTGCTGAAGAGAAACAAAAAAACTGAAAACTCCTGGCTTGGATCTAGCCCTACTCTGTAGTGAGGGGCTGACTCCTAGAATTTCTTCCACACAGAATCTCAACTGTACATTTTTGCAAATGAATTTTAATATCAAAATTTGAAACTAAATGAGTATGAATATTAATAAATATGTGTATTTTATGTGAATCTTTCTAAGTATCTGCACTTTTGCACGTATTCATTCAAAAATTATTTATTGCATGCTTACTGTTGGGGACACTGAACAAAAATAAGGGGTTCTTACTGGTAAGGCACTTTAACATTATGTGATGAGAAATACAACAGTCAATAGTGTACGAAACCATACTAAATGGTAACCTAATGGGGAGGCAGTGCTTAGAGAGTGAGGAGGCTAGAACAAGTGGTACTTGAGGTATTTTTTAATTAAAACAAATAATAAGTTAAAAATTTTTAATTAACATTCTTTGTGGGATAGTTTTAAATTATAAGAGTAACCGTGTCCATTGTAACAAATTTTAAGTTGAGTTTGCAAGGACAAATGGGAGCTGGTTGGGTACAAGAGATGGTCGTGGCCGTGGTGGTGGTGCTCCATGTAGGGACCAGATATATTGATGGTCTTCTGGGCCAAACTTAATTTGCAGGTAGGCGTAAGGAAGTAATGAAATGTGCGTTGTTTGAATGACATAATCGGAGTTGTGTCTTAGAAGATCATCTGACAGCAATGTGCACAGTGGATTATAAGGGAGCAAGAATGGGACTAAGGAAACAATTCAGCTCAGTTGCAAAGTTGCAAGTAAGAAAGGGTGATGGCTTCAACCAACAGAGGTGGGAAGAAGAGGACAGATTCAAAGAGGGAATGAGGAGAATTGTCAAGAGTTCCCAAGATTGGGATGGGGGAAGGGAAGGAGGGAGGGGTCGATGATGACTTCTGCATCTTGACTATACAGTTGGGTGGATGGCCCATGTCATTCCCTGGGCAGGGATAGAAGAGCATAGCTTTGGCATAATGAGTGAAGATGGGTATGTATGTTGTTCTGTGAGAGTATGTGAGCATGTATGTACGTTCTAGACCTGGATCTGAAAGTGTGTGGGTTCTAAGCACAAGTCCTGGAGTCCCTGGGTTCATATCCTTATCTGCCATTAGCTATGTAGCCTTGGACCTCTAAGCCTGTTTCCTCATCTGTAAGTTGAGAAAAATAATACGTACCTCATAGGGTTGTTGTGAGGTGGAACATAGCATTTAATAGGAGCTTTATGAATGTTATCAAATACTATTATTTATCTTCTTCAGACTTTAGGTTTCTCATGCATAAACTCATGGGGGTAGGCTGGGTTAGATGATTTCTGGGGATCTTTTTAGCTATAAAATTTTTCATTCTAGTATGTCTGCTAGTATGTCTAGTATGTCATTCTAGTATGTTTGCATGTGTATAAACAAACACAGTTTTACTCAAAAATGCCAATCATTTCTAGGAACTTGCAACATCAGACTCAGATTCCCCAACAGCAGACTACAGGTAAGTACTAAAAGTAGTAAGTTGATATTAACATATGAAGCTAACAGATTAAAAGATTATTATAGGACCATGTAATTTATGAAGCTTTAGCTTCATTAAGTAAGGCAAACCAGTTGTGTCCTTCCTTAATCAGAGTTAGAACCTTAGAATAATAGCTTAGATTATTGCATAGATTGCCATCAGAGTGATAAACACAGGGTAAATGATCTTAGAGCAAAAGCATCCATGGAGGTCCTGTCTAATTAAGGAAGACTGAATAAAATCCCCTTCCTTCAGCGAAGCTCCCTATTCTTCCCCTTGGTATGAAAGATTCTTAGCTTGGATGCATCCAGGATTTGTCTCAGTAAGTGAGCAGCTTGAAACTGACTCTTACAAAAGGAAACCATTGTGACTAATCACTGAGGCTTCAGGGGGATAAATGAGAAATGGTTGGCCTGGTTTTAATGCCACTTTAAAAAGCTGTTATAACATGACCAGTGACAACAAGATGGCGGACGATTCTCCCTTGACTATTCTATTTCCCTAAGACTTGCTTTCTTTAAGTTTATTTCTTTCAAGTGTCCCTAAAAAATTTCCACAGCCAATTATTTCATTCATCTCGGTACCAAGTAGATAACTTATTCATGATTGTCTTCTAATTAGTGGTTGATTCCTAGTTCTAATTGCCAGGCAACCAGTAATGCCTTTTGTGGCTCTCTTGGAAAAGCAAGAGAAGTTTTAAAAATGTAAGTTGGATGTGGAATTCTGAGTATGAATAGTGGTATTGTAGTAGGGAAGCTATTAAGTAAGTCTCTTAAAAACTTTAGGCACATATAGAAATTTATTGGATGTTTTTATTCAGAAATTATTTTCTCTATTACTGCTTTCGGGAATTTAAGGAGATTTTCGTTTGACAACTTTTCAAAGATTTGAGGCAAGTATAATAAAGTTGTTCATCAGATTTTAATTACGAGATAGTGTTTATCAGAATTTTCTCCCACAGTTTTGATCACTTGTTTTAATTAAATGCTAACATGTTTCAACAAGGGTGTTCAATATATTGATGTGGTGGTGCTACGTGTAAGCATTCAGGAGATTGATGAAGGAATCAACTTTGTTATAAATACCTGTTACCGAAAGAGCAAAGACAAAAACAAATCCCTATTAACACTAATTGCCTGGCTTTTTTTTTTTTTTAACAAGAAAACATTTAAAGGAATATTTCTACATTTCCCTCATTAAATTCATAAACTTCTAACTCTTCTAAGATGCCTTTCCTCTGATTCTTAATTATTTCATGCAAGGAGTGAGTAGAAGGGAGACAGTTTCTAGTTAAACAGTAAGTAACTTATTTGTGTGTTTTAAAAATCCAGATTTTACTTATTCTCCCATTAGAGGAAATAAGGGAGCCTGAATAGATGATGTTAGAGAGACATATTTGATAGCAGTATAGATTTTCAGCAAGTAGACTTGTTAATGTGCTAGTTTTTAGTAATAGGCAGCATTTCCAACTACGAGGACAATTTATGCTGAGCAAATGGGATAAGAGCCAAAGAATTTCCCTAGGGGAATTTTAGGCTGTTCAACCCAATTTTCTAGATTATTTTTCTAAAACAGATTTTGGGGAGGCATTTTGCTTGAGTCAAGGAAGCTTTGATCTCCTTTTTAGTTAATACGATAGCCTATTACCTCCTTGTTTTCTTATATTTTTCTGTGATTTGGAGCATGTTATTGACTAGAGTGCACTAACTCCTCTTGGTTGTTTTCTTCTTGTCATTGTTGTTTTCGCTGAGTCCCCAAAGTATCTAAGTGCTAAAGGGAGAGAGACCGCCCTAGCATTTTTTACAATTATGGTAGATTGTTGTGTTTCTGCCTCTGAGAAATGTACAACCAAATAGAGTTATGCCTCCCGGAGAGAAGGACTGAATGGGCAGGTTAATTTCCTTATTCCCATTCCATTTGTTTGAATGAAAAAAATAGTTTGTTTCTCAGTTTCCAAGTTATTCTGCTCTGTATGCACATCCATGGATTTAGGGCTCTTTATGTATTTTCCTGGGTACAACAGCTTTTCTGTCGCTCCTTCCTGGTCGCCCCGGTACCACAAAGAGGCAACCACATTTAAAATAATAATTTGCTTTTTCCAAGTACCTCAAAGCACTATGCAAGGTCACACTTTTCTTTATGAAGGTAATTTAAGCACAGGGCTTGTCTCTTGGATACCAAGTAATTTTATCTGTAGCTACTTGTATGGAATTTTTCGGGAAGAGTATATTTTGAAGTTTGTTTTATTTAGTTGTTTTTTTTTTAAATGATCACCCAAAGTTTAAGAAATGAACTAGCTGCTGGTGTTGTAATCCTGGACTTAAGCACTCGCTGGGATAATAGAGCAGTCACAGGCTGACATTAGCACTGCCTTTTTGGACGAGGCCCAAGCCATTAGGTTCGATGCCCCTTCAGGTTTTCTCATTTTCTTTGCCCTTCCAGCCCACACAATATTTTCTAAAAAGCTGCGATTAACAGGTACAGCCATACATCCCGCAGTCAACCCCATTCTTTTTGTTTATTGTGGGAGGAAGTTTCAGACCATACCTTCTGAGAAGTACAAACCATTACGTCTTTGGCCCAAGGACTGATTTAGAATTTTTTCCTTTTTTTTAATGCAGAGAAATAATATCAACATGATTATTTTAAATTGCATTGAGAAGATAGAAAATTACTCCTTGTCATACTTTGTTTTGCTCAAAATCTAAAAAGTGTCCATGCCCTAACTCATGCCCATGTTCGTTCTTCCACACTCCAGGTAAATGGTATCCCTGAAGAAAGGAAACTGACTGAAGCAATGAATTTGTAATCAGACAGCATAGCAGTTGTATCTCATTTCTTCTCTTTTCCACTAATGCATGAGCTTTTCTGGCATATGGTATGCATGTCGACAGTATTAAGTCTGTAGCAAATAACACAATATAACTTTCATTTTACTGAAGTATTTTTTTTGTACTTAAAGCATTTTTGACAATTTGTAAAACACTGATGACTTTATATTTGTTACAAATAAAAAGGGACCTTTAAAATAAATATTATTAATGAAGCTTAATGTCGGGTGAAATTTATTTCAGAAAATATTTGATTACCTTCTACATGGTAGGAATCTTCTGTTGCTAGGAACAGGTCCATGTGGTCGTTCTTTATTCAGTAAGATTTTATTAAGCACGTTCTATAGATACAGAAAAATATCTATGCTCTGTGTTCCAAGTGAGCAACCCATTTAAATAATGCTATTATCCTTATGGCATGTCTCAATCTGTTCTTTTATATACTACTTCTTGGAGTGTTTTAAGGTAGACCTGGTTTTAAGAATTATGGATCTGATGATACCTTGTTTATGAAGGATGGCCCTGGGCTGCATAATTACCTGTTTCCATTATCAGATACTTGTTTTTAGAAGCAAGCCGGGAGCTATTATTCAAAAAGAGAATAGTTACCCGCTGTTAGTGACATGAATTAGCTCCAAACCCCTGAGTTCCCCTGTAATAACACTACTTTCAAGGCTTTCCTCCTACCATGGTGGTCTGCTTCATGCATCTTGGATACTATTGGTTAAAATGTGGTTATCAGGCCAGCTCTCAGGGCTACTTTTTTTTTTCTTTTTTTTTTTTATAGACTAGACCAGCTAGAAAACCTTCTTCTACTCTGCTCTGAGCAGATTTCTGTGTTACTTGTTAATTAGTCAAAGGACACACAAATGCTATGTAAATCTGATTCCAAAATCTAAAAAGATTCCCTGTTAGCATTGTTTGCAACAATGTGTCTTTCACTTAGGGGGAATATTCTATCATGTCCTTGGCATTGGAACACCCCCTCCCGCCAGCCCCCCAATGCCAAGGACATGATAACTTAACAAAGGGTGTAGGTTCTTTGATTTCTTAAAGATTTATCTTATATTTTTATTCCTTCCCAAGACAAATAGAGGGTTGCCACTTGCTATTCTTCAGGACTTAACAGCTTTAGGTTGTATATATATTGGGTCAGGTTCAAGTCCTAGGGGGAAAGGTTGCCATGACTCCAGATGACTAGATTGTGACACGGTGGCAGAGAACGAACAAACTGTTGCTCCTTCCAGTGAAATCAAGCAGGAACTTGGAAGTTCAAGTAAACAGGAACAATAATACGTGATCCACAAATAAGGAACTAGAGATCAAGGGTTAGGAACTTTATTCATCTCTTCTAGGAAAGAGGCCACTGTAGAGGTTGGAAAATGCAGTTGGAGTTAGCATTGGTTTTTGCACTGACCATATTAAGGAATTGAATAGGATAAAAATTATTGGTCAGCATCTCACAAATTGGCGATAATTGCCTTAATCTCTGCAATTCTCTCTGAAAAAGTGATCTTGCCTCTGACCTAATATTTTGATGGGGACTAGTGATGTTGAACATTTTTTCATGTGTCTGTTAGCCATTTGCATGTCATCTTTGGAAAAGTGTTCATGTCTTCTACCCATTTCTTGACTGGATTATTTGTTTTTTGGGTGTTGAGTTTGAGAAGGTCTTTGTAGATCTTGGATACCAGCCCTTTATCTGATACATCATTTGCGAATATCTTCTCCCATTCCGTGCGTTGTCTCTTAGTTTTGTTGACTGTGTCCTTTGCTGTGCAGAAGCTTTTTATCTTGATGAAGTCCCAATAGTTCATTTTTGCTTTTGTTTCCCTAACCTTTGGAGATGTGTCTAGCAAGAAGTTGCTGTGGCCAAGGTCAAAGAGATTGCTGCCTGTGTTCTCCTCTAGGATTTTGATGGATTCCTGTCTTACATTTAGGTCTTTCAACCATTTTGAGTCTATTTTTGTGTGTGGTGTAAGGAAATGGTCCAGTTTCATTCTTCTACAAGTGGCTGTGCAATTTTTCCAACACCATTTTTTGAAGAGACTGTCTTTTTTCCATTGAACATTCTTTCCTGCCTCATCGAAGATTAGTTGACCATAGAGCTGAGGGTCCATTTCTGAGTTCTCTATTCTATTCTGTTGATCTATGTGTCTGTTTTTGTGCCAAGACAGTACCATACTATCTTGATGATTACAGCTTTGTAATAGAGCTTGAAGTCTGGCATTGTGATGGCACCAGCTTTGGTTTTCTTTTTCAATATTCCTTTGGCTATTCGGGATTTTTCTGGTTCCATACAAATTTTAGGATTATTTGTTCCAGCTCTGTGAAAAGAGTTGATGGTATTTTGATAGGGATTGCATTGAATGTGTAGATTGCTCTATAGCATAGACTTTTTAACAATATTTGTTCTTCTAATCCATGGGCATGGCGTTTTTCCATTTCTTTGCAACTTCCTCAATTTCTTTCATGAGGGTTCTATACCTTTCTGAGTACAGATCCTTTGCCTCTTTGGTTAGGTTTATTCCTAGGTATCTTATGGCTTTTGATGCGATTGTAAATGGGATCAGCTCCTTAATTTCTCTTTCTTCTGTCTCGTTGTTGGTGTATAGAAATGCAACTGATTTCTGTGCATTGATTTTGTATCCTGCCACTTTACTGAATTCCTGTATGAGTTCTAGCAATTTTGGGGTGGAGTCTTTTGGGTTTTCCACAGAGTATCATGTCATCTGCAGAGAATGAGAGTTTGACTTCTTCTTTGCCAATTTGGATGACTTTTATTTCTTTTTGTTGTCTGATTGCTGAGGCTAGGACTTCTAGTACTATGTTGAACAACAGTGGTGATAGTGGACATCCCTGCCATGTTCCTGACCTTAGGGGTAAAGCTCTCAGTTCTTCCCCATTGAGAATGATATTCGCTATGGGCTTTTCATAAATGGTTTTAATGATATTGAGGTATGTTCCCTCTATCCCTACACCATGAAGAGTTTTAATCAAGAAAGGATACTGTACTTTGTCAAATGCTTTTTCTGCATCTATTGAGAGGGTCATATGGTTCTTGTCCTTTCTTTTATTAATGTAGTGTATCACATTGATTTGTGGATGTTGAACCACCCTTGCATCCCAGGAACAAATCCCACTTAGTCTTGGTGAATAACCCTTTTAATGTATTGTTGGATCCTATTGGCTAGTATCTTGGTGAGAATTTTGGCATCCATGTCCATCAGGGATATTGGTCTGTAATTCTTTTTGGTGGGGTCTTTGTCTGGTTTGGGGATCAAGGTAATGCTGGCCTCGTAGAAAGAATTTGTAAGTTTTCCTCGCATTTCTATTTTTTGAAACAGCTTCAGAAGAATAGGTATTCATTCTTCTTTAAATGTTGGGTATAAATCCCCTTGGGAAGCCATCCTGCCCTGGGCTCTTGTTTGTTGGGAGATTTTAGGTTACTACTTCAATTTCCTTGCTGGTTATGCATCTGTTCAGGTTTTCTATTTCTTCCTGGTTCAGTTTTGGTAGTTTATATGTTTTTGGGAATGCATCCATTTCTTTCAGATTGCCTAATTTCTTGGCATATAGTTGTTCATAATATGTTCTTATAATTGTTTGTATTTCTTTGGTATTGGTTGTGATCTCTCCTCTTTCAGTCATGATTTTATCTATTTGGGTCCTTTCTCTTTTCTTTTTGATAAGTCTGACCAGGGGTTTATCAATCTTATTAATTCTTTCAAAGAACCAGCTACTAGTTTTTCGTTGCTTGGTTTTACTATTCTTTTGGTTTCTATTTCATTGATTTCTGCTCTAATCTTTATTAATTCTCTTCTCCTGCTGGGTTTAGGCCTTATTTCATGCTGTTCTTTCTCCAGCTTCTTTAGGTATAAGTTTAGGTTGTGTATTTGAGGCCATTCTTGTTTCTTGACAAAGGCTTGTTTTGCTATATACTTACCTCTTAGGACCGGCTTTGCTGCATCCCAAAGATTTTGAACAATTGTGTTTTCATTTTCATTTGTTTCCATGAATTTTTTTAATTCTTCTTTAATTTCCTGGTTGACCCATTCATTCTTTAGTAGGATGCTCTTTATCCTCCATGTATTTGAGTGTTTTCCAAATGTCCTCTTGTGATTGAGTTCCAGTTTCAAAACACTGTGGTCCAGAAATATGCAGGGAATGATCCCAGTCTTTTGGTACCAGTTGAGACCTGATTTGTGACCAAGTATGTGATCTATTCTGGAGAATGTTCCATGTGCACTCAAGAAGAATGTGTATTTTGTTGCTTTAGGATGGAATGCTCTGATTATATCTGTGCAGTGCATCTGGTCCAGTGTGTCATTCAAAGCCCTTGCTTCTTTGTTGCTCTTCTACTTAGATGACACCCCAGCTTTCTTTTGACATCCATTAGCATGATAAATGGTTTTCCACCCCCTCACTTTAAATCTGGAGGTGTCTTTGGGTCTAAAATGAGTCTCTTGCAGACAGCATATCAATGGGTCTTGCTTTTTTATCCAGTCTGATAGCCTGTGTCTTTTGATTGGGGCATTTAGCCCATTTACATTCAGAGTAACTGTTGAAAGATATGAATTTAGTGCCATTGTATTGCCTGTAAGGTGACTGTTACTGTATGTTGTCTGTGTTCCTTTCTGGTCTATGTTATTTTTGGGGTCTCTCTTTGTGTAAAGGATCCCTTCTAATATTTAATATTTTTGCAGGGCTGGTTTTGTGATTACAAATTCTTTTAGTTTCTGTTTGTCTTGGAAGCTTTTTTTAAATCTCTCCTTCTATTGTGAATGACCGCCTAGCTGGGTAAATGATTCTTGGCTGCATATTTTTCTCATTTAGTACCCTGAATATATCATGCCAGTCCTTTCTGGCCTGCCAAGTCTCTGTGGATAGGTCTGTTGCCAGTGCAATGTTTCTACCCTTGTAGGTTATGGACCTCTTGTCCCGAGCTGCTTTCAGGATTTTCTCTTTGTCTCTGAGATTTGCAAGTTTCACTATTATATGTCAGGGTTTTGACCTATATCTATTGATTTTGAGGGGGGTTCTCTGTACCTCCTGGACTTGAATGCCTGTTTCCTTCCTCAGATTAGGTATAATTTGCTCCAATATACCTTCTGCCCACCCCCTCCTCCCTCTTTCTCCTCTTCTGGGATCCCATTCATTCCAATAGTGTTTCACTTTATGATATCCTTTATCTCTCGAATTCTCCCCTCATGATTCAGTAGTTGTTTATCTCTGTTTTTCTCAGTTTCTTTATTCTCCATCATTTGGTCTTGTATATCACTAATTCTGTCTTCTGCCTCATTTATCCTAGCAGTTAGAGCTTCCATTTTCAATTGCATCTCATTAATAGCCTATTTGATTTCAACTTGGTTAAATTTTTGTTCTTTTTTTTTTCTCCAGAAAGGGATTCTCTAGTGTCTTCTATGCTTTTTTCAAGCCCAGCTAGTATCTTTATAATTGTTAGTCTGATCTCTAGTTCTGACATCTTACTAATGCCCATATTTATTAGGTCCCTGGCAGTCAGTATTGCCTCTTGTTCTCTTTTTTTGAGGTGAATTTTTCCATCTTATCATTCTGTCCAGAGAAGAATAGATGAATGAGAGAACAAAATATTAAAATGGAGCAACAACAACCCCAGAGAAATAGACACTAAACAAATCAGAAGAGACTCAAAACCAAAAAATAAAAAAAGATAAAAATTTTTAAAAAGAGAATATAATCAGACAGGTGAACAAAATAGAGCAATACACTGGATCCTGTGTGTATTTTGGCCTGTTTGTTAGAAAACTAGATCCCAAAATTATAAAGAAAGAAAAATGTATACGTGTACAAAAATAAAATTAAATACAATGAAAGGATAGAATATAACTCTAAAAATGAAAATTAAAAGAGAAAACAAGGAAAAGGGAAAAAAAGGAATATAAACAGGTGAACAGAACAGAGCAATACAGTATTTCCTGAGTGTATTTTGGTTGGTTTGTTAGAAGAAACTACATCTCAAAATTGTAAAGAAAGAAAAACTTTATATATATATATATATATATATATATAATATGCAAAAATAAAATTAAATATAATGAAAGGATAGACTGTAATTGTAAATATGAAAGTTAAAAAAGGCTTTAAGAAAGCAAACAAACAAAAACAAAAAAAAGGAAAAAAGTGAATATGATCAGACAGGTGAAGAGAACAGAGCCTTACACTAGATTCTGGGTGTATTTTGGTCCGTTTGTTAGAAGAAACTGCATCCCAAAATTGTAAAGAAAGAAAAACTTATATATACAAAAATAAAATTAAATACAATGAAAGTATAGAATGTAACTGTAAAAATGAATATTAAAAAAAATTTTTAAAAAGAGTTGATAAGAAATTGGTTGAAAAAGGAAAGAAAAAAATTAAATCTGAAAGACTAAAGAATCGTGGTGGGGGGAATCGTGAATTCTATATTCTATATTCCCCTAGTGCTGGAGTTTTTCAGTTCTCGTTGATCCATAAACTTGGTCTTGGCTGGATGTTCTGGCCGATCTTCTGAGGGAGGGGCCTGTTGCAGTGGTTCTCAAGCGTCTTTGCTGGAGACGGAATTGCCCCGCCCTTGCCAGGTCCGGGCTAAGTAATCTGCTCTGGATTAGTCTGTGTGTCTTTTGTTCCCTGAAGGCTTTCTGCACAGCTTTGGAAGACAAGAATGAAGATGGCAGCCTCCCAATCTCTGGTCCTGGAGGAGCTGAGAACTCGGGGCCTCGCTCCTCAGCGCGCCCCCAGAGAAAAACAGTCAGTCACTCCCATCTCCCCGGTCTCCAGCTGCACTCCGTGCTCACCTGGCCTGTGACCGAATGTTTCTATCTCTGGCACACGACCCTGCTTTGAGTCTCCAAACCCTGCAGGCTGCTGTCATGTACTCTGGCGTCGCTCCTCCTGGGGGAGGAGGGGGGAGTCTCCCCGGATCTGCCGCTTGTTGGGCCCCTGCTTGGAGAGCAGTCTCCCGACTGTGCAGTGGTTTGTGGTATATGGCAACCCTGAGCTGAGAACCCTCTCCTGGGCTCGCTCTTTGCACCCAGCTTCCCCACTCTGATGCTTGGGAGCTCTGTTGCATTCAGGCACCCGTGGTCTTCCTGTGACCCCGTGGATCGTAAGACCACACTGTCCCACCTAGGATTCTGCCCTGCTTCACCACCTGAGCATCTTTCAGGCAGGGAAGTCCCTCAGCAGAGCAGACTTCTCAAAGTTCCGATTTTGTGCTCCGCTGCTCTATCACTTGCCGGTAGCGGCTGATGGAGGCTCCCTCCCCTCACAGTTTATTTTCCCAAATATTGCCTCAGATTCACTTCTCCACACGTCCTACTTTGCAGAAAGTGGTCACTTTTCTATTTGTAGAGTTGCAGCTATTCTTTTCTTAGATCTCTGGTTGAGTGCACAGATGATCTCTGGTTGAGTTTGCAGAATGATTTGATAGCTATCTAGCTGAATTCCTGGGACCAGATGAAATTAAGGTGTCCTACTCCTCTGCCACCTTGGACTCCAACTATATCATCTAGCTTTACATTCAGTTAATAGACTGCAGTTCAGCTTAGGTAATTTACTATGTAGTTTTCATCCTGGTGTTTATATTTGTAAAACTGTGGCAGCCATGGGGATGTGCAGCTTGGATCTTCCTTCAGGAAAGAATTTGCCAATCAGCTGCGAAAAGGGTGGTTAACTGCCAGCTGCCAGCTATTAGCACCTTCAGGATCTGCCTTGTTCTTTGAAGAGAGGAACACTTTTCCTGGGCAGCCACCCTCCAGCCATGGCTGAGCATGGTGTCAGTACTAGGGCCTAGGACTCCTCTCGTGGGAAACTTTACTCTGGAGCTCCCTGGTAGGTTGGCTGAGAGCCTCGGGTTTGCATTGCAGTTGGATGACCTCCTTGCCCAATCTTGCTACCTCTACACCCGCTCCCCTTTTAGAGAGGTCAGATCTCCATCATAGATTGAAGATTTCCCTTCAATTCAAAGTAATAATAAGGACTGATTAGAGCTCCATTACAAATATAGAATATAAGTCTGTGTCCCAGAATACATGATCTTTTTTGGTGAATATTTTATATACAAGAGGCCAAAAAGTGTCAATCTTAAAAGTGGATTTTATTGAATCAGAAATCTCACTAGTTACCAACTCAGTAACTAGTGTGTTGTTTATTTTTGCACCATTTTCAAACTGTGTAATTCCTTTCTAATCAACTGGGAATCAAATTGATTGCTTTTATAGAAGAAATTCACAAAAGACAGCAATTCAACTGAAATTTTGAATTAGTTTGGTTTCCCCAAAACAGGTTGTAAATTTGGGGATGATCCCAGGAAGCCAGAATATGAAAGCAGAAAGATTGAGGAGGTGAGGATGTTCTGAAGGAAAGCCAACATAGAGTATGTTATTGATCTGGCTATTGTTTGGAAAGCAGAACTCTGTTCTACTGGGGATCCACTAAGGGACTGTATAGAATACACCTCAGAATTTCCCTTCAAAGTGACAAGAGATTTAGACTTTCATCCACAGACTCACCATCCTGCAGCTGAGTTGCTCCAAGGGACATTAACTGTCCTGTACTTCTGGGATTTTGCTGTGAGTGGGCTGAGCAAGATCCTGGTGCTCTGGAGAAAACCCTGGGGAAGGGAAGCTGAGAGATGGTAGGGAAACTCAAAGTGAGAAGAAAGCTAAATAAGCTGTTAGTAGCATGTCTTGATCAAGCAAGGGACACTGCTGGATTTTGCACAGTATCATTGATATGCAATGTTAAAAGGCAACTACTATCATCTGACCTTATTGGTTAACGTTTCAATTTTCAGTGGGACAAAGTTATTGACACGTAACCTGTTAAGTCAACTTGTGATAGACCTGATGTTCATATTTAAAAGAGAATTGCTTGATGAGTTTTTTGCTCTGTGCTGAAAACTCATGCCAGGAGAGGATGGATTTTTATTTGGGGAAGAATTATTTGGTGAGCTGTGCTGATGTGACAAAAATATCCCTGAAATCACAGTGGCTTAACACAACAAAACACTATTCACTCGTATCACAGGTCAGTCTTCCTCCATCCTGCATGCTATATGATCTAGAACACATGGTATCCAGGATTTCTATGGGAAAGGAAATGAGAGTTGAAGGGTCACATGGGATGTTTTTCAGAGCTGGGCTTCAAAATGGCTTCCCTCACTTTCATCTATACTCTATTATCTGGCAATATCATGTTCTCCAAAGGTATTGCTGTGGATGCCGGGAAATGTAGTCTTCCTGTGTACTTAGGAAGAGGAAATGGTGTGGTAAACACGAGCATTGTTTTGCCACACATGTGGACTGGGCAAAACATGTAATTAGTGATTATGAACTAATTGTATATGACAATGAAGGATATAATTACACGAATAAATAGTTCTATCATCCCCAATAACCTAAATTGTGAGTTAGAACTTTCAATTGGAAATAAAAACAACAACTACTACAAACAAATGGACTAGATAAACAAATTTTGGAGAAATATTGCATTAACTTCTTGTAGAAAAATATATGACTATAGGTTCACAATCCCTTATCTGCAATTCCCAAATCCAAAGATTTTAATTTCTTCAAGAGTTCATAGCAAATTTATCTAATGGTAGAATCTGACCGGAACAAAAATGAGGTTTATTTTATCTTTCTTAATCCCACTTGGTGTAAGGCTTTGCTATAGAAACATTAACATTTTGTTACAGGGTATTGCCCTTACCCTACTGAGTATGTTATATAATGTAAGCATCACATTTAAGAGTTCTGAAAATAATTGAATACCAAAATACATGTGGTCCCAAGAGTTTCCAGTAATGTATTGTGGACCTCTACTACTAATTTTGTAAATGTTATGTTTAATTTTTATATGATGTTTATGCAATAAGCTTCTTTTCATTACCTAAATTTGGGGTTCCATGTGTGTTCTTAAAGCAAATTAAGTGGTCAAACAATGAGAAAAGATTGAAATAAACTGGTTTAACAGAATAATGCATCGTCTAGTTCTATCTACTGAGAGGATCTAGAAGCAATAATACCCCACAAAACCTTTCACTCAAATTTTGGTTTCTAGGAGCCAGGGCTTCTTGACAAAATGGCTGCTTTCAGGGCTTCAGAAGAGAAAGGATAGATGAGCCCAGAACCCAGAAAATAAGAAAAAAGATAATGGAGATTTATCAAAAGAATTCAGGAGCCAGCTAGATGGGGCTCAGCTCACACTGGCCAAATATGAGACAATTACTAAATACAGTAATGTCTTATAATCTATAGATAAAATAAGATCCCTGAAAGTATACTTATATAAATGAATGAATGAGTAAACGAATGAATGAATGAATGAGAATGGAAAGTACTTCCTTACAGTAGAATGCCAGCTGATGCAGAAAATATGATGGGATCATTTTGCAACCACCACAGAAGCAACCGTTTCACACAAGAATCATGAATAGATAATTATATGGAAACCAAGATCTGGGCACCAGATATTCTAGGGTGCCATTGCTTCTTTTATTTTTTTAAGATTTATTTATTTATTTGTTTATTTATTTATTAAAGAGAGGGAGAGAGAGAGACAGAAAGAGCACACATGGGGGGAGGGACAGAGGGAGAGGGAGGAGCCCATCGCAGGGCTTGATCTCAAGACACTGAGATCATGACCTGAGCCCAAATCAAGAGTCAGACCCTTAACCAACTGAGCCACCCAGTGCCCCTGGGTGTCATTCCTTCTGAGTCTTCCAATGGACAGACCTAGAAAATATATTCATGTATATGTGTAAGTACACATCTTCTATCTCTATAATAAAATAGGATATTTACATAGTCTCAAAATATCTCCCTACAATGTAATAATGAATTATTATATTTGTTTCCTAGGGTGGCTGCAGTAAAGTACCATAATCTGGGTGGCTTAAAATAGCAGAATTTATTGTCTCACAGTCCCAGAGGCTAGCTATCTGAAATCAATGTGTCAGCAGAACAACCTCAGGGGAACATCTTTTGTTGTTTTCTTCCTAGTTTCTGGTGGTTTGCTGGCAATCCTTGGCATTCCTTGGCTTGTGGTGACAGCCCTTCGATCTCTGCCTCTGTGATCACATGGCATTCTCCCCTTGTGTGTCTGTGTCTCTCCTCTTCTTAGAAGGACACCAGTCAAATTGCATTAAGGGCTGACCCTAGCCCAAGGTGACGTTTTCTTAATTAATGACAACTACAGTAACCCTGTTTCCAAATAAGTTCACATTCTGAGGTACAAGAAGTTAGGACTTCAATATATCCTTCCCCACCCTCCACGTTTAATATGTTTATTGCCAAACTGCTTTCAAGAAGGTAAAGCCAATTTACACCCTAACCCATGCAAAGACAGTTTGGCAAAAATGACAAAAATAGTAATACTCATTTCTGGTACTAGTTTTAATCAATATTTATATGATTATCACTGAGGATAAACACTTTTTTCCCATAATGTTCTGGTCATCTTTTTTTTATTATACGGGTAAAAAAATTAAAATAACATTAAATTTATAATTTTAACTATTTTTAAGTATATATGTGAATGCTAAGTATATTCACATTGTTGTGCAACAGATCTCTAGAAATTTTTCATCTTTCAAAATTGAACCCATTATACACTAATATACACTGTTTTTACCCATTAGACACTGATTTATCCTCCCCTTTTCCCCAGCTCTTGCAACCATCTTTCTACTTTCTGTTTCTATGATTTTAACTACTTTAGCTACTTGCTGTGATGGGAGTCATACAGTATCTGTCCTTCTATGACTGGCTTATTTCACTTAGCATAATGTCTTTGAGGTTCAACCATATTATAGCTTGTGACAGGATTTCCTTCCTTTTTAAGGTGCTATAATATTTAATTGTATGTCTAGATTACATTTTCTTTATCCATTCATCTATTAATGGACATTTGGGTTGCTTCTACCTCTTGGCTATTTTAAGTAATGGGGCAAGGAACATGTGCAAATATCTCTTTGAGATCCTGCTTTGATCACTATATCTTAGCATTGGCATGGGGAAAACAGTCACTCTACTGTGAAGATACCTGGAAAACACCACTGTAACCAAATGATCAAAGTTACCATCACCAGTGATGGGACAAATTGATCTCATGTGTCTTCTGATATGATGCACCAACAAGAACCACCATTTCTGTGGTATTCCTGCCAAAAATGCATGCCCTGAATCTAAATCTGACAATATAAAACTTAAAGACAGTCTACAAACTAACTGGCTTTACTCTTCAAAACTATTGAGCTCATGGAGATATAGACTGAGGAACTCCAGATTTAAAAAGACTAAAGGGACATTACAACCAAATGCAACGTGTGATGTTGGACTGGAATTCTCATCTCTTTTAGAAAATAAGTTGTATAGCTAGAGAAATGAATGGATATATAGATAGACATGATAAAGCCAGTGTAGTAAAATATTAACATTTGGTAAATTTGAGTATATGGGAATAGTGGTACTATATTTAAAAGTTTTTGCAAATCTGAAATTAATCTCAAAATAAAAATTCTTAAGAACAGCATGCTAACTATAATATGAAGAATGGATAAAAGGGCAAGACGTTAATGCAGAGGAAAGAAGAGCAACTGTTCAGGAATACAACAGGGAAGAAGAAATGGCTAGAAGTGTTTGTCTTTGAGAAATATTTTGGACACAGAATTAATAGGATTTGTTGACAGATTGGACATGTGGGGGAAAGGAGGAATCAAGATGACTTCCAGAGTTATGGCCTTAGTTCCTGGGTATATTTTTGATCCATTTACTGAGTTTGAGAAGGTTGGGCAAAGAATATCTCAAAGAGAAAGTCAAGACTTTGGTTTTGAACTTTTTTTCTAGTTACAAAGGCCATCTCTTACTAGGGCAAAGAGCAGGGTAGATGTGCCATCTCAGGAATTTCTACTGCCATGTGCCAAATTTTTGTGTATATAAGTTTGTAGCAAGCCTCTAAAACAAAATTTATTGGCTACAACAGGTAGTATTAGTAAAATGTTAACTAGTATGTATACTAATGCTTGGTAATGTCTATATCAGTGCAAAGTGTTCAAAGGTCTGCCATGGATAAAGATAATGAAGTTCAGGGGTCTTGTTTCAAGTGAATGTGTAACACAGGGCTATCTTAGACAAACCTAAAGAGGAGCAAACACATTTCAAAAGTAAATGGAATTATGGCCTGATTTATCCATGGTGAGACCTCATTTTTTAAAATGATTGGAAAATTGAAATGAATAATTAAAATTTGCCAATTATATGCCATAAGGGATTAATATCCAAAATTGTAAAGAACTCCTACAACTTCACAACAACAACAAAACCAAACAGCACAATTCAAGGTGGTCCAGGGACTTGAACAGACATTTCTCCAAAGAGATACAAATGTCCAGTAAGCATATGAAAAGATGCAAATGCATCTTCAATATTTTAAAGTATTTAATATTATATTTTTATATTATAAAATATTTAATTTCTTATGTTAATTGACCTGAGAAGAAAAATGAGATGATCATCTTCATAGAAGCTGAAAAGTCATTTGACAAAATTTTCAACTTTAATTTTGACCCCCAAATACTCTAAATATATATTTGATTGCTACTTTCTTAATATGACTTATCCAGTCAGCCTTGTGGAACACTCCAGGCACTCTGACTAAATCAGGAATATCTTACTTGAAGGCTCATGACGAGACAACATAAAGACAACAAGAAACAAACGTCAGAATAAGATAATATAAAAGCATTAGAGGCAGAAAAAAATAAAAGGGGGAGGTCAAACTATCAATATTCAAAGATGATATGATTGTATATCTGAAACCTTAAAGAATCAGCTGAACGAACTATTACAAATGAGTATTATTCATATACAATTTTATTACTCATATACAAATGAGTAATAAAAAATTCCCTGGGGCACCTGGGTGGCTCAGTCCGTTAAGCATCTGACTTGGGTCATGGTCTCAGGATCCCGGGATCAAGCCCCGAATCAGTCTCCTTGCTCAGCGGGGAGCCTGCTTCTCTCCCTCTCCCTCTGCCTGCCGCTCCCCCTGCTTGTGCTCTCTCTCTCAAATAAATAAATAAAGTCTTTTAAAAAAATTCCCTAAGATAGAGGGGATGTAGATTTAATATAGAGACATCTTCATATACAATTACTAGTGAGAAGCTACAATGAGAGGAAAGACCCCACTTAGAGCAGCCATCAAAAAGAGAAAACATCCAAGAATGAATTTAATTGGAAGAGAGCAAGTCTTATCTGAATAGAAACTCGAATGTGCCCCTGACTGATGTAAAAGACAACTTATGCAAATGGAAAGGCACATAATAGTTTTGGACCAACGCTATAACCAAAATTTATCCTAAATTACTTTATGAAGTGAATGTGATTCTAATATAGATACTAACAGGTTTTTTTTTTTGGAAACAGACAAGCTGATTCTAAATTTCATTTGGAAAAACAAATAAACAAGAATAGCTAAAAAAATCTCCGATTAAAAAAAGAGCAATAGGGTACTTTCACTAGACATAAAGCCATATTATAACATTTTATGACCTAATATAACATATGATAAAACCTCTATAATTAAAACTGTGTGAGGCTGCTACGTGCAGAGCTATTGATTCAGAATAAAAAATACATAAATTGTCCCATACAAATGAATAAATTTAGTATGTTTTATAGGTAGCATGTAATGTCAGTGATGGAAAAAGATGGACTCTTTAACAAGTAGTATTAGCAATAGGTAGTCATCTGAAACAAAATTAAGTTGGATCCCTACCGCACATCATAAGGTATAGAAAAAACCACAAGTGATTTCCTTTATCACTTTGGAGTGACGAAATCTCTAACTATTCAAAAACTACTCAAAACCCAGAACTCCTAAAGGAAGAGCTTGACAAAATCTCTCATATATTGAAAAAAACTTCTACAAAGCAAAAACACCATAAACAAAGCAAAAGCCCGAGAAAAAGTATTTGTATCTTATATTAATGACACAGGACTAACCTCCCAAACGTATAAAGAATTCTTCAGAGTTGACAAGAAAACAACCAACCATAGATAAATGGGCAGACAGCATAAGCGGAGTGTTCACAAAATGGAAATATTCATTGCTTTTAAATATATGACAAGATGCAAGTTGATATACTGCTGAGGGTGCGGGACTGTAGAGACGAGCACTAATGCATTGCTGGTCAGGGGTATAAATTGCTGGGGTCCCTAAGGATGGCAATCTTGCTGTAAATACCAAATTAAAAATGCATATACCCTCTGACCCAGTAACCCCACATCTGGGAACTCTGTGGAAAATGACACATAAATAAATACTGTAGTATTATTTGAAATAGTAATTGGTTAGAACTGATTAATAAGGGAGTGATGGAACAACACAGGAATCAGTGAGGGGGTGGTGGCTTGACGGTGGGACATGGATGTCATGTAACACTATGGTAACAAAGAATGGGGGAAACTGTACATTGATAGGGAAATATCTCCAAGGAATATTACGAAGTGGGAATAAAGTACAGAAACCTGAATCATATCGTGTCCTTTATGTTAAAGAGAGCAAAAATAGGAATATATATTCCCATTTCTTTGTACTACGTAAAGGAACTTTGTAAGACTCAGAAAAAGCTAGTAACTACAAGCCACAAGACGTGGTCCTGAGAATTAGGGAGATGAGCGACTGTGGAGGAAAAGGAAAAGTTTTCACTCTCTGCCTTTAATATTTTTTGACTTTTGAATCATCTGAATTTATTTCCTATTCAAAAATAAACACACAAAAAGAATGACAGTGAAGGCAGTTGACCTTGATAGAGGAAACTAGAGGACACGGGCTGGCCCCAGTATACATTCCTATTTCTGTTATCTCCACATATCTTCCCTGGTATTTTAAAGATGACCAGAATGCTGAGAGAGATGTTTGCCAACCCTCTGATGTCTTCTTTCTGATCTCCCCTTATAACTCCATTGGTATTTTCAAGGCTAGCACCTTGCCAGAAAAGAAGTGTGCACATGCTTCATGCGGGAAGTGATGGACCATGGCGGTTTGTGTTCCAATAATATGCCTGTTCTTTTTACATGTCCCCGATCAGATAACATTAGAAGTCTGAGGAGAGAATTAAAGATAACCACTGGAATGGTGGACGCAGGGGCTAAAAGATTTAGATCAGCTGAAAACAAAAACTGGACGATTGCAGCATGTTAGAAAAAAGAAAAATAAATCACAACCATAAATAGAGTAATAAAATAAGATAAAATGGGATGGGCGGAGTAAGACTGAAAATTACAGTTAGCAGAAAAAAATAAGAAAATGTCAACCTCCCTCTGGCAATATCTGGACTGCAGCTATTTTGTTTGTTTGCAAGTACAAACTTAAACACGAGCTGACAGGGAACTAGGGTAAGGGAAACATTTTCTCTACATATCGAAAACCGGAAGAACCATCAGAGTGCCACACTGTGGGCAGTAATGACCTGGTAAGATGCTCCTCAGGAAAAAAACTTGGAAATGGCTCTTAATCACAGCCAGATGGACTATTGAGGACCCAAATTTCTGTTCCATATAGCACAGACTCAATAATTTTGTTCCCTAAAATGTTTTAAGGAAGGCATAACCAAAAGCCTACTGCTCACATTAAAAAAAAAAAAAAAAGGAAAAACGCAATAAAGCTCCCATAGAATGACCAGCTTTGAGCAGTGCTGCTTCCTGATGTACCCTTCAAGTTAAACTATTTATGTAATGTAGTCCAAAGTAATGGAATGAAGTGATGCTCTATATGGAATCGTAAACTGTAAACTAGCCATAAGTTGGAGAAAATCTTGCTTTAAAAAAATTGTAAGACTTCTTTATAGAAGGATATTAAAAGTAGGTCTATTAGTTTTCTAAATACCTTTTTCAATTTGTCATTTAATTTATTTATTGCATTTCTTTTGACCAAGAGAAATATTTTTTTATAATGAGTATTACGATTGTATGCATTTTGCTTTCCTCTTTTATTTATATGTTTAAACTATCTTCTCTGTATCAGAGATCAGATAAAAATGAAATTGTATTTTCCTCTCTTTTCCTTGCTTATTTAAAATCCTGTTTACCAAATTATGAATTCTCATACATATATATATATGTATATATATAAATGAATGACTCTATTCCCATTTTTTTCTTTTGGTCTCTTGATGTAGCACATGAATTTAATTGTAAATTTCTGGGTTTCTTTTACTATTATCATTATTATTATAATTATTATTATTATTATTATTATTAAATGCAAATACTTCCCTCGTCATTCTTTGCGCTGGCGGTGGAGGTGAGCTGCTCAGATCTCACTTCAGAAAAATCGATTGTGAGGTCCAGCCTAGAAGAAAAAGAGTCACCATATTGGAAGGGGCAAACGCTTCTCATCAGCAACAGGAGGTAGGGCTGCTTTTACACAGTGACAGATGGAAAGAATGTGTGCGGAGAAGAGGTGATCCACTTAGATTCTGCTCCCTACTCCCTCGTCCTCCTGGGACTGTGAATGAACAAGTGCATCACTCTCAGCCTAATGAGCGTGATTACCAAGAGCTCAGAGACCCTTCCGGAAAGAGAGACTGGATCACAAGCCACCAAGAGCTGCCAGCTAAGGGCAAGAGGGATTTAGAATTGACGGCGGAGGAGGGAGATCGGACCACCGGTTGCGTCCAGGAGGCTCACTGCACAGACAGGGACCGCAACTTGTCTTACTGACCTCTCTGTTTAAAACTTATCTTCAGAAAAAGCGGCTCACGAAAATCATGGAGGACAAATTCCCCGAAGACGTGTGGATGCGGATTTGTGCCCAACATCAGGGGTGAGCGGTGGCGGGTGCGGCAGTGCCCTGTTCCCGTCTCCCGTCAAGAGAAGCTGACTGAAGAGGGTAGGGACAGTCTGCTCGGACCGCGCTGTTGGGTCGGCCTGGCCAGTGAGGTCGAGGTCTCAAGCGCCCCGCGCTGCTGCCACCAGCCACGAGCGGGGCCGGGGTGGTCCTGGACCAGGCGACGCCGCTCGGACGCGGGCCTCCTCTGAATGCATTTTGCTCGGGGGCATCTCACGGCCTGGCTGAGACTTTGTCAGAGTTTCGCGCAAGTAGAAGCTCCTCTGACTCAAATTTCCATCCTTACCTCTCTCCTTTCATCATGGTTGGAGGGAAAGAGAGCAATCAAAATTTAGACCAGTAAGACCAGTAAATTTTGAGCTTGAACATTTTTATGTAAAAAAAAAAAAAATTATAATCAGTCAAAATAGAAGACAAATGGCAACTGGGCGAAGTATCTGCGGCGTTAGACAAGGGGTTATCACTTTATTTTACAAAGAGTCCCCGAAGATTACCAAGAAAGGGATAAGCCTTTAAGTTATATATGGATAAAAGAAATAAGTGGACAATTTTTCTTTTATTAAGAACAAAATTGAAAACAGAAAATAACAAATTATGGCCTGATTCTCCTGTTGGCCCCACCAAAAAAATTACCTTCCCTCCAAGAATTCCTTAGCCGTGTATGACAGAGTTTCTCAGAGCCGAAAGATTACCGCCTCCCAGAGGCCTGTTCTGACTTTTGCAAGGACGTCGCCTCGGTAGCATTGCCTCCTTTTAGGAAACAGGGAAAAGGGGGTAAGGGAGGAGGTGGTGTAATCTCCTTTTTTTCCCCACAACATCAATATGTTGGTTTTATGTTTGCTTCTTGCTTACAAATGTAGCATTCAATATATGCTGTTTTGCACCTTCTTAATTTGTTTGTTTGTTTGAGTATCGTCGATACACAAGGTTACATTAGTTTCAGGATAACCTCCTATCTTGAGTGGTCTACCTCACACCCTCTCCGTGTTCCCTGCTCCTCCTTGCCACTCTCATTTCTGCTAGAGTGCCTGCTCCCTTTGTCATAGGTCACAGACTGAGGATTCACGGGTTAGAGCCCCCTACAGGTAACACTGTTATTTCCCCAAGCACTCTATAAGGTGGGGTTACCTTTATTCTCCTTCTGAGCACCATCTTATGTGACGGTGTCTCAAATTTTTCTGAACGGCCAGGAAGACGAATGCCACAATGAAGAGAGGAATTTTCTTGAATCTTCCAACATCCTCTGGGATACAGGGCAAAGGGGGCAGCTGAGACCATATTCTAGTGGGGGAAAGAGCCTCTGATTCAAGGTCTAATGTATAAAGCCCCTCGCTGGGGCCGGATGTTCTCAGAGCAGGCTCATGATGACAGGTGATAAGAAGAAAGTGTCCACGGAAGTTGTCACTGCCCTGTGCTTAAAACGAATGTGTACCAGCATCTCAAGTCTGTGGCCTGACATCTGGTCCTCAGAGCAGTTAACCTCCAAAACAGAAACAAAATTGGTAGTTAGGGAAGAAACCAGCACAGATACCACTAGAATTTTTGGTAATCTTAAAAAAAAAAAAGGAGGAAAGAGCATTGGCTGAGAAGGAGAAACAATGTGGAGGGAATAGGAGGAGGAGCCCTGTTTTTAGGAAGAGGTGCAGAGAACCGTGAGCATTTGCTGTCGGGATATGTGATGAGCTGTTCTGGGTGCCCTATTGCTCCTCCGGCAGGTGTGGTCTGAAGAAGCACTTACGACCATCACACTGTCTTGTTCCAAAAAGGACGTAAGAAGGCTTACTGGGCTGGGCAAAATATAGTCAGATAACTTCGTTTGAAGTAGATGAGAAGGAAGAAGGGGACATGAAGGAGGCTAATAAAAATAATGAAGCCCAAAGTGCCCTGGTTTTGGGGATGAAGCACAAATTTAGCTCTAGCTTTTTATCAGCAAATGTGAAACGCCAACTCACAGTGTCCATAAGATAGTAGCAGATGAACTGTTCAGGAGAAGCACAAATATTCCAGCACTAGGGCCAGAATGAAATAACTCTTGAGAGTCCACATAAAGAGGCCATTGTGTAACATAATCAACAACATTCTTACAATTGACACAATGATGAATTTCATATAACTGTTTTGTAGCGTGTCCTGCAAGGCTGACCAACGGCTTCAAACTGAAGAGAGATTCTAGAATACATAGGGAAAATGTTGTATAGGCGGTCCTTGCTAGGCGCTTGCCTGACTTAACTCTGGGTACATTTTAAAGGATCTGAGGAGGTGATAAAGAGCAAATTCTTTATGTTCCTTTATAAATACTGTGCTTCAAACCCATAGCTGACAGATACTAGGTAGCTGGGAGTTCAATGCTGCGTATCCTATACGTGAAGTTCAGCTGTTCCAGGGATCTAGGAAAAAAGTGGTCTCAATAGGACATTGAACTAGTGTAGGAGCGACATCTTTTGGGGAAATTTAAGTCCAATGATCAGTAGTTTCTGAGGGAATACTATAGAGTTTGGCCAAGATTCTCTTTAGGAAAGAAACAACACTGAATATGCACTCTCACGCAGACAGATGGGCCATTGCTTTCCAAATTTCTGCTCAATATAACCTGGTCTTAATTAATATTAGTCTGGAAAATGTGTAAAGAAGGTATAACTAAACATAGTGGCCATTAACCTCCACGCCCCAACTTCCAAAAAACATCTATAGAAAGCCTAGTTTTGAGTACTGTGATTTCCTGATGTTCTTCCAAGCTAAATTATTTGAGTAATATACGTCAAGGTAGCTGAATGAAGTGAACTTCTGTACAGAATTAACCAGGAACCAACTGAAATTTGGAAAATAGCTTGTTTTTTCTAAACTTTAGGAACTCTATATATACTCAGGATATTACTTTTTTTGTCAAATACTCATGTTCTAAAATTTTCCAGCTTGTATATTTTCTATATATGACTTTTGGTATATTGGCTTTAAATTTTTATGTAATGGGATATAGCAATTCTGGTTTTTACCTTTTGCTTTATCCTTAATGGGTCTTTTCTCATCTTGAGATAGTTACTTATTTTATGTCTTTAAACCCATTACTCATCTTAAATGTCTTTTGGGATATAGAGTAAGAACGAGAGTCTACTGTCCTCATACCCATGGTTAAGCAATTGTCTTGGGACTATTTAAAGAATATTTCTACCTTTCCCTTGTAATGTGAAATCAAACTATTACCTTACCCTACTATCACCTGAGGTAAAAGCTGTTTCTGTGCTTGCTATTCTGTCCATTAATCTATATATTGTTGCATCTACTATTCCACACTGATAGAGTTATAAGTCAATAATGTGTCTAAATATCCAATTGTCCGAGTCCTACCCTTCTTATTAGTCTATTTAAATTTTTTCTTGGATATTCTTGCCCATGTATTACTTCTTTACAGCTTCCATGTTAAATTTTGTAGTCTCTGAGAAAGGGCTCCAGCTCCATGTCCCTTCTGTGTGTATGTTTTGAAAGTGCTGGGCCCCTCAGACTTCAACTACATGTTTTCTATCATTTTTTTTTTCTCTCCCAGTGATAGTGTGTCCTAAGGTGGAGATGAGATGGAAGGAAGCAAAGAAAAGAAGAGATGGCCTCTTAGTTCTAGTTTGCTGTTTCTATACGGAGATGGCTGTCACTGTTTTTCTCCTGAATTACCTCAGAGAAACACATCTTGCCCCTCCAAACATTATTCATCTTCTGAAACAAACCTCATGTATTCTCACAGAGGAGAATCTATTCCTTTTATTAGCAGGACTTTGACCCGATGACTTGTCAAACAAAACAAAACAACACAACACAACATAACTGGCTTGGTTATGAAAATGCTATAGTCGGGAGGGGGAAGATGGCGGAGGAGTAGGGGACCCTATTTCAACTGGTCCCCGGAATTGAGCTGGATATCTACCAGACCACTCTGAGCACCCACGAAACCAGCCTGAGATGTAAGAAGACCTGGATCTCTACAAACAGAATATCGCAGGCGGTTGGTTTTGAGGTAGGAAGCAGAGAGTCGTGATCCCGCGGGCAGATATCGGAGGATAAACGGCGGCGGGAGGGAGCCTGGCCGTGGGGATCCTACACCGCCGGTGAGCGACAGCCTCGCGTGCTGGGGAAGGGCACAGACTCGCAGACTGGTAGTGGCAGGGAAAGGACTTTAGGGCAGCCCCCGGGGTGGAAAACCAGAGCGGCGGGGTCGCGCACATGCGAACTGCAGCCCCGCCCC